>NW_024037066.1:2125263-2550325 GCF_015706575.1 Patiria miniata
ACACGAGGTGCCTAGAGGCCAGAATTGAATTCCCTGAAGAGTTCAACTCATTACATTCAGTATCCAGTGAGAAAAGACAACTTTTTGATTTTTTACAAAATGCCCCCAAACTTCAACGTTTTCCATAGCCGGCATCATCGAAAAAGTCAGTTTTTCACCCAAAAATCAAAGTTGACGAAAATTGCTCAAAAGTTCACACGAGGTGCCTAGAGGCCAGAAATGAATTCTCTGAAGAGTTCAACTCATTACATTCAGTATCCAGTGAGAAAAGACAACTTTTTGATTTTTTACAAAATGCCCCAAAACTTCAACGTTTTCCATAGCCGGCATCATCGAAAAAGTCAGTTTTTCACCAAAAAATCAAAGTTGACGAAAATTGCTCAAAAGTTCACACGAGGTGCCTAGAGGCCAGAATTGAATTCCCTGAAGAGTTCAACTCATTACATTCAGTATCCAGTGAGAAAAGACAACTTTTTGATTTTTTACAAAATGCCCTCAAAACTTCAACGTTTTCCATAGCCGGCATCATCGAAAAAGTCAGTTTTTCACCCAAAAATCAAAGTTGACGAAAATTGCTCAAAAGTCACACGAGGTGCCTAGAGGCCAGAATTGAATTCCCTGAAGAGTTCAACTCATTACATTCAGTATCCAGTGAGAAAAGACAACTTTTTGATTTTTTACAAATGCCCCCAAAACTTCAACGTTTTCCATAGCCGGCATCATCGAAAAAGTCAGTTTTTCACCCAAAAATCAAAGTTGACGAAAATTGCTCAAAAGTTCACACGAGGTGCCTAGAGGCCAGAATTGAATTCCTGAAGAGTTCAACTCATTACATTCAGTATCCAGTGAGAAAAGACAACTTTTTGATTTTTACAAAATGCCCCCAAAACTTCAACGTTTTCCATAGCCGGCATCATCGAAAAAGTCAGTTTTTCACCCAAAATCCACTTGACCAATTTGCTCAAAAGTTCACACGAGGTGCCTAGAGGCCAGAATTGAATTCCCTGAAGAGTTCAACTCATTACATTCAGTATCCAGTGAGAAAAGACAACTTTTTGATTTTTTACAAAATGCCCCAAAACTTCAACGTTTTCCATAGCCGGCATCATCGAAAAAGTCAGTTTTTACCCAAAAATCAACGTGACCAATTTGCTCAAAAGTTCACACGAGGTGCCTAGAGGCCAGAATGAATTCCCTGAAGAGTTCAACTCATTACATTCAGTATCCAGTGAGAAAAGACAACTTTTTGATTTTGTACAAAATGCCCCCAAAACTTCAACGTTTTCCATAGCCGGCATCATCGAAAAAGTCAGTTTTTCACCCAAAAATCAAAGTTGACGAAATTGCTCAAAAGTTCACACGAGGTGCCTAGAGGCCAGAATTGAATTCCCTGAAGAGTTCAACTCATTACATTCAGTATCCAGTGAGAAAAGACAACTTTTTGATTTTTTACAAAATGCCCCCAAAACTTCAACGTTTTCCATAGCCGGCATCATCAAAAAAGTCAGTTTTTCACCCAAAAATCAAAGTTGACGAAAATTGCTCAAAAAATCACACGAGGTGCCTAGAGGCCAGAATTGAATTCCCTGAAGAGTTCAACTCATTACATTCAGTATCCAGTGAGAAAAGACAACTTTTTGATTTTTTACAAAATGCCCCCAAAACTTCAACGTTTTCCATAGCCGGCATCATCGAAAAAGTCAGTTTTTCACCCAAAAATCAAAGTTGACGAAAATTGCTCAAAAGTTCACACGAGGTGCCTAGAGGCCAGAATTGAATTCCCTGAAGAGTTCAACTCATTACATTCAGTATCCAGTGAGAAAAGACAACTTTTTGATTTTTTACAAAATGCCCCAAAACTTCAACGTTTTCCATAGCCGGCATCATCGAAAAAGTCAGTTTTTCACCCAAAAATCAAAGTTGACGAAAATTGCTCAAAAGTTCACACGAGGTGCCTAGAGGCCAGAATTGAATTCCCTGAAGAGTTCAACTCATTACATTCAGTATCCAGTGAGAAAAAGACAACTTTTTGATTTTTTACAAAATGCCCACAAAACTTCAACGTTTTCCATAGCCGGCATCATCGAAAAAGTCAGTTTTTCACCCAAAAATCAAAGTTGACGAAAATTGCTCAAAAGTTCACACGAGGTGCCTAGAGGCCAGAATTGAATTCCCTGAAGAGTTCAACTCATTACATTCAGTATCCAGTGAGAAAAGACAACTTTTTGATTTTTTACAAAATGCCCCCAAAACTTCAACGTTTTCCATAGCCGGCATCATCGAAAAAGTCAGTTTTTCACCCAAAATCAAAGTTGACGAAAATTGCTCAAAAGTTCACACGAGGTGCCTAGAGGCCAGAATTGAATTCCCTGAAGAGTTCAACTCATTACATTCAGTATCCAGTGAGAAAAGACAACTTTTTGATTTTTTACAAAATGCCCCCAAAACTTCAACGTTTTCCATAGCCGGCATCATCGAAAAAGTCAGTTTTCACCCAAAAATCCAAGTGACCAAATTTGCTCAAAAGTTCACACGAGTGCCTAGAGGCCAGAATTGAATTCCCTGAAGAGTTCAACTCATTACATTCAGTATCCAGTGAGAAAAGACAACTTTTTTGATTTTTTACAAAATGCCCCAAAACTTCAACGTTTTCCATAGCCGGCATCATCGAAATCAGTTTTTCACCCAAAAATCAAAGTTGACGAAAATTGCTCAAAAGTTCACACGAGGTGCCTAGAGGCCAGAATTGAATTCCCTGAAGAGTTCAACTCATTACATTCAGTATCCAGTGAGAAAAGACAACTTTTTGATTTTTACAAAATGCCCCCAAAACTTCAACGTTTTCCATAGCCGGCATCATCGAAAAAGTCAGTTTTTCACCCAAAAATCAAAGTTGACAAAATTGCTCAAAAGTTCACACGAGGTGCCTAGAGGCCAGAATTGAATTCCCTGAAGAGTTCAACTCATTACATTCAGTATCCAGTGAGAAAAGACAACTTTTTGATTTTTTACAAAATGCCCCCAAAACTTCAACGTTTTCCATAGCCGGCATCATCGAAAAAGTCAGTTTTTCACCCAAAATCAAAGTTGACGAAATTGCTCAAAAGTTCACACGAGGTGCCTAGAGGCCAGAATTGAATTCCCTGAAGAGTTCAACTCATTACATTCAGTATCCAGTGAGAAAAGACAACTTTTTGATTTTTTACAAAATGCCCTCAAAACTTCAACGTTTTCCATAGCCGGCATCATCGAAAAAGTCAGTTTTTCACCCAAAA
Organism: Patiria miniata; assembly: GCF_015706575.1. NCBI lineage: Eukaryota > Metazoa > Echinodermata > Asteroidea > Valvatida > Asterinidae > Patiria > Patiria miniata. The sequence continues at coordinate 2,128,539 of NW_024037066.1, forward strand.
ATCAAAGTTGACGAAAATTGCTCAAAAGTTCACACGAGGTGCCTAGAGGCCAGAATTGAATTCCCTGAAGAGTTCAACTCATTACATTCAGTATCCAGTGAGAAAAGACAACTTTTTGATTTTTTACAAAATGCCCCAAAACTTCAACGTTTTCCATAGCCGGCATCATCGAAAAAGTCAGTTTTTCACCCAAAAATCAAAGTTGACGAAATTGCTCAAAAGTTCACACGAGGTGCCTAGAGGCCAGAATTGAATTCCCTGAAGAGTTCAACTCATTACATTCAGTATCCAGTGAGAAAAGACAACTTTTTGATTTTTTACAAAATGCCCCAAAACTTCAACGTTTTCCATAGCCGGCATCATCGAAAAAGTCAGTTTTTCCCCAAAAATCCAACTTGACCAATTTGCTCAAAAGTTCACACGAGGTGCCTAGAGGCCAGAATTGAATTCCCTGAAGAGTTCAACTCATTACATTCAGTATCCAGTGAGAAAAGACAACTTTTTGATTTTTTACAAAATGCCCCCAAAACTTCAACGTTTTCCATAGCCGGCATCATCGAAAAAGTCAGTTTTTCACCCAAAAATCAAAGTTGACCAAAGTACGAAAATTGCTCAAAAGTTCACACGAGGTGCCTAGAGGCCAGAATTGAATTCCCTGAAGAGTTCAACTCATTACATTCAGTATCCAGTGAGAAAAGACAACTTTTGATTTTTTACAAAATGCCCCCAAAACTTCAACGTTTTCCATAGCCGGCATCATCGAAAAAGTCAGTTTTTCACCCAAAAATCAAAGTTGACAAAATTGCTCAAAAGTTCACACGAGGTGCCTAGAGGCCAGAATTGAATTCCCTGAAGAGTTCAACTCATTACATTCAGTATCCAGTGAGAAAAGACAACTTTTTGATTTTTTACAAAATGCCCCAAAACTTCAACGTTTTCCATAGCCGGCATCATCGAAAAAGTCAGTTTTTCACCCAAAAATCAAAGTTGACCAATTTGCTCAAAAGTTCACACGAGGTGCCTAGAGGCCAGAATTGAATTCCCTGAAGAGTTCAACTCATTACATTCAGTATCCAGTGAGAAAAGACAACTTTTGATTTTTTACAAAATGCCCCCAAAACTTCAACGTTTTCCATAGCCGGCATCATCGAAAAAGTCAGTTTTTCACCCAAAAATCCAAGTTGACCAAATTTGCTCAAAAGTTCACACGAGGTGCCTAGAGGCCAGAAATGAATTCCCTGAAGAGTTCAACTCATTACATTCAGTATCCAGTGAGAAAAGACAACTTTTTGATTTTTTACAAAATGCCCCCAAAACTTCAACGTTTTCCATAGCCGGCATCATCGAAAAAGTCAGTTTTTCACCCAAAAATCCAACTTGACCAAAATTTGCTCAAAAGTTCACACGAGGTGCCTAGAGGCCAGAATGAATTCCCTGAAGAGTTCAACTCATTACATTCAGTATCCAGTGAGAAAAGACAACTTTTTGATTTTTTACAAAATGCCCCCAAAACTTCAACGTTTTCCATAGCCGGCATCATCGAAAAAGTCAGTTTTTCACCCAAAAATCAAAGTTGACCAAAATTGCTCAAAAGTTCACACGAGGTGCCTAGAGGCCAGAATTGAATTCCCTGAAGAGTTCAACTCATTACATTCAGTATCCAGTGAGAAAAGACAACTTTTTGATTTTTTACAAAATGCCCCCAAAACTTCAACGTTTTCCATAGCCGGCATCATCGAAAAAGTCAGTTTTTCACCCAAAAATCAAAGTTGACGAAAATTGCTCAAAAATCACACGAGGTGCCTAGAGGCCAGAATTGAATTCCCTGAAGAGTTCAACTCATTACATTCAGTATCCAGTGAGAAAAGACAACTTTTTGATTTTTTACAAAATGCCCCCAAAACTTCAACGTTTTCCATAGCCGGCATCATCGAAAAAGTCAGTTTTTCACCCAAAAATCAAAGTTGACGAAAATTGCTCAAAAGTTCACACGAGGTGCCTAGAGGCCAGAATTGAATTCCCTGAAGAGTTCAACTCATTACATTCAGTATCCAGTGAGAAAAGACAACTTTTTGATTTTTTACAAAATGCCCCCAAAACTTCAACGTTTTCCATAGCCGGCATCATCGAAAAAGTCAGTTTTTCACCCAAAAATCAAAGTTGACGAAAATTGCTCAAAAGTTCACACGAGGTGCCTATAGGCCAGAATTGAATTCCCTGAAGAGTTCAACTCATTACATTCAGTATCCAGTGAGAAAAGACAACTTTTTGATTTTTTACAAAATGCCCACAAAACTTCAACGTTTTCCATAGCCGGCATCATCGAAAAAGTCAGTTTTTCACCCAAAAATCAAAGTTGACGAAAATTGCTCAAAAGTTCACACGAGGTGCCTAGAGGCCAGAATTGAATTCCCTGAAGAGTTCAACTCATTACATTCAGTATCCAGTGAGAAAAGACAACTTTTTGATTTTTTACAAAATGCCCCCAAAACTTCAACGTTTTCCATAGCCGGCATCATCGAAAAAGTCAGTTTTTCACCCAAAAATCCAACTTGACCAAATTTGCTCAAAAGTTCACACGAGGTGCCTAGAGGCCAGAATTGAATTCCCTGAAGAGTTCAACTCATTACATTCAGTATCCAGTGAGAAAAGACAACTTTTTGATTTTTTACAAAATGCCCCCAAAACTTCAACGTTTTCCATAGCCGGCATCATCGAAAAAGTCAGTTTTTCACCCAAAAATCAAAGTTGACGAAAATTGCTCAAAAGTTCACACGAGGTGCCTAGAGGCCAGAATTGAATTCCCTGAAGAGTTCAACTCATTACATTCAGTATCCAGTGAGAAAAGACAACTTTTTGATTTTTTACAAAATGCCCCAAAACTTCAACGTTTTCCATAGCCGGCATCATCGAAAAAGTCAGTTTTTCACCCAAAAATCAAAGTTGACGAAAATTGCTCAAAAGTTCACACGAGGTGCCTAGAGGCCAGAATTGAATTCCCTGAAGAGTTCAACTCATTACATTCAGTATCCAGTGAGAAAAGACAACTTTTTGATTTTTTACAAAATGCCCCCAAAACTTCAACGTTTTCCATAGCCGGCATCATCGAAAAAGTCAGTTTTTCACCCAAAAATCAAAGTTGACGAAAATTGCTCAAAAGTTCACACGAGGTGCCTAGAGGCCAGAATTGAATTCCCTGAAGAGTTCAACTCATTACATTCAGTATCCAGTGAGAAAAGACAACTTTTTGATTTTTTACAAAATGCCCCCAAAACTTCAACGTTTTCCATAGCCGGCATCATCGAAAAAGTCAGTTTTTCACCCAAAAATCCAACTTGACCAAATTTGCTCAAAAGTTCACACGAGGTGCCTAGAGGCCAGAATTGAATTCCCTGAAGAGTTCAACTCATTACATTCAGTATCCAGTGAGAAAAGACAACTTTTTGATTTTTTACAAAATGCCCCAAAACTTCAACGTTTTCCATAGCCGGCATCATCGAAAAAGTCAGTTTTTCACCCAAAAATCAAAGTTGACGAAAATTGCTCAAAAGTTCACACGAGGTGCCTAGAGGCCAGAATTGAATTCCCTGAAGAGTTCAACTCATTACATTCAGTATCCAGTGAGAAAAGACAACTTTTTGATTTTTTACAAAATGCCCCCAAAACTTCAACGTTTTCCATAGCCGGCATCATCGAAAAAGTCAGTTTTTCACCCAAAAATCAAAGTTGACGAAATTGCTCAAAAGTTCACACGAGGTGCCTAGAGGCCAGAATTGAATTCCCTGAAGAGTTCAACTCATTACATTCAGTATCCAGTGAGAAAAGACAACTTTTTGATTTTTTACAAAATGCCCCCAAAACTTCAACGTTTTCCATAGCCGGCATCATCGAAAAAGTCAGTTTTTCACCCAAAAATCAAAGTTGACGAAAATTGCTCAAAAGTTCACACGAGGTGCCTAGAGGCCAGAATTGAATTCCCTGAAGAGTTCAACTCATTACATTCAGTATCCAGTGAGAAAAGACAACTTTTTGATTTTTTACAAAATGCCCCAAAACTTCAACGTTTTCCATAGCCGGCATCATCGAAAAAGTCAGTTTTTCACCCAAAAATCAAAGTTGACGAAAATTGCTCAAAAGTTCACACGAGGTGCCTAGAGGCCAGAATTGAATTCCCTGAAGAGTTCAACTCATTACATTCAGTATCCAGTGAGAAAAGACAACTTTTTGATTTTTTACAAAATGCCCCCAAAACTTCAACGTTTTCCATAGCCGGCATCATCGAAAAAGTCAGTTTTTCACCCAAAAATCAAAGTTGACGAAAATTGCTCAAAAGTTCACACGAGGTGCCTAGAGGCCAGAATTGAATTCCCTGAAGAGTTCAACTCATTACATTCAGTATCCAGTGAGAAAAGACAACTTTTTGATTTTTTACAAAATGCCCACAAAACTTCAACGTTTTCCATAGCCGGCATCATCGAAAAAGTCAGTTTTTCACCCAAAAATCAAAGTTGACGAAAATTGCTCAAAAGTTCACACGAGGTGCCTAGAGGCCAGAATTGAATTCCCTGAAGAGTTCAACTCATTACATTCAGTATCCAGTGAGAAAAGACAACTTTTTGATTTTTTACAAAATGCCCCAAAACTTCAACGTTTTCCATAGCCGGCATCATCGAAAAAGTCAGTTTTTCACCCAAAAATCAAAGTTGACGAAAATTGCTCAAAAGTTCACACGAGGTGCCTAGAGGCCAGAATTGAATTCCCTGAAGAGTTCAACTCATTACATTCAGTATCCAGTGAGAAAAGACAACTTTTTGATTTTTTACAAAATGCCCCCAAAACTTCAACGTTTTCCATAGCCGGCATCATCGAAAAAGTCAGTTTTTCACCCAAAAATCCAACTTGACCAAATTGCTCAAAAGTTCACACGAGGTGCCTAGAGGCCAGAAATGAATTCCCTGAAGAGTTCAACTCATTACATTCAGTATCCAGTGAGAAAAGACAACTTTTTGATTTTTTACAAAATGCCCCCAAAACTTCAACGTTTTCCATAGCCGGCATCATCGAAAAAGTCAGTTTTTCACCCAAAAATCAAAGTTGACGAAAATTGCTCAAAAGTCACACGAGGTGCCTAGAGGCCAGAATTGAATTCCCTGAAGAGTTCAACTCATTACATTCAGTATCCAGTGAGAAAAGACAACTTTTTGATTTTTTACAAAATGCCCCCAAAACTTCAACGTTTTCCATAGCCGGCATCATCGAAAAAGTCAGTTTTTCACCCAAAAATCAAAGTTGACAAAAATTGCTCAAAAGTCACACGAGGTGCCTTTAGGCCAGAATTGAATTCCCTGAAGAGTTCAACTCATTACATTCAGTATCCAGTGAGAAAAGACAACTTTTTGATTTTTTACAAAATGCCCCCAAAACTTCAACGTTTTCCATAGCCGGCATCATCGAAAAAGTCAGTTTTTCACCCAAAAATCAAAGTTGACGAAATTGCTCAAAAGTTCACACGAGGTGCCTAGAGGCCAGAATTGAATTCCCTGAAGAGTTCAACTCATTACATTCAGTATCCAGTGAGAAAAGACAACTTTTTGATTTTTTACAAAATGCCCTCAAAACTTCAACGTTTTCCATAGCCGGCATCATCGAAAAAGTCAGTTTTTCACCCAAAAATCAAAGTTGACGAAAATTGCTCAAAAGTCACACGAGGTGCCTAGAGGCCAGAATTGAATTCCCTGAAGAGTTCAACTCATTACATTCAGTATCCAGTAGAAAAGACAACTTTTTGATTTTTTACAAAATGCCCCCAAAACTTCAACGTTTTCCATAGCCGGCATCATCGAAAAAGTCAGTTTTTCACCCAAAAATCAAAGTTGACGAATATTGCTCAAAAGTTCACACGAGGTGCCTAGAGGCCAGAATTGAATTCCCTGAAGAGTTCAACTCATTACATTCAGTATCCAGTGAGAAAAGACAACTTTTTGATTTTTTACAAAATGCCCCCAAAACTTCAACGTTTTCCATAGCCGGCATCATCAAAAAAGTCAGTTTTTCACCCAAAAATACAACTTGACCAAATTTGCTCAAAAGTTCACACGAGGTGCCTAGAGGCCAGAAATGAATTCCCTGAAGAGTTCAACTCATTACATTCAGTATCCAGTGAGAAAAGACAACTTTTTGATTTTTGACAAAATGCCCCCAAAACTTCAACGTTTTCCATAGCCGGCATCATCGAAAAAGTCAGTTTTTCACCCAAAAATCCAACTTGACCAAAATCAAAGTTGACGAAAATTGCTCAAAAGTTCACACGAGGTGCCTAGAGGCCAGAATTGAATTCCCTGAAGAGTTCAACTCATTACATTCAGTATCCAGTGAGAAAAGACAACTTTTTGATTTTTTACAAAATGCCCCCAAAACTTCAACGTTTTCCATAGCCGGCATCATCGAAAAAGTCAGTTTTTCACCCAAAAATCAAAGTTGACAAAATTGCTCAAAAGTTCACACGAGGTGCCTAGAGGCCAGAATTGAATTCCCTGAAGAGTTCAACTCATTACATTCAGTATCCAGTGAGAAAAGACAACTTTTTGATTTTTTACAAAATGCCCTCAAAACTTCAACGTTTTCCATAGCCGGCATCATCGAAAAAGTCAGTTTTTCACCCAAAAATCAAAGTTGACGAAAATTGCTCAAAAAATCACACGAGGTGCCTAGAGGCCAGAATTGAATTCCCTGAAGAGTTCAACTCATTACATTCAGTATCCAGTGAGAAAAGACAACTTTTTGATTTTTTACAAAATGCCCCAAAACTTCAACGTTTTCCATAGCCGGCATCATCGAAAAAGTCAGTTTTTCACCCAAAAATCAAAGTTGACCAAATTTGCTCAAAAGTTCACACGAGGTGCCTAGAGGCCAGAATTGAATTCCCTGAAGAGTTCAACTCATTACATTCAGTATCCAGTGAGAAAAGACAACTTTTTGATTTTTTACAAAATGCCCACAAAACTTCAACGTTTTCCATAACATGCATCATCGAAAAAGTCAGTTTTTCACCCAAAAATCAAAGTTGACGAAAATTGCTCAAAAGTTCACACGAGGTGCCTAGAGGCCAGAATTGAATTCCCTGAAGAGTTCAACTCATTACATTCAGTATCCAGTGAGAAAAGACAACTTTTTGATTTTTTACAAAATGCCCCAAAACTTCAACGTTTTCCATAGCCGGCATCATCGAAAAAGTCAGTTTTTCACCCAAAAATCAAAGTTGACGAAAATTGCTCAAAAGTTCACACGAGGTGCCTAGAGGCCAGAATTGAATTCCCTGAAGAGTTCAACTCATTACATTCAGTATCCAGTGAGAAAAGACAACTTTTTGATTTTTGACAAAATGCCCCCAAAACTTCAACGTTTTCCATAGCCGGCATCATCGAAAAAGTCAGTTTTTCACCCAAAAATCCAACTTGACCAAATTTGCTCAAAAGTTCACACGAGTGCCTAGAGGCCAGAATGAATTCCCTGAAGAGTTCAACTCATTACATCAGTATCCAGTGTGAAAAGACAACTTTTTGATTTTGTACAAAATGCCCCCAAAACTTCAACGTTTTCCATAGCCGGCATCATCGAAAAAGTCAGTTTTTCACCCAAAAATCAAAGTTGACGAAATTGCTCAAAAAATCACACGAGGTGCCTAGAGGCCAGAATTGAATTCCCTGAAGAGTTCAACTCATTACATTCAGTATCCAGTGAGAAAAGACAACTTTTTGATTTTTTACAAAATGCCCCCAAAACTTCAACGTTTTCCATAGCCGGCATCATCGAAAAAGTCAGTTTTTCACCCAAAAATCAAAGTTGACAAAAATTGCTCAAAAGTCACACGAGGTGCCTTTAGGCCAGAATTGAATTCCCTGAAGAGTTCAACTCATTACATTCAGTATCCAGTGAGAAAAGACAACTTTTTGATTTTTTACAAAATGCCCCCAAAACTTCAACGTTTTCCATAGCCGGCATCATCGAAAAAGTCAGTTTTTCACCCAAAAATCAAAGTTGACGAAAATTGCTCAAAAGTTCACACGAGGTGCCTATAGGCCAGAATTGAATTCCCTGAAGAGATCAACTCATTACATTCAGTATCCAGTGAGAAAAGACAACTTTTTGATTTTTTACAAAATGCCCTCAAAACTTCAACGTTTTCCATAGCCGGCATCATCGAAAAAGTCAGTTTTTCACCCAAAAATCAAAGTTGACGAAAATTGCTCAAAAGTTTACACGAGGTGCCTAGAGGCCAGAATTGAATTCCCTGAAGAGTTCAACTCATTACATTCAGTATCCAGTGAGAAAGACAACTTTTTGATTTTTTACAAAATGCTTCCAAAACTTCAACGTTTTCCATAGCCGGCATCATCGAAAAAGTCAGTTTTTCACCCAAAAATCAAAGTTGACGAATATTGCTCAAAAGTTCACACGAGGTGCCTAGAGGCCAGAATTGAATTCCCTGAAGAGTTCAACTCATTACATTCAGTATCCAGTGAGAAAAGACAACTTTTTGATTTTTTACAAAATGCCCCCAAAACTTCAACGTTTTCCATAGCCGGCATCATCGAAAAAGTCAGTTTTTCACCCAAAAATCAACTTGACCAAATTTGCTCAAAAGTTCACACGAGGTGCCTAGAGGCCAGAATGAATTCCCTGAAGAGTTCAACTCATTACATTCAGTATCCAGTGAGAAAAGACAACTTTTTGATTTTTGACAAAATGCCCCCAAAACTTCAACGTTTTCCATAGCCGGCATCATCGAAAAAGTCAGTTTTTCACCCAAAAATCCAACTTGACCAAAAATCAAAGTTGACGAAAATTGCTCAAAAGTTCACACGAGGTGCCTAGAGGCCAGAATTGAATTCCCTGAAGAGTTCAACTCATTACATTCAGTATCCAGTGAGAAAAGACAACTTTTTGATTTTTTACAAAATGCCCCCAAAACTTCAACGTTTTCCATAGCTGGCATCATCGAAAAAGTCAGTTTTTCACCCAAAAATCAAAGTTGACAAAAATTGCTCAAAAGTTCACACGAGGTGCCTAGAGGCCAGAATTGAATTCCCTGAAGAGATCAACTCATTACATTCAGTATCCAGTGAGAAAAGACAACTTTTTGATTTTTTACAAAATGCCCTCAAAACTTCAACGTTTTCCATAGCCGGCATCATCGAAAAAGTCAGTTTTTCACCCAAAAATCAAAGTTGACGAAAATTGCTCAAAAGTCACACGAGGTGCCTAGAGGCCAGAATTGAATTCCCTGAAGAGTTCAACTCATTACATTCAGTATCCAGTGAGAAAAGACAACTTTTTGATTTTTTACAAAATGCTTCCAAAACTTCAACGTTTTCCATAGCCGGCATCATCGAAAAAGTCAGTTTTTCACCCAAAAATCAAAGTTGACCAAATTTGCTCAAAAGTTCACACGAGGTGCCTAGAGGCCAGAATTGAATTCCCTGAAGAGTTCAACTCATTACATTCAGTATCCAGTGAGAAAAGACAACTTTTTGATTTTTTACAAAATGCCCCCAAAACTTCAACGTTTTCCATAGCCGGCATCATCGAAAAAGTCAGTTTTTCACCCAAAAATCCAACTTGACCAAATTTGCTCAAAAGTTCACACGAGATGCCTAGAGGCCAGAATGAATTCCCTGAAGAGTTCAACTCATTACATTCAGTATCCAGTGAGAAAAGACAACTTTTTGATTTTTACAAAATGCCCCCAAAACTTCAACGTTTTCCATAGCCGGCATCATCGAAAAAGTCAGTTTTTCACCCAAAAATCCAACTTGACCAAATTTGCTCAAAAGTTCACACGAGGTGCTTAGAGGCCAGAAATGAATTCCCTGAAGAGTTCAACTCATTACATTCAGTATCCAGTGAGAAAAGACAACTTTTTGATTTTGTACAAAATGCCCCCAAAACTTCAACGTTTTCCATAGCCGGCATCATCGAAAAAGTCAGTTTTTCACCCAAAAATCCAACTTGACCAAATTTGCTCAAAAGTTCACACGAGATGCCTAGAGGCCAGAATGAATTCCCTGAAGAGTTCAACTCATTACATCAGTATCCAGTGAGAAAAGACAACTTTTTGATTTTGTACAAAATGCCCCCAAAACTTCAACGTTTTCCATAGCCGGCATCATCGAAAAAGTCAGTTTTTCACCCAAAAATCAAACTTGACCAAATTTGCTCAAAAGTTCACACGAGGTGCCTAGAGGCCAGAAATGAATTCCCTGAAGAGTTCAACTCATTACATTCAGTATCCAGTGAGAAAAGACAACTTTTTGATTTTTGACAAAATGCCCCCAAAACTTCAACGTTTTCCATAGCCGGCATCATCAAAAAGTCAGTTTTTCACCCAAAAATCAAAGTTGACGAAAATTGCTCAAAAAATCACACGAGGTGCCTAGAGGCCAGAATTGAATTCCCTGAAGAGTTCAACTCATTACATTCAGTATCCAGTGAGAAAAGACAACTTTTTGATTTTTTACAAAATGCCCCCAAAACTTCAACGTTTTCCATAGCCGGCATCATCAAAAAAGTCAGTTTTTCACCCAAAAATCAAAGTTGACGAAAATTGCTCAAAAGTTCACACGAGGTGCCTAGAGGCCAGAATTGAATTCCCTGAAGAGTTCAACTCATTACATTCAGTATCCAGTGAGAAAAGACAACTTTTTGATTTTTACAAAATGCCCCCAAAACTTCAACGTTTTCCATAGCCGGCATCATCGAAAAAGTCAGTTTTTCACCCAAAAATCCAACTTGACCAAAAATCAAAGTTGACGAAAATTGCTCAAAAGTTCACACGAGGTGCCTAGAGGCCAGAATTGAATTCCCTGAAGAGTTCAACTCATTACATTCAGTATCCAGTGAGAAAAGACAACTTTTTGATTTTTTACAAAATGCCCCCAAAACTTCAACGTTTTCCATAGCCGGCATCATCGAAAAAGTCAGTTTTTCACCCAAAAATAAAATTTGACGAAAATTGCTCAAAAGTTCACACAGAATTGAATTCCCTGAAAGTTCAACTCATTACATTCAGTATCCAGTAAAAAGACAACTTTTTGATTTTTTACAAAATGCCCTCAAAACTTCAACGTTTTCCATAGCCGGCATCATAAAAAAAGTCAGTTTTTCACCCAAAAATCAAAGTTGACGAAAATTGCTCAAAAATCACACGAGGTGCCTAGAGGCCAGAATTGAATTCCCTGAAGAGTTCAACTCATTACATTCAGTATCCAGTGAGAAAAGACAACTTTTTGATTTTTTACAAAATGCCCCCAAAACTTCAACGTTTTCCATAGCCGGCATCATCGAAAAAGTCAGTTTTTCACCCAAAAATCCAACTTGACCAAATTTGCTCAAAAGTTCACACGAGGTGCCTAGAGGCCAGAATTGAATTCCCTGAAGAGTTCAACTCATTACATCAGTATCCAGTGAGAAAAGACAACTTTTTGATTTTTGACAAAATGCCCCCAAAACTTCAACGTTTTCCATAGCCGGCATCATCGAAAAAGTCAGTTTTTCACCCAAAAATCCAACTTGACCAAATTTGCTCAAAAGTTCACACGAGGTGCTTGGAGGCCAGAATTGAATTCCCTGAAGAGTTCAACTCATTACAATCAGTATCCAGTGTGAAAAGACAACTTTTTGATTTTGTACAAAATGCCCCCAAAACTTCAACGTTTTCCATAGCCGGCATCATCGAAAAAGTCAGTTTTTCACCCAAAAATCCAACTTGACCAAATTTGCTCAAAAGTTCACACGAGATGCCTAGAGGCCAGAAATGAATTCCCTGAAGAGTTCAACTCATTACAATCAGTATCCAGTGAGAAAAGACAACTTTTTGATTTTGTACAAAATGCCCCCAAAACTTCAACGTTTTCCATAGCCGGCATCATCGAAAAAGTCAGTTTTTCACCCAAAAATCAAACTTGACCAAATTTGCTCAAAAGTTCACACGAGGTGCCTAGAGGCCAGAAATGAATTCCCTGAAGAGTTCAACTCATTACATTCAGTATCCAGTGAGAAAAGACAACTTTTTGATTTTTGACAAAATGCCCCCAAAACTTCAACGTTTTCCATAGCCGGCATCATCAAAAAAGTCAGTTTTTCACCCAAAAATCAAAGTTGACGAAAATTGCTCAAAAAATCACACGAGGTGCCTAGAGGCCAGAATTGAATTCCCTGAAGAGTTCAACTCATTACATTCAGTATCCAGTGAGAAAAGACAACTTTTTGATTTTTTACAAAATGCTTTCAAAACTTCAACGTTTTCCATAGCCGGCATCATCAAAAAAGTCAGTTTTTCACCCAAAAATCAAAGTTGACGAAAATTGCTCAAAAGTTCACACGAGGTGCCTAGAGGCCAGAAATGAATTCCCTGAAGAGTTCAACTCATTACATTCAGTATCCAGTGAGAAAAGACAACTTTTTGATTTTGTACAAAATGCCCCCAAAACTTCAACGTTTTCCATAGCCGGCATCATCGAAAAAGTCAGTTTTTCACCCAAAAATCCAACTTGACCAAAAATCAAAGTTGACGAAAATTGCTCAAAAGTTCACACGAGGTGCCTAGAGGCCAGAATTGAATTCCCTGAAGAGTTCAACTCATTACATTCAGTATCCAGTGAGAAAAGACAACTTTTTGATTTTTTACAAAATGCCCCCAAAACTTCAACGTTTTCCATAGCCGGCATCATCGAAAAAGTCAGTTTTTCACCCAAAAATAAAATTTGACGAAAATTGCTCAAAAGTTCACACAGAATTTAATTCCCTGAAAAGTTCAACTCATTACATTCAGTATCCAGTAAGAAAAGACAACTTTTTGATTTTTTACAAAATGCCCTCAAAACTTCAACGTTTTCCATAGCCGGCATCATAAAAAAGTCAGTTTTTCACCCAAAAATCAAAGTTGACGAAAATTGCTCAAAAATCACACGAGGTGCCTAGAGGCCAGAATTGAATTCCCTGAAGAGTTCAACTCATTACATTCAGTATCCAGTGAGAAAAGACAACTTTTTGATTTTTTACAAAATGCCCCCAAAACTTCAACGTTTTCCATAGCCGGCATCATCGAAAAAGTCAGTTTTTCACCCAAAAATCCAACTTGACCAAATTTGCTCAAAAGTTCACACGAGGTGCCTATAGGCCAGAATTGAATTCCCTGAAGAGTTCAACTCATTACATTCAGTATCCAGTGAGAAAAGACAACTTTTTGATTTTTTACAAAATGCCCACAAAACTTCAACGTTTTCCATAGCATGCATCATCGAAAAAGTCAGTTTTTCACCCAAAAATCAAAGTTGACGAAAATTGCTCAAAAGTTCACACGAGGTGCCTAGAGGCCAGAATTGAATTCCCTGAAGAGTTCAACTCATTACATTCAGTATCCAGTGAGAAAAGACAACTTTTTGATTTTTTACAAAATGCCCCCAAAACTTCAACGTTCTCCATAGCCGGCATCAGCGAAAAAGTCAGTTTTTCACCCAAAAATCCAACTTGACCAAATTTGCTCAAAAGTTCACACGAGATGCCTAGAGGCCAGAAATGAATTCCCTGAAGAGTTCAACTCATTACAATCAGTATCCAGTGTGAAAAGACAACTTTTTGATTTTGTACAAAATGCCCCCAAAACTTCAACGTTTTCCATAGCCGGCATCATCGAAAAAGTCAGTTTTTCACCCAAAATCAAAATTGACGAACATTGCTCAAAAAATCATACGAGGTGCCTAGAGGCCAGAATTGAATTCCCTGAAGAGTTCAACTCATTACATTCAGTATCCAGTGAGAAAAGACAACTTTTTGATTTTTTACAAAATGCCCCCAAAACTTCAACGTTTTCCATAGCCGGCATCATCGAAAAAGTCAGTTTTTCACCCAAAAATCAAAGTTGACAAAAATTGCTCAAAAAGTCACACGAGGTGCCTTTAGGCCAGAATTGAATTCCCTGAAGAGTTCAACTCATTACATTCAGTATCCAGTGAGAAAAGACAACTTTTTGATTTTTTACAAAATGCCCCCAAAACTTCAACGTTTTCCATAGCCGGCATCATCGAAAAAGTCAGTTTTTCACCCAAAAATCAAAGTTGACGAAAATTGCTCAAAAGTTCACACGAGGTGCCTATAGGCCAGAATTGAATTCCCTGAAGAGATCAACTCATTACATTCAGTATCCAGTGAGAAAAGACAACTTTTTGATTTTTTACAAAATGCCCTCAAAACTTCAACGTTTTCCATAACCGGCATCATCGAAAAAGTCAGTTTTTCACCCAAAAATCAAAGTTGACGAAAATTGCTCAAAAGTTTACACGAGGTGCCTAGAGGCCAGAATTGAATTCCCTGAAGAGTTCAACTCATTACATTCAGTATCCAGTGAGAAAAGACAACTTTTTGATTTTTTACAAAATGCTTCCAAAACTTCAACGTTTTCCATAGCCGGCATCATCGAAAAAGTCAGTTTTTCACCCAAAAATCAAAGTTGATGAATATTGCTCAAAAGTTCACACGAGGTGCCTAGAGGCCAGAATTGAATTCCCTGAAGAGTTCAACTCATTACATTCAGTATCCAGTGAGAAAAGACAACTTTTTGATTTTTTACAAAATGCCCCAAAACTTCAACGTTTTCCATAGCCGGCATCATCAAAAAAGTCAGTTTTTCACCCAAAAATCCAACTTGACCAAATTTGCTCAAAAGTTCACACGAGGTGCCTAGAGGCCAGAAATGAATTCCCTGAAGAGTTCAACTCATTACATTCCTTATCCAGTGAGAAAAGACAACTTTTTGATTTTTGACAAAATGCCCCCAAAACTTCAACGTTTTCCATAGCCGGCATCATCGAAAAAGTCAGTTTTTCACCCAAAAATCCAACTTGACCAAAAATCAAAGTTGACGAAAATTGCTCAAAAGTTCACACGAGGTGCCTAGAGGCCAGAATTGAATTCCCTGAAGAGTTCAACTCATTACATTCAGTATCCAGTGAGAAAAGACAACTTTTTGATTTTTTACAAAATGCCCCCAAAACTTCAACGTTTTCCATAGCTTGCATCATCGAAAAAGTCAGTTTTTCACCCAAAAATCAAAGTTGACAAAAATTGCTCAAAAGTTCACACGAGGTGCCTATAGGCCAGAATTGAATTCCCTGAAAGTTCAACTCATTACATTCAGTATCCAGTAAGAAAAGACAACTTTTTGATTTTTTACAAAATGCCCTCAAAACTTCAACGTTTTCCATAGCCGGCATCATCAAAAAAGTCAGTTTTTCACCCAAAAATCAAAGTTGACGAAAATTGCTCAAAAAATCATACGAGGTGCCTAGAGGCCAGAATTGAATTCCCTGAAGAGTTCAACTCATTACATTCAGTATCCAGTGAGAAAAGACAACTTTTTGATTTTTTACAAAATGCTTCCAAAACTTCAACGTTTTCCATAGCCGGCATCATCGAAAAAGTCAGTTTTTCACCCAAAAATCAAAGTTGACCAAATTTGCTCAAAAGTTCACACGAGGTGCCTAGAGGCCAGAATGAATTCCCTGAAGAGTTCAACTCATTACATTCAGTATCCAGTGAGAAAAGACAACTTTTTGATTTTTGACAAAATGCCCCCAAAACTTCAACGTTTTCCATAACCGGCATCATCAAAAAAGTCAGTTTTTCACCCAAAAATCCAACTTGACCAAATTTGCTCAAAAGTTCACACGAGATGCCTAGAGGCCAGAAATGAATTCCCTGAAGAGTTCAACTCATTACAATCAGTATCCAGTGAGAAAAGACAACTTTTTGATTTTTGACAAAATGCCCCCAAAACTTCAACGTTTTCCATAGCCGGCATCATCGAAAAAGTCAGTTTTTCACCCAAAAATCCAACTTGACCAAATTTGCTCAAAAGTTCACACGAGATGCTTGGAGGCCAGAATGAATTCCCTGAAGAGTTCAACTCATTACAATCAGTATCCAGTGTGAAAAGACAACTTTTTGATTTTGTACAAAATGCCCCCAAAACTTCAACGTTTTCCATAGCCGGCATCATCGAAAAAGTCAGTTTTTCACCCAAAAATCCAACTTGACCAAATTTGCTCAAAAGTTCACACGAGATGCCAAGAGGCCAGAAATGAATTCCCTGAAGAGTTCAACTCATTACATTCAGTATCCAGTGTGAAAAGACAACTTTTTGATTTTGTACAAAATGCCCCCAAAACTTCAACGTTTTCCATAGCCGGCATCATCGAAAAAGTCAGTTTTTCACCCAAAAATCAAACTTGACCAAATTTGCTCAAAAGTTCACACGAGGTGCCTAGAGGCCAGAAATGAATTCCCTGAAGAGTTCAACTCATTACATTCAGTATCCAGTGAGAAAAGACAACTTTTTGATTTTTGACAAAATGCCCCCAAAACTTCAACGTTTTCCATAGCCGGCATCATCAAAAAAGTCAGTTTTTCACCCAAAAATCAAAGTTGACGAAAATTGCTCAAAAAATCACACGAGGTGCCTAGAGGCCAGAATTGAATTCCCTGAAGAGTTCAACTCATTACATTCAGTATCCAGTGAGAAAAGACAACTTTTTGATTTTTTACAAAATGCTTTCAAAACTTCAACGTTTTCCATAGCCGGCATCATCAAAAAAGTCAGTTTTTCACCCAAAAATCAAAGTTGACGAAAATTGCTCAAAAGTTCACACGAGGTGCCTAGAGGCCAGAAATGAATTCCCTGAAGAGTTCAACTCATTACATTCAGTATCCAATGAGAAAAGACAACTTTTTGATTTTGTACAAAATGCCCCCAAAACTTCAACGTTTTCCATAGCCGGCATCATCGAAAAAGTCAGTTTTTCACCCAAAAATCCAACTTGACCAAAAATCAAAGTTGACGAAAATTGCTCAAAAGTTCACACGAGGTGCCTAGAGGCCAGAATTGAATTCCCTGAAGAGTTCAACTCATTACATTCAGTATCCAGTGAGAAAAGACAACTTTTTGATTTTTTTACAAAATGCCCCCAAAACTTCAACGTTTTCCATAGCCGGCATCATCGAAAAAGTCAGTTTTTCACCCAAAAATAAAATTTGACGAAAATTGCTCAAAAGTTCACACAGAATTTAATTCCCTGAAAAGTTCAACTCATTACATTCAGTATCCAGTAAGAAAAGACAACTTTTTGATTTTTTACAAAATGCCCTCAAAACTTCAACGTTTTCCATAGCCGGCATCATCAAAAAAGTCAGTTTTTTCACCCAAAAATCAAAGTTGACGAAAATTGCTCAAAAAATCACACGAGGTGCCTAGAGGCCAGAATTGAATTCCCTGAAGAGTTCAACTCATTACATTCAGTATCCAGTGAGAAAAGACAACTTTTTGATTTTTTACAAAATGCCCCCAAAACTTCAACGTTTTCCATAGCCGGCATCATCGAAAAAGTCAGTTTTTCACCCAAAAATCCAACTTGACCAAATTTGCTCAAAAGTTCACACGAGGTGCCTAGAGGCCAGAAATGAATTCTCTGAAGAGTTCAACTCATTACATTCAGTATCCAGTGAGAAAAGACAACTTTTTGATTTTTGACAAAATGCCCCCAAAACTTCAACGTTTTCCATAGCCGGCATCATCGAAAAAGTCAGTTTTTCACCCAAAAATCCAACTTGACCAAAAATCAAAGTTGACAAAAATTGCTCAAAAGTTCACACGAGGTGCCTAGAGGCCAGAATTGAATTCCCTGAAGAGTTCAACTCATTACATTCAGTATCTAGTGAGAAAAGACAACTTTTTGATTTTTTACAAAATGCCCCCAAAACTTCAACGTTTTCCATAGCCGGCATCATCGAAAAAGTCAGTTTTTCACCCAAAAATCAAAGTTGACGAAAATTGCTCAAAAGTTCACACGAGGTGCCTATAGGCCAGAATTGAATTCCCTGAAGTTCAACTCATTACATTCAGTATCCAGTAAGAAAAGACAACTTTTTGATTTTTTACAAAATGCCCTCAAAACTTCAACGTTTTCCATAGCCGGCATCATCAAAAAAGTCAGTTTTTCACCCAAAAATCAAAGTTGACGGAAATTGCTCAAAAAATCACACGAGGTGCCTAGAGGCCAGAATTGAATTCCCTGAAAAGTTCAACTCATTACATTCAGTATCCAGTGAGAAAAGACAACTTTTTGATTTTTTACAAAATGCTTCCAAAACTTCAACGTTTTCCATAGCCGGCATCATCGAAAAAGTCAGTTTTTCACCCAAAAATCAAAGTTGACGAATATTGCTCAAAAGTTCACACGAGGTGCCTAGAGGCCAGAATTGAATTCCCTGAAGAGTTCAACTCATTACATTTAGTATCCAGTGAGAAAAGACAACTTTTTGATTTTTTACAAAATGCCCCCAAAACTTCAACGTTTTCCATAGCCGGCATCATCGAAAAAGTCAGTCTTTCACCCAAAAATCCAACTTGACCAAATTTGCTCAAAAGTTCACACGAGGTGCCTAGAGGCCAGAATTGAATTCCCTGAAGAGTTCAACTCATTACATTCAGTATCCAGTGAGAAAAGACAACTTTTTGATTTTTGACAAAATGCCCCCAAAACTTCAACGTTTTCCATAGCCGGCATCATCGAAAAAGTCAGTTTTTCACCCAAAAATCCAACTTGACCAAATTTGCTCAAAAGTTCACACGAGATGCCAAGAGGCCAGAAATGAATTCCCTGAAGAGTTCAACTCATTACAATCAGTATCCAGTGTGAAAAGACAACTTTTTGATTTTTTACAAAATGCCCCCAAAACTTCAACGTTTTCCATAGCCGGCATCATCGAAAAAGTCAGTTTTTCACCCAAAAATCAAACTTGACCAAATTTGCTCAAAAGTTCACACGAGGTGCCTAGAGGTCAGAAATGAATTCCCTGAAGAGTTCAACTCATTACATTCAGTATCCAGTGAGAAAAGACAACTTTTTGATTTTTGACAAAATGCCCCCAAAACTTCAACGTTTTCCATAGCCGGCATCATCAAAAAAGTCAGTTTTTCACCCAAAAATAAAAGTTGACGAAAATTGCTCAAAAAATCACACGAGGTGCCTAGAGGCCAGAATTGAATTCCCTGAAGAGTTCAACTCATTACATTCAGTATCCAGTGAGAAAAGACAACTTTTTGATTTTTTACAAAATGCTTTCAAAACTTCAACGTTTTCCATAGCCGGCATCATCGAAAAAGTCAGTTTTTCACCCAAAAATCAAAGTTGATGAATATTGCTCAAAAGATCACACGAGGTGCCTAGAGGCCAGAATTGAATTCCCTGAAGAGTTCAACTCATTACATTCAGTATCCAGTGAGAAAAGACAAGTTTTTGATTTTTTACAAAATGCCCCCAAAACTTCAGCGTTTTCCATAGCCGGCATCATCGAAAAAGTCAGTTTTTCACCCAAAAATCCAACTTGACCAAATTTGCTCAAAAGTTCACACGAGGTGCCTAGAGGCCAGAAATGAATTCCCTGAAGAGTTCAACTCATTACATTCAGTATCCAGTGAGAAAAGACAACTTTTTGATTTTGTACAAAATGCCCCCAAAACTTCAACATTTTCCATAGCCGGCATCATCGAAAAAGTCAGTTTTTCACCCAAAAATAAAATTTGACGAAAATTGCTCAAAAGTTCACACAGAATTTAATTCCCTGAAAAGTTCAACTCATTACATTCAGTATCCAGTAAGAAAAGACAACTTTTTGATTTTTTACAAAATGCCCTCAAAACTTCAACGTTTTCCATAGCCGGCATCATCAAAAAAGTCAGTTTTTCACCCAAAAATCAAAGTTGACGAAAATTGCTCAAAAAATCACACGAGGTGCCTAGAGGCCAGAAATGAATTCCCTGAAGAGTTCAACTCATTACATTCAGTATCCAGTGAGAAAAGACAACTTTTTGATTTTGTACAAAATGCCCCCAAAACTTCAACGTTTTCCATAGCCGGCATCATCGAAAAAGTCAGTTTTTCACCCAAAAATCCAACTTGACCAAATTTGCTCAAAAGTTCACACGAGGTGCCTAGAGGCCAGAAATGAATTCTCTGAAGAGTTCAACTCATTACATTCAGTATCCAGTGAGAAAAGACAACTTTTTGATTTTTGACAAAATGCCCCCAAAACTTCAACGTTTTCCATAGCCGGCATCATCGAAAAAGTCAGTTTTTCACCCAAAAATCAAACTTGACCAAATTTGCTCAAAAGTTCACACGAGATGCTTGGAGGCCAGAAATGAATTCCCTGAAGAGTTCAACTCATTACAATCAGTATCCAGTGTGAAAAGACAACTTTTTGATTTTGTACAAAATGCCCCCAAAACTTCAACGTTTTCCATAGCCGGCATCATCGAAAAAGTCAGTTTTTCACCCAAAAATCAAACTTGACCAAATTTGCTCAAAAGTTCACACGAGGTGCCTAGAGGCCAGAATTGAATTCCCTGAAGAGTTCAACTCATTACATTCAGTATCCAGTGAGAAAAGACAACTTTTTGATTTTTTACAAAATGCCCCCAAACTTCAACGTTTTCCATAGCCGGCATCATCGAAAAAGTCAGTTTTTTACCGAAAAATCAAAGTTGACGAAAATTGCTCAAAAGTTCACACGAGGTGCCTAGAGGCCAGAATTGAATTCCCTGAAGAGTTCAACTCATTACATTCAGTATCCAGTGAGAAAAGAAAACTTTTTGATTTGTTACAAAATGCCCCCAAAACTTCAACGTTTTCCATAGCCGGATGATGATGCTGGAACTACAACGGCCTTAACCCTAACCCCCTAGGCCCTTGTTGTTTACAACCATCCTCAATCCTCCAAAATTTTGCAACTCCGCCTAAAGTTTTCAAAATTGTCAGACAGTCCTGCCTCAAAACGCATTCATCCGCAATCCTCCAAAATCCTCCTCATCCCAAAATTTTGCACTCATGTTTAAATGAAGGATAACCAACGCCAAATCCTTCAAAATCATCAGACAGTCCTGCCTCAAAATGCATTCATCCTCAATCCTCCAAAATCCTCTTGTGCTTCAATCACCATTCATGCTCAATCCTCCAAAATCCTCATGTGCTTTAATCACCATTCATCCTCAATCCTCCAGAATCCTCATTTGATTCAATCACCATTCATCCTCAATCCTCTAGAATCCTCCAAAACCGCCAGGAGGATTTTGGAGGAGTGAGGTGGGTTAGGGTTAAGCCAGCTAGTACACGTACGTGGCATCGTGCATCGTGCATCAGTGGCATCGTGCTGTGCGCTAAATTGTACGTAAATGTACTGCAGGCTCCGCAGCTGGCAGGGGCTGACGTCGATCGTTGCATACTATTAAATCAAATAAATCGGGTGTGTGTTGTTCAACGATATACCAGGTACGTAATTAGGCCTATGTTGTACCAGAGGTTTACATGACCAGCGAAGAAGTACATGCACCAGTGCATGTGTGCACCCGTCTTAATCTACCACTGCCACAAGCTGGTAAGTATCGGCTTATACATCGCTATACTAGACGTTCGCTATTACGATTAATATCTGTGGATCCCGCAATGTTCGCTATAGCGACGTTTCACTGTATGGGTAAAAGAGCGAGCACTTTAAAAAAATTCAAAATTCAAAAAAAGAAGCATATAAATCTGAGGAATCATGATCAACCAATCACAAGTCAAAATGACAAATATCAAAAAATTAAAAAAATTGTTTTTTGGAGTTATCTCAGACTTTACCCTGAGCATCTTACCCATTTGCTCTCACTGGTTCTCCTCTCGTTAGCATGTTGCTCTGAGTCGTCCCTTGATTTCTGTGGCAACGAGCCTTGACCTTGGAGAAGCTTTTCCCTCTGCATCTGCAGCATCTTGAGATTTTCGTTGATACTAGAAATGACTTGCCCTGAATCAATGGGGAGGGAACCGCCCCCTGGACCCACTATGGGGGTGGGGCCAAAGGTGTTCCCTCCCTGGATGGGAGTGGACGTCGACTGCCCGCCTCTTTTGTCTTCACTAACGGAACTCTGACCCGACCTTAATACTTCAAGAATAGCCCCCAGGCCGCGATGTTTATCGGTTGGCTGTGTCGTTCCTTTTTCTGGGCCCTTCCACTCTTCATCTGCCGTTCCTGGCCAGTTGGTGCTGATGGGGTCCACCCAATCCCCATCTGACGTCTTCTTTGTACGCGCTGACGGCTCCATCCTACTGGAGCTGATACTCTTCATCGCCTGAAGGATATCCAGCGTTTGTGCCGATGTCAGCCCCAGCGAAACCGTCTTCCCCGACAGCAGTGCCTTGCGAAGTTTCTCCATCTCAAATGGGGACAGTACCTGAAGATTCTTCTTCATGTTGGGGAAAAACTGGGTTTTCAAGCTCATTGCAGCAGGAGGTTGAGATGAGACTGAACTCATAGCTACGCCAGGTGCCGAGTTAGTGGTTGTGACTGCCATTGACATTGGCCCAACACCATAAGATGAAGCTTGCTGATTTGTATTGCTTATCACAGGCGCACCAAAACTCTGAGTAGCTGGGAACGCCCCAAGAATACCTGGCCCTGTGTTGCCTGACCTGGATGGTGTGGCTTGTTGAGATTTCCCAAAAGCTCCCCTTACGCTACCTACGTTGTTTTGGCTTGCGTTTGCAACCCAGCTCTTGTTGGCAACATTTGCCGTATTGAAACCTGCTTGTTGTTGCTGCTGCTGGATGCCTTGCTGCTGTGGCCCCTGAGCAAACTGCTGCTGTCCACCGTGTGGAAACTGCAGTTGCTGGCCTGAGGGGAACTGTTGCTGCTGCTGCTGTTGTGGCAAAACTTGCTGATGATGCTGACCTTGTAGAAATTGCTGCTGTTGACCTGGAGGAAACTGCTGCTGCGGATTTGTGCCTAAACTACTTATTGGTAAAACAACGCTCGACGCAGCACCTGTGGTAAACTTCCCTGGCATCTGCTGATGCTGTTGTTGCTGCTGCTGCTGTTGTTGTAACACACTGGGGAACGGTGGCGGTGTAAGTGATGCACGTGTACGTCCTGCAGATCTACCTATTGCACTCGCTGCCGGCGTTGTGCTGGAGGACACCAACCCACCCTGGTTGTTGCTGGCATTTCTGCCACTAGCAGCCATCTTGCTGGCTACGTCGACTGGTAGCCCCAGCAAGCGGGCAGCAAACACTTTCTGCTGCAAAACCTGCTCCTCTGTCAAACTGTGCGGGGCAACAACCGGCTTTGCACGGCCCCCCGAGGCTATGCGCGACACTCCCCCAACAACTTGTGCTGTGGGTGTGCTTGCCATCGGTCGTTCGACCTGCCTCTGCTTGGACACAGGGGAAGTCAAGGTGTTGACTCCAGGTACCAGACCTGTGGCCATGGTCGTGCTCGTCTGTTTCATTGCCCGAGCTGCTGGAAACAACTGCGAAGACGGCCGGTTATTAAATTCGTGATTTGCCATTTTTACCCTCCCGAGTTCCCCCTACAAATTCCTATTTCTTGCTCTATAGTTACGCAGTTACTCACAAATACTCATTTCTTTTGCAGAGCGGAGCTTGGAGCAGTATTTCAAAAGTCGCATTTTCCGAAGATTTCTGCACCAGGCTGATCTTGGCACGAAAATTGGGCCGGATTTTCGGCTGGCCGGATTTTCGGATAGGCACTATTTTTACGGCGGCGCGCCGCCGTGAAGATTACCACTACGGTGGCCCTAAACAGCCATTGCAAATAAACCTTAGGAGAAAACGAATTATAAAGTTCAACTTCTTATCACGGTGAATTACCTTAAATAACTGAAACTGTTGTTTATTCGACTCTAAAGTAAATCGTAATGAAAACTGTGGCAATTTATTTTCAGAATTGGGAATGTTAATGTTATAAGTTTTAACGTTACTGAATTAAGGTTCTGCCTTATAGCCGATGAGAGGGCGCTATATCCGCCAGACTGCCACTCAAGTAGTGGTGCGTTGCGGGAAAGACCGGGTCTCAGGCATGAGAATCCTGTTTAAACAGGAATTCCTATTTGTTTTTTTGCCAAAATGTCCGGGGGTGCATTAAATTAATGCTCAAACGGCCCGGCCGCAATTTTCTTTTCCCAAACAACAGGGTTGTTTAGCGCCCTCTACGATACTTTTATGACACGTACGTACGCAGGTAAAGAAAATACGGATATCCCATTTTGAAATTATTTTGTACCATCCTAAATGTCCGAAATGTCCCGTTCCAACTGCATGCACGGGTTGGAGGACATCCAAAGTGTATTCTATTCGCGCCCCGAATAAATCGGTATTGAAACAGAGTCAGCCCAATTAAATTAATCCAACGATTGATAATTACGATACAAAAGACCGGTTTTTGCAAAGAAAATACGGATGTTCCATTTTGAAATGATTTTGTACCATCCTAAATGTCCGAAATGTCCCGTTCCACTTGTATACACGGGTTCAGGGACTCTCAAAGTGTATTCTATTCGCGCCCCGAATAAATCGGTATTGAAACAGAGTCAGCCCAATTAAATTAATCCGAGGATTGATAATTACGATACAAAAGACCGGTTTTTGCAAAGAAAATACGGATATCCCATTTTGAAATGATTTTGTACCATCCTAAATGTCCGAAATGTCCCGTTCCAATTGCATAAACGGGTTCAGGGGCTCTCAAAATGTATTCTATTCGCGCCCCGAATAAATCGGTATTGAAACAGAGTCAGCCCAATTAAATTAATCCAACGATTGATAATTACGATACAAAAGACCGGTTTTTGCAAAGAAAATACGGATGTTCCATTTTGAAATGATTTTGTACCATCCTAAATGTCCGAAATGTCCCGTTCCACTTGTATACACGGGTTCAGGGACTCTCAAAGTGTATTCTATTCGCGCCCCGAATAAATCGGTATTGAAACAGAGTCAGCCCAATTAAATTAATCCGAGGATTGATAATTACGATACAAAAGACCGGTTTTTGCAAAGAAAATACGGATATCCCATTTTGAAATGATTTTGTACCATCCTAAATGTCCGAAATGTCCCGTTCCAATTGCATACACGGGTTGAGGGACATCTAAAGTGTATTCTATTCGCGCCCCGAAGAAATCGGTATTGAAACAAAGTCAGCCCAATTAAATTAATCCGAGGATTGATAATTACGATACAAAAGACCGGTTTTTGCAAAGAAAATACGGATATCCCATTTTGAAATGATTTTGTACCATCCTAAATGTCCGAAATGTCCTGTTCCAATTGCATACACGGGTTAAGGGACATCCAAAGTGTATTCTATTCGCGCCCCGAATAAATCGGTATTGAAACAGAGTCAGCCCAATTAAATTAATCCGAGGATTGATAATTACGATACAAAAGACCGGTTTTTGCAAAGAAAATACGGATATCCCATTTTGAAATGATTTTGTACCATCCTAAATGTCCGAAATGTCCCGTTCCAATTGCATACACGGGTTGAGGGACATCTAAAGTGTATTCTATTCGCGCCCCGAAGAAATCGGTATTGAAACAAAGTCAGCCCAATTAAATTAATCCGAGGATTGATAATTACGATACAAAAGACCGGTTTTTGCAAAGAAAATACGGATATCCCATTTTGAAATGATTTTGTACCATCCTAAATGTCCGAAATGTCCCGTTCCAATTGCATACACGGGTTGAGGGACATCTAAAGTGTATTCTATTCGCGCCCCGAAGAAATCGGTATTGAAACAAAGTCAGCCCAATTAAATTAATCCGAGGATTGATAATTACGATACAAAAGACCGGTTTTTGCAAAGAAAATACGGATATCCCATTTTGAAATGATTTTGTACCATCCTAAATGTCCGAAATGTCCTGTTCCAATTGCATACACGGGTTAAGGGACATCCAAAGTGTATTCTATTCGCGCCCCGAATAAATCGGTATTGAAACAGAGTCAGCCCAATTAAATTAATCCGAGGATTGATAATTACGATACAAAAGACCGGTTTTTGCAAAGAAAATACGGATATCCCATTTTGAAATGATTTTGTACCATCCTAAATGTCCGAAATGTCCCATTCCAATTATATACACGGGTTGAAGGACATCCAAAGTGTTTTCTATTCGCGCCCCGAATAAATCGGTATTGAAACAGAGTCAGCCCAATTAAATTAATCCAACGATTGATAATTACGATACAAAAGACCGGTTTTTGCAAAGAAAATACGGATGTTCCATTTTGAAATGATTTTGTACCATCCTAAATGTCCGAAATGTCCCGTTCCACTTGTATACACGGGTTCAGGGGATTCTCAAAGTGTATTCTATTCGCGCCCCGAATAAATCGGTATTGAAACAGAGTCAGCCCAATTAAATTAATCCGAGGATTGATAATTACGATACAAAAGACCGGTTGTTGCAAAGAAAATACGGATATCCCATTTTGAAATGATTTTGTACCATCCTAAATGTCCGAAATGTCCCGTTCCAATTGCATACACGGGTTAAGGGATTCTCCAAGTGTATTCTATTCGCGCCCCGAATAAATTGGTATTGAAACAGAGTCAGCCGAATTAAATTAATCCGAGGATTGATCATTACGATACAAAAGACCGGTTTTTGCAAAGAAAATACGGATATCCCATTTTGAAATGATTTTGTACCATCCTAAATGTCCTAAATGTCCCGTTCCAATTGCATACACGGGTTGAGGGACATCTAAAGTGTATTCTATTCGCGCCCCGAATAAATTGGTATTGAAACAGAGTCAGCCCAATTAAATTAATCCAACGATTGATAATTACGATACAAAAGATCGGTTTTTACAAAAAAAAATACGGATATCCCATTTTGAAATGATTGTGTACCATCCTAAATGTCCGAAATGTCCCGTTCCAATTGCATACACGGGTTAAGGGACTCTCAAAGTGTATTCTATTCGCGCCCCGAATAAATTGGTATTGAAACAGAGTCAGCCCAATTAAATTAATCCAACGATTGATAATTACGATACAAAAGACCGGTTTTTGCAAAAAAAGATACGGATATCCCATTTTGAAATGATTGTGTACCATCCTAAATGTCCGAAATGTCCCATTCCAATTATATACACGGGTTGAGGGACATCCAAAGTGTTTTCTATTCGCGCCCCGAATAAATCGGTATTGAAACAGAGTCAGCCCAATTAAATTAATCCAACGATTGATAATTACGATACAAAAGACCGGTTTTTGCAAAAAAAAATACGGATATCCCATTTTGAAATGATTTTGTACCATCCTAAATGTCCGAAATGTCCCATTCCAATTATATACACGGGTTGAGGGACATCCAAAGTGTTTTCTATTCGCGCCCCGAAGAAATCGGTATTGAAACAAAGTCAGCCCAATTAAATTAATCCGAGGATTGATCATTACGATACAAAAGACCGGTTTTTGCAAAGAAAATACGGATACCCCAATTTGAAATGATTTTGTACCATCCTAAATGTCCGAAATGTCCCGTTCCAATTGCATACAAGGGTTCAGGGACTCTCAAAGTGTATTCTATTCGCGCCCCGAAAAAATCGGTATTGAAACAGAGTCAGCCCAATTAAATTAATCAGACTATTGATAACTACGATACAAAAGACCGGTTTTTAAAGAAAATACGGATATCCCATTTTGAAATGATTTTTTATTATCCTTAATGTCCGAAATGTCCCATTCCAAAAGCCAAGCCAAATTAATTAAATTTTGAGACGGAGAGCAGGCTTTTTGCCCCAAACTCGTTATTTGTAGTGCGGTGAAGGGAAGACCGATTACGGCGGCCAATTGTCCCAGGGACAGCCCGGCCGGCGCTACCAGGCGCGGACCGCCGTGCGCCGGCCGACCGTTGAGCCCTGTCTCCCCGTGATCAATTAGGCGGACGCAGACCACTATTGGGATAAAAGTAAGACGGAAACCGTATATTCAAACGATTTTGTTCCATCGTAAATGTCATAAATTTCCCTATCTAATTCGATACATCGGTAAAGTGACTTCCAAAGTGTATTTTATAGGCGCCCCGAATTAATTGGCAATGAATTAGTCTCAGCCCAATTAATTTCATACCTAGGCCAAAATTCAGGCCAAAAAAACCCCCACCGTTTTTCATCAGAAATACCGATTTCCGGCTTTGGAATGAATTTGTTCCATCGTTAATGACAGAAATTCAATTTTTTTTTAAACAATCCTTCAAAGAGATGATCAACAAAGATTTTATAAGCGCACCGAGAAAATCTGTTCGTTAAAAAGCACCGCCCAGTTAATTTAATTATTAGACGGAGATCAGGCTTTTTGCCATCCATTGACATTGAATGAAACGGAAAGCCGTATTTTCAAACGATTTTGTTCCATCGTTAATTACAAAAAAAATCAGATCTGAATGGATAGGAGGGTGAAATGACTTTCAAAGTTTATTTTATAAGCGCCCGAATAAATTGGTATTGAAACAGTCTCAGCCCAATTAATTTCATACCGAGGCTAAAATTCGGGCAAAACAAACATTTTTCATCAGAAATACGGATTTCCGGCTTTGGATTTAATTGGAATGAATTTGTTCCATCGTTTATGACAAAAATTCCTCTTCTGTCACCCTTTTACTTTTACCGTTTTTGCTATCCATTGTTTTTAAAATATGTAAGGGCTGGATGATCTTGAATGTATTAATCCAAGAAGCACCAGTATGGGCTCCGTGTGCGACCAAAAGAGGGCGCGTTTTTACCTCTTTTGAGGTCTCCGTGGACGGGGGACACAGCGTGCGCGTACGGTGTGTACTGGTTCGTGCGCAAAGTACGCACGACTTCCTGAGTGTGCAAAAGCTATAGCAACCGTGTCTTCGCATGAGCGTCAGGCGTCGTCGGCGCGCGAATACATTCGAATTCAACTTGCAAGGGTCTCTGAGACTAATTTCCCCCTCTAATAACTTTGGAGACATTCGAAATACGCAGTGGATGGATCGGGAACCAGTCTAGATCACCCCCAACTCTCCTTTTCTGGCCGTTAATGGGGTACTTGTGCACGGAGCGGATAGCAAATGAAAGATACCAAATGTAATGATTAACGTGAAAGTTCCGTCATTTATCAATCGGCCTCGACCATTTGATTTTGTATAAGCTGCATCAGAAGTCAGTCGAAATATATATACCCCAGTCCAATTTCCCATCTTGTTTATCAGAACAACAAAATGCATCCCCTGCACTTTTAATAGTTGAAGAGGTTGCATATAGTCGATAGAAATAGGGTTTGACTTCATTACAGTGTGGTCAAATCATGGACATGGACAAATTCACTCATGTGGGTAAATCCCAATAGCGGTGTATATTAGATTTCGTATTTCAATCTTACCCATAAGATCAATGAAATTACAATTATATGCCAACTTTAAAAATTGCATGTTGCTCAATATGGAAAATAAAATCACTTTATACGTTACAGAAACATACATGTATACGCTTTTCATTATCTTGTATGTGAAATGGCATTCATCACACCATACCAAATAAACCCGACACTTTGATGAGTAGATAAAATCACCCTCCCCCCGGCCCGGCGCTTATCTTGTAATATATGAATGCCATTCCTCACTCCAAATAAACCTGACACTTTGATGAGCGTGCAGATAAAATTATCGTGCTGAAATATGTCTGAACAGTAGGGAACATTTTGGTGAATTTGCCCTTGCCTTGTTCAGCATGATTTATTAAAACAAAATCAGGGACAGTTTGTGGATTAGTGTGGTATACCCTAGGAAGGAAAAACTATTACTCCGTATGTATTGTGTTCCAAAAAAACTGTCCACCTATATTTCAGCACACAATCGCTCCATACCATAATGGCTATACCAGACTACTTGTATATGGATTGGCTGGTGGCTGGTCTATGGGCTGATACATACGCCTCAGCTCGAGCAGGCCATCCACATGGGAACCATTAATTTTACGACCATGTGGCTGGCAGTGGCCAGGCTGGCCGCTGGGGACTTATTTGTAAGGTCAATTATCTTATCTGCATGTTGATTGATAGAACAGTGTTTCCCGGTGTGAGGTCTGCAGTGTGTCCTTATACAAGGCTGCCAAATTCCTCCAACTGCATTAGAAAAAAAATTGGGCTGGGTTTGTCAATAAACAGATTTTCTCGGGGCGCTTTATATATGAAATATTTTTCGATTATCCCTTTGAAGGCAAATCATTTTAAAATGGGATATCCATATTTCTTTGGAAAACTGGTGTTTTATATGTTAATTTATATCCATTGTCGGTTTAATTTAATTGGGCTGCCACTGTTTCAATACTTATTTATTCTGGGCGCGAATACAATACACTTTGGATGTCCCTTAACCCTTTTGGAGTTTCTTAACCCATGTATGCAAGTGGAACGGGACATTTCGGACATTTAGGATGGTACAAAATCATTTCAAAATGGGATTTCCTTATTTTCTTTGGAAAACGGCTATTTTGTACGTTAATTATCAATCGTCGGAGTAATTTAATTGGGCTGACTCTGTTTCAATACCGATTTATTCGGGGCGCGAATAGAATACACTTTGGATGTCCCTTAACCCGTGTATGCAATTGGAACGGGACATTTCGGACATTTACGATGGTACAAAATCATTTCAAAATAGGATATCCGTGTTTTCTTTGCAAAAACCAGTCTTCTGAATCGTAATTATCAATCGTTGGATTAATTTAATTGGGCTGACTCTTTTTCAATACCGATTTATTCGGGGCGCGAATAGAATACACGTGGAGAGTCCCTTAACCCGTGTATGCAATTGGAACGGGATATTTCGGACATTTAGGATGGTACAAAATCATTTCAAAATGGGATTTCCTTATTTTCTTTGGAAAACTGCTATTTTCTACGTTAATTATCAATCGTCGGAGTAATTTAATTGGGCTGACTCTGTTTCAATACCGATTTATTCGGGGCGCGAATAGAATACACTTTGGATGTCCCTTAACCCGTGTATGCAATTGGAACAGGACATTTCGGACATTTAGGATGGTACAAAATCATTTCAAAATGGGATATCCATATTTTCGTTTGAAAACGGCTGTTTTGTACGTTAATTATCAATCGTTGGATTAATTGAATTGGGCTGATTCTGTTTCAATACCGATTTATTCGGGGCGCGAATAGAATACACTTTGGGTGTCCCTTAACCCGTGTATGCAATTGGAACAGGACATTTCGGACATTTAGGATGGTACAAAATCATTTCAAAATGGGATATCCGTGTTTTCTTTGCAAAAACCGGTCTTCTGAATCGTAATTATCAATCGTTGGATTAATTTAATTGGGCTGACTTTGTTCCAATACCGATTTATTCGGGGCGCGAATAGAATAGACGTGGAGAGTCCCTTAACCCGTGTATGCAATTGGAACGGGACATTTCGGACATTTAGGATGGTACAAATTCATTTCAAAATGGGATTTCCTTATTTTCTTTGGAAAACTGCTATTTTCTACGTTAATTATCAATCGTCGGAGTAATTTAATTGGGCTGACTCTGTTTCAATACCGATTTATTCGGGGCGCGAATAGAATACACTTTGGATGTCCCTTAACCCGTGTATGCAATTGGAACAGGACATTTCGGACATTTAGGATGGTACAAAATCATTTCAAAATGGGATATCCATATTTTCGTTTGAAAACGGCTGTTTTGTACGTTAATTATCAATCGTTGGATTAATTTAATTGGGCTGATTCTGTTTCAATACCGATTTATTCGGGGCGCGAATAGAATACACTTTGAGAGTCCCCTATCCCGTGTATGCAATTGGAACGAGACATTTCGGACATTTAGGATGGTACAAAATCATTTCAAAATGGGATATCCGTATTTTCTTTGCAAAACCGGTCTTTTGTATCGTAATTATCAATGGTCTGATTAATTTAATTGGGCTGACTCTGTTTCAATACCGATTTATTCGGGGCGCGAATAAAATACACTTGGAGAGTCCCTTAACCCGTGTATGCAATTGGAACGGGACATTTCGGACATTTAGGATGGTACAAAATCATTTCAAAATGGGATATCCGTGTTTTCTTTGCAAAAACCGGTCTTCTGAATCGTAATTATCAATCGTTGGATTAATTTAATTGGGCTGACTTTGTTTCAATACCGATTTATTCGGGGCGCGAATAGAATACACGTGGAGAGTCCGTTAACCCGTGTACGCAATTGGAACGGGACATTTCGGACATTTAGGATGGTACAAAATCATTTCAAAATGGGATATCCGTATTTTCGTTTGAAAACGGCTGTTTTGTACGTTAATTATCAATCGTTGGAGTAATTTAATTGGGCTGACTCTGTTTCAATACCGATTTATTCGGGGCGCGAATAGAATACACTTTGGATGTCCCTTAACCCGTGTATGCAAGTGGAACAGGACATTTCGGACATTTAGGATGGTACAAATTCATTTCAAAATGGGATTTCCTTATTTTCTTTGGAAAACTGCTATTTTCTACGTTAATTATCAATCGTCGGAGTAATTTAATTGGGCTGACTCTGTTTCAATACCGATTTATTCGGGGCGCGAATAGAATACACTTTGGATGTCCCTTAACCCGTGTATGCAATTTGAACAGGACATTTCGGACATTTAGGATGGTACAAAATCATTTCAAAATGGGATATCCATATTTTCGTTTGAAAACGGCTGTTTTGTACGTTAATTATCAATCGTTGGATTAATTTAATTGGGCTGATTCTGTTTCAATACCGATTTATTCGGGGCGCGAATAGAATACACTTTGAGAGTCCCCTAACCCGTGTATGCAATTGGAACGAGACATTTCGGACATTTAGGATGGTACAAAATCATTTCAAAATGGGATATCCGTATTTTCTTTGCAAAACCGGTCTTTTGTATCGTAATTATCAATGGTCTGATTAATTTAATTGGGCTGACTCTGTTTCAATACCGATTTATTCGGGGCGCGAATAAAATACACTTGGAGAGTCCCTTAACCCGTGTATGCAATTGGAACGGGACATTTCGGACATTTAGGATGGTACAAAATCATTTCAAAATGGGATATCCGTGTTTTCTTTGCAAAAACCGGTCTTCTGAATCGTAATTATCAATCGTTGGATTAATTTAATTGGGCTGACTTTGTTTCAATACCGATTTATTCGGGGCGCGAATAGAATACACGTGGAGAGTCCGTTAACCCGTGTACGCAATTGGAACGGGACATTTCGGACATTTAGGATGGTACAAACTCACTTCAAAATGGGATTTCCTTATTTTCTTTGGAAAACGGCTATTTTGTAGCGTAATTATCAATCGTCGGAGTAATTTAATTGGGCTGACTCTGTTTCAATACCGATTTATTCGGGGCGCGAATAGAATACACTTTGGATGTCACTTAACCCGTGTATGCAATTGGAACAGGACATTTCGGACATTTAGGATGGTACAAAATCATTTCAAAATGGGATATCCGTATTTTCTTTGCAAAAACCGGTGTTTTGAATCGTAATTATCAATCGTTGGATTAATTTAATTGGGCTGACTCTGTTTCAATACTGATATATTCTGGGCGCGAATAGAATACACTTGGAGAGTCTCTTAACCCGTGTATGCAAGTGGAACATGACATTTCGGACATTTAGGATGGTACAAAATCATTTCAAAATGGGATATCCGTGTTTTCTTTGCAAAAACCGGTCTTCTGAATCGTAATTATCAATCGTTGGATTAATTTAATTGGGCTGACTTTGTTCCAATACCGATTTATTCGGGGCGCGAATAGAATAGACGTGGAGAGTCCCTTAACCCGTGTATGCAATTGGAACGGGACATTTCGGACATTTAGGATGGTACAAAATCATTTCAAAATGGGTTTTCCTTATTTTATTTTGAAAACGGCTATTTTGTACGTTAATTATCAATCGTCGGATTAATTTAATTGGGCTGATTCTGTTTCAATACCGATTTCTTCGGGGCGCGAATAGAATACACTTTGAGAGTCCCTTAACCCGTGTATGCAATTGGAACGAGACATTTCGGACATTTAGGATGGTACAAAATCATTTCAAAATGGGATATCCGTATTTTCTTTGCAAAACCGGTCTTTTGTATCGTAATTATCAATGGTCTGATTAATTTAATTGGGCTGACTCTGTTTCAATACCGATTTATTCGGGGCGCGAATAGAATACACTTTGGATGTCCCTTAACCCGTGTATGCAATTGGAACGGGACATTTCGGACATTTAGGATGGTACAAAATCATTTCAAAATGGGATATCCGTGTTTTCTTTGCAAAAACCGGTCTTCTGAATCGTAATTATCAATCGTTGGATTAATTTAATTGGGCTGACTTTGTTTCAATACCGATTTATTCGGGGCGCGAATAGAATACACGTGGAGAGTCCGTTAACCCGTGTACGCAATTGGAACGGGACATTTCGGACATTTAGGATGGTACAAACTCACTTCAAAATGGGATTTCCTTATTTTCTTTGGAAAACGGCTATTTTGTAGCGTAATTATCAATCGTCGGAGTAATTTAATTGGGCTGACTCTGTTTCAATACCGATTTATTCGGGGCGCGAATAGAATACACTTTGGATGTCACTTAACCCGTGTATGTAATTGGAACAGGACATTTCGGACATTTAGGATGGTACAAAATCATTTCAAAATGGGATATCCGTATTTTCGTTTGAAAACGGCTGTTTTGTACGTTAATTATCAATCGTTGGAGTAATTTAATTGGGCTGACTCTGTTTCAATACCGATTTATTCGGGGCGCGAATAGAATACACTTTGGATGTCCCTTAACCCGTGTATGCAATTGGAACAGGACATTTCGGACATTTAGGATGGTACAAAATCATTTCAAAATGGGATATCCGTATTTTCTTTGCAAAAACCGGTGTTTTGAATCGTAATTATCAATCGTTGGATTAATTTAATTGGGCTGACTCTGTTTCAATACTGATATATTCTGGGCGCGAATAGAATACACTTGGAGAGTCTCTTAACCCGTGTATGCAGGTGGAACAGGACATTTCGGACATTTAGGATGGTACAAAATCATTTCAAAATGGGATATCCGTGTTTTCTTTGCAAAAACCGGTCTTCTGAATCGTAATTATCAATGGTCTGATTAATTTAATTGGGCTGACTCTGTTTCAATACCGATTTATTTGGGGCGCGAATAGAATACACTTTGAGAGTCCCTTAACCCGTGTATGCAAGTGGAACATGACATTTCGGACATTTAGGATGGTACAAAATCATTTCAAAATGGGATATCCGTGTTTTCTTTGCAAAAACCGGTCTTCTGAATCGTAATTATCAATGGTCTGATTAATTTAATTGGGCTGACTCTGTTTCAATACCGATTTATTTGGGGCGCGAATAGAATACACTTTGAGAGTCCCTTAACCCGTGTATGCAAGTGGAACATGACATTTCGGACATTTAGGATGGTACAAAATCATTTCAAAATGGGATATCCGTGTTTTCTTTGCAAAAACCGGTCTTCTGAATCGTAATTATCAATCGTTGGATTAATTTAATTGGGCTGACTTTGTTCCAATACCGATTTATTCGGGGCGCGAATAGAATAGACGTGGAGAGTCCCTTAACCCGTGTATGCAATTGGAACGGGACATTTCGGACATTTAGGATGGTACAAAATCATTTCAAAATGGGATTTCCTTATTTTATTTTGAAAACGGCTATTTTGTACGTTAATTATCAATCGTCGGATTAATTTAATTGGGCTGATTCTGTTTCAATACCGATTTCTTCGGGGCGCTAATAGAATACACTTTGGATGTCCCTTAACCCATGTATGCAATTGGAACGGGACATTTCGGACATTTAGGATGGTACAAAATCAGTTCAAAATGGGATATCCGTATTTTCTTTGCAAAACCGGTCTTTTGTATCGTAATTATCAATGGTCTATTATTAATTTAATTGGGCTGACTCTGTTTCAATACCGATTTATTCGGGGCGCGAATAGAATACACTTTGGATGTCCCTTAACCCGTGTATGCAATTGGAACGGGATATTTCGGACATTTAGGATGGTACAAACTCATTTCAAAATGGAATTTCCTTATTTTCTTTGGAAAACGGCTATTTTGTAGCGTAA
The DNA here is from genome assembly GCF_015706575.1 of Patiria miniata. NCBI lineage: Eukaryota > Metazoa > Echinodermata > Asteroidea > Valvatida > Asterinidae > Patiria > Patiria miniata. The sequence goes on from NW_024037066.1 coordinate 2,164,636, forward strand.
TTATCAATCGTCGGAGTAATTTAATTGGGCTGACTCTGTTTCAATACCGATTTATTCGGGGCGCGAATAGAATACACTTTGAGAGTCCCTTAACCCGTGTATGCAAGTGGAACGGGACATTTCGGACATTTAGGATGGTACAAACTCATTTCAAAATGGAATTTCCTTATTTTCTTTGGAAAACGGCTATTTTGTAGCGTAATTATCAATCGTCGGAGTAATTTAATTGGGCTGACTCTGTTTCAATACCGATTTATTCGGGGCGCGAATAGAATACACTTTGAGAGTCCCTTAACCCGTGTATGCAAGTGGAACGGGACATTTCGGACATTTAGGATGGTACAAAATCCTTTCAAAATGGGATTTCCGTATTTTCTTTGCAAAAACCGGTCTTTTGTATCGTAATTAACAATTGTCTGATTAATTTAATTGGGCTGACTCTGTTTCAATACTGATTTATTCGGGGCGCGATTAGAATACACTTTGGATGTCCCTTAACCCGTGTATGCAATTGGAACGGGACATTTCTGGCATTTAGGATGGTACAAAATCATTTTACATTACGTACATGTCATAAAAGTATCGTAGAGGGCGCTAAACAACCATGTAGTTTGGGAAAAGAAAATCGCGGCCGGGCCGTATGAGCATTAATCTTTATGGAAAAAAAAGGAAAGAAAAATGTGAAAAATGAGACGCCCCTGGGACATTTTGGCAAAAAACAAATAGGAATTCCTGTTTAAACAGGATTCTCATGCCTGGGACCCGGTCCTTCCCGCAACGCACCACTACTTAAGGGGCAGTCTGGCGGATATAGCGCCCTCTCATCGGCTATACGGCAGAACCTTAATTCAGTAACGTTAAAACTTATAACATTAACATTCCCAATTCTGAAAATAAATTACCACAGTTTTCATTACTATTTACTTTAGAGTCGAATAAACAACAGTTTCAGTTATTTAAGGTAATTCACCGTGATAAGAAGTTGAACTCCCTTTATAATTCGTTTTCTCCTAAGGTTTATTTGCAATGACTGTTTAGGGCCACCGTAGTGGTAATCTTCACGGCGGCGCGCCGCCGTAAAAATAGTGCCTAGCCGAAAATCCGGCCAGCCGAAAATCCGGCCCAATTTTCGTGCCAAGATCAGCCTGGTGATTTCTGCAGCCCAGGTTTCCTCTAAACATACAGCTGGTACCCGACACGCGCTACGTTGAAACCCGTACCCGTGCGTACTCCGCTTTCCGGGTACCAGAGGGCGGTATGCTTATTTAGTGGAACAATATAAAACCACGTTCAGTTTCTGGAAAACAAGCCAAATTGAAAAAGCCAGGTAATACTACCCCAAAATCAAAACATTGCAACGTCAAAGGGATCAATTAACCATCTAGCTTTATTTTCATCGCAGTTTGGTGTTGCTTTTTTTTCTTCTGAAAAACGAGCACACAAATGATCCTTTACGGTTCATTTATTAGTGTCGCGTCTTATACTAGTATACTGCCCTCTAGCTAGCCCTGTCGGCCAATGTGCTTAATTAAACCTCAGTTAACCTCCCCTAACTCTTCCCATCCGAGGGTTTTAAATACAGTACATATACTTGTTCTTAGAAGAAAAAGTAACAAAATGATCGTAAAAATCAACAAGAATCTCTAACTCGCGTCAAAATTGAATCATTTCACTTCTCGAAAGTGAAAACGGGCGCTCTGGAAAACAAATTATATTTTCTCCTGCCGTTATGGTAAAAATCTCCGGAAATTGCTTCTTGTGCCTTCAATTCGTTTACCAGATTCTGAGGACAATCAGATGGCTCCATGCTCATAGCGGGAATAGGCGGGGGTCGTGAGCTGTCCTGCACTGCAGGGTTTCAATTGGTGAAACCTGTCGACCTCGTCACGCGACCGCTGCAGGTTGCTTATTTTGCAAGAGGCACGCGTCTATTTTGTCACTAATACACGCACGCGGTAACCTCGCCAACTTTTTGTCCCGAATCAACTGATTATTTGTTCTTTCCCGCCAGAAGTTGGGAAACAGAATCATCCCAGTTTTATACGGGAGGGATGGGGTACGTCCTGGGTACGTGTGACCATTGTAATATCATTTTATGAAAAGGTCATGGTTACTTTTTGGTGCTTTTGTTTTAGTTCGCCTACTCGCGAGTTCTTTTCGAAATACCGTGACCAGTGCAGTTCTGGACAGACCATGTCTCTCTATTTTGGGGTCCGGTTGCAGTTGGAGGGGGGGGGGGGGGTAAGTGATAAAAATGCAGCTCTATTAAAAAATTCTCCCAACCTCCAACCCCCGGGCCACACCTTTAATTCACCAACCCATGGCCCCGCCCACCTGACAAAAAAGTTGAATTTCTTTATTGTATACTCAGTTTTTTTCCAATTTATCTTTTTTTTCAATCTATTATTTTGGCTGATACTGTTTCAGTGAAAGGAACCATACTCCTAATTCCCCACTCCATCCTTTTAGCAACTGTAAAAAAAAAAAAAAAATCAACTGTGAAACGACTGTGAGAACTCTACCCTGACCAAGCGATATTATGTCAGCAAGGTCATGGGCAATTATGCGAGGAATGCAGCCCAGCTAGGTTGTAACAACAATCACCCAGTGGGTAAACGATTGTTCTGGACGCAAGTTCTATCCAAAAATAAAACATGACTGACATGACAAATTGTGATTTGCCATACTTCCATCTGCTATACTTGTTTATGGAGTGGGCGATTCAACGTACACCAAACTTTGTGTGAAGTCCCAGGTTTTTCCGACCGTGATCTTAGGAGCTTGGAACGTACCGCACTAAGCTGGTGCAGGGGGATGGCACTGTGTAGAATTAGAAGGCGGGAGGACCTCTCAATTGAAACAATAAAAAGCATCGTTGTGATGGGTTAATCATAAAAGATGTATTTCGAAGGATGAGCTTAATATTTTATTTACTCTATTTCTGGCCATGAAACCAAGGATTCCTCAACAGTGCCCTGTAACTCGAAAGCCTCAAGAAACCTGTATAGAGACAATGAGAAGAAATTACAGTTTTAGAGGTAAGAGGAAAAGCCCAGAAGAATATTCTGAGGAAAACCCACGGAATCAGGTTCAAGTATAGGGATCCACACATTGGCCCGGGCGGGATTCAAACCCGGATCACAGCGGTGGAAGGCGAGGAAAGTACCGCTACGCTAACCTGACTCCTGTCAATTCGTAAGACTCATCTCTTCCTTGTTGAGATGTAAGCCTTGAATAAACCAATTAGGTTTACGAGGAAGGGCAGATGTCATCATCCAAACTCGTCAAACTATCGATATAAATATCATGACGAAATTGACAACTCCGCATAGAACAATATATGCCAGTTGCATTTTAAAATGTAACCAAAATCATCCTTATTATTTTTTTCAATTATCTAGTAAACTGGTACCGGTACTTCCTTAGATTTTACATGTATTTCCAAAACGCGATACACGCCATTTTTTTGGGTTTACTTTGTACTTGTAGAATCCCGCTCTCCTCCGGCTGGCCAAAGTTAGTTTCGATGACTGTTATGTAACGGTAGTTTAATATAATTTAAGAATACAATAAAGCGAAAATTAACATCAGACAAAGTTGTAATATTGTTTTTTATTCATTAAATTGTTTATAACCGTGCAAATTTTCTATTTTTTTTTCTTCAAATGGATGTGATATCGCGTTTTGGAATAAACTCTTCTTACTCGATCTTTTTAGCAGTTTCAACGGTTTTTTTTTATAGAATATATAGGCCTACTGTTAAATCATTGCAAATTGAAAAGGTCATAAAAAATAATGCCATGCAACATGTTATAATGCGCCCTCTATGGAGTATAAAATGTTTGGAATATGTTCGGAGTAGATACACATGAATCGATTCCGATCGAAAACAGATCCTTTCTCCAAATATTGAGTTTTGACACTGACAGTGCACACTGCACACCGTACCTTCTGCATTCGATGCTATCGAAAATTTGTTGTATATACCTTTATGAAAATGTTTTAATTGAAACTCAAATTTCAGTCCATCAAATTTCCTCTGAAATTTCCTGTTGCTGGGTCCCCAATTCGGTGGGACAGTCCTCTTTTATAAACGCAATTTCATATATATATATTTTTTAAGTCAAACTCGAAATCGTCACTAATCATCCAATAACCAAGCGTCATGCTCGATTGACTGTCTTCATTGTGACGCTATTGGCTAAAAAATAACGCGTTTGTCATGCAAATTATGGGTCACAATGGTCGCCCAAATGATGCAGTCAAGCGGAGAAACCGTGAGAAAACTCTGGTTGGTTGCGTCAAGGTCTGAAGCTGCGTAACTATCGTGCATAATTAATCACGGATATTTTACTCTCGTGAATGAAGCCACCATGGGTTTCGAACGCTGCAGGCTCCTCTCCAATTCCAGAGATGTGCCGAAATATTGTGTTGGGTCGCTGGGAGGCGAAAGGAGGCTGGCTGGGCCGCTGCCCAGGGCCTCGGCCTGGACCGACCAGTCACACGGGGATGGAGCGCCATCTATGCCGCTAATCGGCAAGATTAGCCGCCGATTTGCCACATGATTGGCAGCCATGTTGCTAATCCACGAGCGGCCTAAATTAGCCGGTGCGCACGGCTCGACCCAAGGGACCCTCTTGACACGAGAAGTGGGGGGATCGCCGGCTGGCCACCGCGCGCAAGGGGGACCGGCCGCCCCGTGCCGGTCGCGTGGGCCCAGGAAACAAAGGCTAATTAAAGACCGGGGGCCGGCGCAGCGCGTCGAAGAATGGAGGCCGGGAATTATTGCGTGTGCTCCCACGGTGCTGACTGGGCCGTTTAGCGGCTCGGCGCGGCTTTCTGTTCTTTGTTCCGGCAGACAATGAGACATCCACGGCAAGCCTGTTGCTGGCTGGGTCCTTGGTTAACGAATTATCTGTTAATTTTTGAAGATGAAGGAAGTGTGTTCGTCAACGGACAGCCTTGACTTGAAATTACATCAGTGAGTCTAGCCAAAGGAAGAAGAAAGACGAGTTGCATTGCAATGCCTGATGAACAGGGCTGCCACCAAACAGCCCCTTGCTTACGGGCTTGCGTAACAAAACAATAAATGACAAAAGGATAATTCTGTACACATAATTATTTCAGACTATTATACATGTAGATAAAACATAATTAGTACCTTATTCTGTTTATAGATGCCCAATCGGATATTTATAATAATGTCCTAATTACTAATTATCACGAAAAAAAATGCAGGTTTTTAAACAGACGAAATCCAAGTAAGCATCTTACTTAGCCGAGGATATCACTATGCTAACTCCTTATAGGATTTTTTTTGTAATACTCTCCACAAAAGGATCATTTATATAACACCCCTCAGTTTCGATGCTAAGAAGTACGTCTTGTCACCTTGTTAATAACTTGGACACCTTCCCACCACAATTCAGGATGATGCCACTTCAGGTCCGAACGGAATGTACATCATTTAGTAGACTTGCAGTCAAGCCTAAGATAACTTTACCCATCAAGTCCCCATAATTATAAGACAATCACAAGTCCATCAGTCTCAAGTCTAGTCACAAGCCATTCAAAGCGACCTAAAAACAGACGTCATTGAAATTGTTTACCGTCATTGAAATGTTTTGGGGACATCTTGTCCTTCAAAATATCATACTTATTATACACTCAGCACCGTCGGCAGCTCTGAGAATAGGGGGCCCACTAGCTATGAAGGCACACCACAAGAAAAAACACCCACATGTAGTTGATTTTTGACGCTTATGGTTTTTGCCGATGCGGGGGTGGGGGTGGGGGGCAGGCTCGGCCCCTGCCCCCTAGCGACGGGCCTGCATACACTGATGTTAATTTAGTCGCCATACATTTCTCCGCAGAATATATTCTTGCACCGATCGTCTGGAATGAATTGTGATGTCATTTTTCTTTGTCAACACGGTCATTAACAAAATGACCTTTCGACCCCAAACAAGTTATCAAAACGATGAGACGCAAAATATCAATGATTTTCAAAAATATCATGATCCTTACTTTTTTGTTAATCGATTCAACTTTTTTTTTAATGAACCATCTTGTTACCAATTAAACGAAATATTTCCCCCAATTTTTGTAAATATAACAATATTTTTGCAAATCTTACAGGTGGCGGACCTAGGGTGTTGAAGGTTAGACACCATTCAGCCGCTGACAAAATTACGATACACGTTAATTGAGGCCAAAAAGTAATAAAATTGGAATCAAAGCTCCTAAATTTAGTCTCAAATTGCCTTGGAATGGGGGAGAGGCATGCCCCCGAACCCCCTTTAGCAAGGATACGCCTTCGCTTAAAATAGGTAGATCCACCCTTGCTTACTTTACAGTAAAAAAAGTCGTACTCGAAGGCAAGCCACATACATACATGTATATCACTGTGACAAAAAAATAGTGAAACCTTTTGGACGGACTGTGGTCATTATGGCCGTTGAGGGCGCAAGTCACGCTCCTGCAGAACTTAAAAGCAGAAGCATTACGCAACTGCCCACAGCTGTGACACGCAGCACCATGTGCTCAAGGTTATGCCGCCATCACGTGGCCTTCTGGTTGCCTTTCACTGTGTATTCACGCCTGAAGAATGGTTAAATAACAACATTTACATAGAATTTCAATTTGAAGGGAAATATGGAGATAATGCAGTAATTAGGTTTGTGTATTTTTTGGTGTCCGTGCATTTCTGCCACCATTCAGGTGGATTTATAGCAATAAAAGTTTAAACTAATATTTTTTGTTTACAAACTTGTATACTCTTACAAATAAATTACACATTCTAGCAAAACTGTGCCTTGACACCGTGACACGGTACTTGTATACATAAAAAATAAGAAAATGGCACTGGCCACCTAGGCACCCTGTAGCCCCCCCCCTTCACGCTTGTGCAAATGGACCATGCATGCCTATATTGAAAATACTGCGTTAGTGTAGCCGATAAAAAGTGCGCGTTAATCTTATACAAATTTATGGAGCTAATGCTCTATGATAAAGCTGAAATTGATCAACCTTTCATGACGAGGACGATTGCTTTAATACTTTGATCTTTATTTTAAAAAGAATAAAATAAAAAAAATGAAGGTTTTCCTTTCTTCGTATATTATAATTATGGGCCCCATAATAGCTACATTTGTACATTCCCCAGTCCCCGTCCCCCCTCATCCGGGAAGAATTACGGAAAACAAAGTTCGTGCATGAAAACCACAATTTCTCAATATTCACCATAAGGGGCCGGTACTTTCTTGCAGCCGTGTAGGTATACTGATCTTCAACAAGTGCCGAATGGCACTGGTATACCCTATTTAAATCCCCCGGACTCTGCCGGGCGGAGTTTATTCCAGTTTTTATCCTAAACCATCGGGGATTAAAAGCCAAAATCCTTGAGGCCTTAATGGACGGTTTATTAAGTATATAAAAGAAGACGGCTCAACTTGCCCTGGCAAAAGCGTGCCTGACGAAATTGAATTTGCATGATAATAGTTTACCATAGTTGAGCGGTCCTCACTGCCGCGGATGGATATTGCAATGGTCGTGCGCTTTGTGTCAGCCACACGACTTAACTTTTTTTGTACACACACGACGTACACACACAAAACACCAAGAGCTCAGTTCGGTACTTTTTAACGAGTGCTTGTCGCAATAAACCGGAAACTCAACTCAAAACTCCACACATTTTCGTCGGGAATTCGTTCACACCACGGCCCGAGAATCGCCTGGAATTTACTTGCGGACACCGCCGCACTCATGGTTGACCAAAGAGGCAGATTGTCGTGAGAAGAGGAGGGTCAAGATGGGACGAAAACTCGGACCGGATTTTAAGATGCCCCGTTTGGATTTGATACTGGTGGTGGTGCTTATCAACACCGTGCTGCAGTGTACGACCGTTGTTCGAGGTAAAGTAACGTGCTGCCTACCCGGGGAATACTTGCATTATCAGCTGAGTGTCTTTGGCCGAAGTTGACCCAAACTGTATAGTTTGAAGTACACATGTTGAAGGGTATTAAGTAAATGGGATTTTTTTTTTGAGGAAATGCAAAGTAGTAGTACTGTACACCACACGCAGACTGAGTTATGGTACATCAACAAGTTTGAAACCTGTTGAACATGTGAACTCTGCTGTAGTCTGTTGTGCGTACCGGTACCGCAAGTGCATGTAGTTGGGGGTTTAAAAATGTAATGCCAATGGGTTTGTATTTCTTGTAGTAAAGTGGCGAAATACAAAGACATGGATGTTGCATGCATGGTGTTAACAACGAAGTTAATGAAAATAATGTTGGGAAAAAACCCCACAATGCTTGAAAGTTGAATTGTTAGTTGGGTTATTCATTGTAAATAATGCAGAGTAAAGAATATTTTCCAAGAACAGTTTCCAACTGTCATGACTGTCTTGCAAGTTGCATAAATACAAAAAAATGCGGAAATTTTTGGAAAAAAAACTAAGTTGGTAGAATAACCGAATGAAACAGAAGAAAGGGTAGGGCTATATTTGAAGTACATGTGTATGTATACCTCTCCCCCCCCCAAAAAAAATATCCCTGATTGACAGACCCTCCTGATGTTCTTCATGTGAGGGCAACAACAATTTTTCAACTGTGTTGCACAGTAGCTGGAAGAATGTAACACTGTGTATTACTTTGTATAAAAAATGAGGATTGCAATATTACAATGTATCAGAGTAGCAGGGTTGTCACCTTGGATCCATTGGGGAAAAAATGTTGCAACCTGACCCCACTTCAGCACTTGTGTACAAAGTCTATGGAGAGTCCAGACAATTTTTAAAGTATTTCCCAAACAAATCGGAAATGTTTCTCAGTCCCAGATGCATGTCTTATCATCATTTTTGCAATGGCTGACCTTTATTGAGATGATGAAGAAAAATGTGGCTTCAGGTTGCAACATTGTTTCCTCCATTGGAAGCAGTATGAATTGCTTTTATCGGAAGGGTTACACTTACAGCAGACAGCTCGGCAGTATTTCGATATCTGTTTCGCTTCTGCAATCCTCTTCCCCCGTTTATAATTATTATAGCAGTGTCAGTGCACTGTATGCAGGGACGTTCAAATCTGCAGTATGTCAAGTACTTTGAAGTACTTGGGTCAATGCACCTTTCCAATTATTCAGTGGACTTTTGCTTTCAGTAAGCTTGTTAAAATAACTTTACCAACATACCAACTATCGGAGTTATTGGCTGACAAATTAAGGCATATATGGAAAAAATGACCCGACTGACCAAGCAAACTTGCACTTTCTTGAGGCAGAGCAGGTATCTCAAGCTCTTTTCTTTTTTTATGTTGCATGTTTGGATTGGTTATTTTTTACACAAATCAACAAAACTTGGAAATGGAAAGAATTGTGTTTGTGTTTTCATAGATGATGAAGGTTTTCAGACCGGTAATTCCTGTTCACATGTGCATATACAGAGTTCGTTTGACAAATTATTCTCTGCTGAACGGGCACAGACTTGTGATATTGAGGTAGTTTGGGTGAGAGGAATTCACACAAGCATGGTGCTAAAAAGCCCACCATTAAGTCGTCGGTCGTACCACGAAATGACGTATCGTGGAGGCGCAGTTGCCATCCCATGAAGTGTATTTGTATTCCTCCATGGTGAAACAAAGTCCATTGAAAATCCCTCACTTCATGGTGTAGCAAAACTATCATACCCACCACTTTGTGGTGCACCCGATGAACTGTCACCGGTACCCCCTAGTGATGGCAAAGATAGACTAAAGGCAGAGTCTTGAATGCCATTACCGCTGTACGCCTAACGCCGACTAACGACATTGCCATTTAACAATCCCCATCCAGTCAAACTCAAACACCAGGGTTTGTTGGAATCTGTTGGAGTGGGTACTGCACCAGTATACTGAATATAGGGTTAGGGCTGATACCACCAAAATCAGAGTCCAAGTGTACAGTTTACTATATGGAGTTGGAATTTGCAGGAGTGAGGAAGGTTCCTACATTTAGTAGTATTCAATCTAGGGGGTTAGGGTTAAGTAAGGGCAAAGTTATGCACCAAGTCCATAGGCACTGCAAAGGACACACGGCAGGTACATGTACATGTACAGCTTAAGCCTACATGTACATGTAAGCTTAACAAAAACCTTAGTCCATGCTCAAACACTGCATCCCAGCCTCGGGATATTCGAGTTGGATTCCACAGCGTATTGGCATTCCAGGAAATCATAGGAGCAGGGTTATCGCAGTGGGATGTGTTAATTAGTGCATTTTTCAAGGCCCCCTTGGTTAGGAAGACGCCATGACCAGGGTGCTTTTTCCCCCTTTCAATTACTTCCTGATCAATTACATCAAGTGAGCAACTAGATGTCTTCAAGGATGACATCAATTCCAAATGAAAATTTGTCCAGGAAAGTGTATTTAAACGAAAGGAAAAAAAACAAACGTCTATGACAATCTGCTTGTAATTCAGGATTTAGTTTACATTTTTGTGTAGATTGATTGACCTTTCAATCATTTTTTGTTTGTTTGAACATTGTTGAAATAAAATTAAGTGTCAAGTTTAGGGTCATATTTCTGTTTGACTTCTGTTTATTTTCTGTATTAAGTTTTGGTTGGATTTGAAAGTTGACAGAAACAAATCTTTACAAAGTTGAGCTAATGCGCACACAAAGGTTGTAATGAAATAAATAGTCAGAAACATGTTTTAAGATTTTTTTTCATCAGCAAGGATGAAAAAAGTATTGTACATGAATCAATTTGCATGTTGTAAATGTAACATTGGTGTAGTAGAGTGTTCTTTTTATTGTGTAAAGTTCCTTTTTTTATTATGACGCAGTAGTGAAACCTTTGAAATTGTTTCTTATTACTTTTGTTTGTCTTGTCCTTCCACAAAAAAAAACATTGCCATCCTGTGCCCATTGTTGATGAAACTTTCTAACCAGTCTGCCAGTGTTTTTCTAAGCAAATTTGATGACAATGATGTTGCTCTGCCCTTGATCGCCTAACCGCACAGGTACATGTACACGTGTACATGTGTACAAAAGAACTTATTTTTGGTGTGACGGACGGGTTGGAGATATAACTCACAATGATGGAATGGAATGCATGATTGACGTTGAAAGTATTGAAGTACCTCTGGCAGAACAATTCTTAGTAATAATTGATTGTAACAATAACTTGTATTTACAATGCACGAAATAACAAAAAAAACCAATTACAATTTGAGGAAGGTAAGAATTTATCCTTGGTTTAAACAATCAGGTTCACAACCCCCCCCCCCCCATAGTGTCCTTTGTGATGTTGCCTCCGCAAGTAAAGTTTTCCTTTGCTCTACGGTTATAATATCAAAATAAAAGTTTAAAAGTATTTTGATATTCGTCTTTACACCCCCCTCTATGATGTAATATACTTGGGACAAAGGGCAGCATTAAAGTTCTTTTGAAATCAACAGTCGTAGATTTTTGGTATCACATGACTTGCTCTTAACTTCATTACTCAAATGAGCATTTGAATTTCTTAATATTCTAACAAAAATCTAGGCCTAATTTTAAAATCTGTTAACGAAAGTTTCTGTAGAAACATCCAACTGTTAAATCTGCCAGTTGATAAAGCATGAGTAATTATAAAGCCCCTCGGGCTAAAAAAAAGGAACCTCTCCCATCTGATAAAACCTTCCATCAGAGATATCCTCTTTAAGCTTGCATGCGGATGCAGAATGCCTTGACGGGATGCCAAGCTCTTTACATTCCTTCATATAATTAAAGTGAAACGAGAGAATGTGTGGTATTACAGTTGCAGCCCATGCTTGCATCCAATGACGACAGGTCATTGCTTGTGCCAAAGTTTCCCCATTGAAAAGCGATGACGGGAGACTTGGCCCAAGAATGCGCTTTGTTATGGCTAAGCGAAACAGGAGAAGTTTATTTAAAAAAAAACCGCCTGCCCACTGGTGTTGTGTGAAAAAAACTTTGCTTTGGTCACAAAGCTGAGATAATAAATTCATTACTGGCTGATTTGGCACTGTGGTTATACGAGAGGAGTGATTCAACTTCAACTGTTAAGGGAAAAAATATTTTTTGTGTTTTTGTGGAACGATTTTCGTTCTGAATCTTTGGCTTCCACATTTATCAAAATGTGACCAATAACAATAGAAAGATAATAATAATAAAAAAAAAAAACACACAGAAGCTCTCAATCGCATTCCATACATTAATTTTTGAGTTTTTACAATTTCACAGATTGTCCAATATTTTTTTTTAGAGAGAACTTGTACATGTTCATTATTTTCCTTCACAAAAAGTTGACCAGCCCGTAATTTGTTTAAGCGGACCAAACGATGAATACTTGCAGATGTGTTGGACATGTGACAACGGTGAAAAACACGTGTCGACCTCACGCCTACCAACTCGCTTAACCAAATTTATGCAAAAGTGTTTGCGTTCGAAGTTCACCGCTGGTGTTGTTTGTCCTTTGGTCCTTGATTCTACTAAGTTATCTGATTAGGGAGCACGCGAGGGCCAAAAGGAAATTGCCCAATCTGGGGGTTGGAGGGAGGCTGTCATTGTTTGGGTGGTCTGGGAGACCCCTCACACTGTTTTTTTTTTTGGTCAAAAGCCTGCCTCAAAAATGCTGCCAAAAATACTGCAGTCCAACCCCAGATTTTATGCGCTATTTATACAGTTGTAAGAACACATCCTTACTTTGTTTACCCAGTTGTCATTCGCTAGAACTAGTTAGGAAGTTTACAGTAGCAATGGATCTACAGGTGTACACTCTGCACTGAAATGAGTGTGTTAGAGACATGTATCATCACAAAATTGTAGATTTTTCTAAAGGGTGTGGACATGGAAACTCTGGATTGGAGTTGAGACTGCATTATGCAGTTCGTAGTAAAGCACAAGCTTTTACTGTAGAGCATTGTATACTTGTAGATATTTACAAAAATATGTAAGTTACATTGTATATTGTAGAATAGTGTTGTCTGTGTCAAAGATTGCCAGGGTTGATAATGTGGCACAAGAGATGTACAATATACAGATGGGGATAGAATAAACAACATTTGCCACACCAAATCCCTTCCTCTTTGAACACACTTTAGCAGAAGTAATTTTTGTGCGCGTCTGCATGGATCTCCGGTAATTTCGAGCACTTGAATAAAGGAATGGGTTAAACTTTAGACTTTAGGAAGTGAGCGTTATCGGCCGTGGCAGGGTGTTTACTGCAGGGATGTGTGCCGTGCGCGGGCCAGATTGACAAAGTGTATTTATTTACCCTCATTGTTGGCGGGAGGAATGGGTCTTCCGATTGGTAGATTACCGTCCCGGGACTCGCGCGCCTATCGGTGTAGACACTTTGATAAACCCTGGCTGATAGTGGGGGAGGGTCATGCATGCCCCCCCCCCCCCAAAAAAAAAAACGCTGCAGAAATTTTGTTTCCAGTGAGATGTTCAAGAGATGTTCTGGATTGTTTACACAGAACAGGTTCCAGAAAAAAAAATTGAATGCATACTGATCATTGTATTGTGTACACAGCTGAGTGTGATTATAAATCGATTAATCGATGTACCTGTACTTAAACATTGGTATCATTCAGCTTGCTGTTACCGATTAATGTTGTATTAAGCTGTCCAATGGTTGCAGCGGTAGACAACTCAAGCTTCCTTTTCAACGTCATTATCAGTGCCTGTTGCCTTGTCGGTGAATTTAGGTCGGTCAAGACAATGAGAGGTCCCAGGAACCAGTCCGGGTTTGGTCAAATTAGCTATTACCCAAACTTTCTGGGGATTTTTGCTGGAACCTGCCTAAATCCTTCCGATTCCTCCAAGTGTACAATAAACCAGTGACACATTCTAAAAATCTTTAAATTGAGGGGAATGAAGCATCACAAACATGACTGGTAAGATAAATATGATAGATCATAAGCTTCTGATGGAGTTTGTAGGATCTGGGAGTGACTGGGTTCGTCAAATCAAAACTGGTTACTCACCAAACCAGAAAGCTTACAATTTCCAACTGTTTTTGTTTACAATGAACAAAGAAACGTTGAACAAAGAAATTGACTGGAGCGGAGTTTGAACCTGTGTCCTCCAGATTGCCGTTCTGGTGCTCTACCAACTGAGCTATCCAGCCCTATGTTGATGGTGGCCTAATCTGCCATATAAATATGCCATGTAGCCAGGGATCACACCCAGAGTCAAGATGCTAGCAACATTAGCAAAGCTGCAAAACTTGAAACAGCAAACGGGGATCATTAAATTTTTCAAATAAACCACAAAGGTTACAATTTTCGTTGACCAAATTCCTCGGCCAATTTATCTCTTTTATTGCTTTCCTTTTTTTCTTGCAGCTTCGTGTGGGCCCGACACGTGTCTTAACGGTGGTGCCTGTGTCGCCAACCCTGGAAGTGTATCCCAATGCCAGTAAGTAATTCACTCTGCCCCCTTCCAAATTTAAAATAATTATCAAGAAATTAATCGTTAAAATATAATACATTTTTTATTTTCTTATTTAAAAAGAAAAGAAAAAAAGTCCGCTGTGTGAAAAGGTTATCTGCTGTTTTCAATTTCACACATTCACATTAATAAGGCTTCAGTAATTATCTCAGTGCCTGTTGCATCTGCAGTGAAAGGAAATTGGAAATTAAAAAAACCCAAAAATGCTAATCAAGTGAATTTCATTAAAACCTGACATTTGAGATTCATCATTTTTGGGACCCTTATCTTACTCATCAGAAGAAATTATAACCGATCAAAAAATAGTAGTGATGGTTCTGGGAATAATTATTGGATGCACTAATGAGCATGTTAATTGCGATTTGAATGTTCCATGTCCTGGATGTGGTTTAGGAATTAGCTTAATTTGGACCAAATGCTCTGAAAGCTTTGACCAGTTACAAAGCCTGAAACTTCAAGTGGTCGACTTCATTTCCTCCTGTTTTTGTGCAGAACTGTGTTCTCATTGGTCAGTTGTTGTTGCCCCAACATGCTTTGACCTGACCTTGCATAAATTAGTGTGGTATTCTGACCTGACCCTTGGTTGTATTGCATTGGATCCAAGGTTCATTTCAGTTGTGTTTTCCTCACAGTAAATAAGTAAAGAGCCTTGAAAGAAAACCTAAGTTTTCTACATTGATTATGTGCGTTGGCCTTGCATGATGTACTCGTATATTATTAGTGTGACATCGTTTGACCCAAGATCTAGCGAGAGCAAACCTGTGATTGGACGAAAACTCAAGGCTTGACCAGTCCTTGAGTAACAGTCCTCACCAAGAGTCGCAGTCATCCACCTATCCACCACTGTATGCCTTACAATTGGTTGAAGTTATATAAGTATACCTTGCTGTTGGATTTCTCTTTGAAAGCATGCTTGGATTTACCACAGATAGAGTCTCAATGCCACACAATCCTTTCAGATATTGTTAAAGCAATTCAGTTTTTCTACATGCTGAACAGTTTTTCTTTAAAGGGAGTCCTTCTAACTGAACACATGCTGGTTTTTTTTTTATTATATATCCTTTTAGCTGACCCGTGAAGTGCAGGCTAACAATGCTTGTGATTGGCCACACAATGATGTACTTACCTCCCTCTTTTCACTAACGGAGCCCCCCTCGGGCCAATTAAATAACCCCTCACAAAAAGCGATGCATTCAGGCGAGTTCATTGCAAATTTGCCTAGCAACCGGCACCACTGTACAACCAAAGTCATACAGGAAATGGTATTGGTTGATTGGTATGAAAGGCCCAATGTGATTGGTCAACTGGATTGACCTTCCTGATGAATGAAATCTGTTGAGTTGGGGGATTTGTGTTTTTTTTTAATTGCCTTCAGTAGGGATGAGAACAATTGTGTCTGATTTCACTTTTTGAAACGTCTGCCAAACAGGAACCAAACTTTTTTGTCTGTGAACAGAAAATGAACATGTTAAACATAGACATGTTCACATTGTACGATTTAATCACAGTAACTTTCACATGCACCACTGGAATGCACACAGTACCTATTCCCCTAAATAGTTTCAGTTTGTTACTCAGTGGTTGCACATGCTTCCAAAAATATTGTGGTTAAGATTTTTCGGTGAATTTCTTTTTTGGTAGTTTTCCTGTTTTTTTGCACTATGGTTTTGTACTGCTGTGATTGCGACCACTCCCAGACCACTCTGTTTATCCACGATTGTAGCATATCCTAGGAAAACATCCTTGTTTTTGTTCCTGGACTAAACATGCATAATGCCTACCTGTTGTACTTGTAGTAATAATAAGGCCAGTGGCCCACACTGAATGCTGACAAGGCAGCAAATTGCAGTGGTCACGTTGTCGGCTGAGGTCAGGAAAGCCCAGCAGTTGTTCCAGTAAGAACATTCTCTTTTTGCGGTGACCCCCAATTTTTTTAAGGACACGGATGCCGGGTCACTGGACTCACACTGAGAGCAAATTTGATTTGACCAAATTTTTTAAAGGAGAATCTGTGGGGATACTTTAAGAAGGTTTTGAAACAATTTGGTTCACTGCGACCTTGTAAAAAACTTTGTGAGTTTGAAGAAAAATGCATCAGTTAAAACCAAAAACCGATTTTAGTGCCATCATCATTGGCTGTTATTTCTGGTCTTGACACTGGACAGACTTGAAAATACAAAAAATATGGAAGAAAATTGAGTAGTTACATGTGTTTAGGCAGTTGTCCATCTGTGGACACCAGTGTCTTGTTCCACGACTGATGTAGATGTTGTTACCAGGGTTTCCAGGTTTTCCATGCCGCAGGCAGTGCCAGGCACCATATTATTGAGGCCTTTAGCTCAAACTTTACTTTTTAAGTTGGTAGAATTATGCAGGAAAATCCTATAACAATTTTGATACATACAATGTAGTACATTCTTGTTGTCATTCTCTTGTGTTAATTCCATGTAGCATGGTAATTTAAAAGCCTTCAGAGCAGAAGTGTCCTTTAAGTTGAGGTCCAAGTCCCATTGTGATGCCATTGAAACATTCCATTTTTATTGAAGCGAGTTAAGTGACCCAGAAACTGCATAAGGCTACGAGGTTAAAGGGAATGCACAGCGCTCTGTTGCCCTCATCACTTGTCCACAGTGAACGATCTTTCAGTTTGCTGGACTCATGTTCCATAGTTTCACAGTAGGAAACGCCAGCGCACACTTCCTGTTGATTGTTTGTGATAAATTTTTACTTTGTTTTCATTGAGATTAAGTGCAGGTTAAATGTCATGATGAATGTTATTTTTGAGTTGGCGTGAAATTGAAACAGTAATTTTGTGATGCATGTGTCATCCATGAAGCAAATTTTGCCGTGAAAGCAGAACCAGCCACATCTATTCATTGCTTATCTTAAGCACACATCCTGTATGGCTAATTTTTCTTCTAATGACCTTTTGGTGATTGCAAGTTTACTTTCAAAATGAAACTGCTTGTTTGCGGTCAAACCGGAGACGTTTACATTGGTTGAATACGGCGTCTGTTGAACCTGACGCTGTTTATCTATCATTGGGACTATTTACATCCCATTGTGTTCATTGAATCCATTGCGAGGTTAGCATTTTTTGGCGCTGACTTACTAAGTAGTGAATTTTTTTTTTGTTAAATGTTTGACTCTTTGATCTTCACATACTGCTATGACATTGTTTTCTGAATTTGGTACAATCTAATATTCACTTTCCCAGCATATTTGCCACAGAAATGTAACTTGATATCCATACAGGTTATCAGTACTGTACATTTATTTTAAACTTTTTTTTTCCCTAAATGTTTTTCTTGGCTGGTTTTGAAACATCTGTCTCTGCAAGCACATCTCTTACTCTTGAGATCCGATTATCTGATCTTTCCCAGACAACATCAGCCTAAGTTTTTGAAAACATTTCAGGTCCCACCTCCATCACGATGTCTTGCAAAATAAGTCGTCCTGTCCTGGCATACAAAAGGGATCGCAACTCAATTTGAGCACAAAAGTGCACAAAACCTGGCCTGTGGGTCGTTTGAAAATGGGTGGTTATTAAGTTGTTTGCGTGGGGGAGAATTGCTTTCGTAGTTTCCCCAGCTGAGCTATCAAAACACGGTGCATCCGGATTGTACGCATTACGTCACTGTCATGGGATTTCCTTATTACTATTCCTGAACAAGGCGCATTCTTGATACATGTTACATCCCTTGTTTTGTGGACTTCAAGAGTCATTATTTCCTATGTACGTACCAATTATATGCTTCATTGAAAGAGGGGAATGGTTTCAGTAGATAAAGAATATACCGATTTTCTGTAACTGTTCATCTTGTCAGGTCTTTCTTTTTCCAGGGGGGGGGGGAGTAGTAGTAGCGTAGGAGTTGCAGTGAGAGATAAGAACAATGTCAAATGTTTGAATTTCTTTCCGTGTAATTTGCCCAATCAGACTTTAACACCTGTTGGACAGACCCAACAGACCCAGAGAAAATGTCAAATTGCAGTTCAGTTTCTTTAGATTGCAGGCAAAAGAAACCGGATCATTAAAAAAAAGTGACAGAGTGACTGTGCCATGTTCATTGTCGCCACCAGTTGATGTGCGTGTACATGTAGCTATGCAGGAAGTTTGCATGTTGGTGTTGTGAACTTCCTTGTGACGTCTCCTATTACACCACTTTTTTTTTGCGGTGTGCGCGATTTCTCAATTCACCATGTCCCAGTTGTAATTAATTGCAAATCACGATGGGACTCTCTGGGGAGAAGTTGTCAACAAGAGGAAGTCGTTATTTTGCAATTTTTTTCGTCTCCCTTCAGTCAGAATGCTGGGATCTGCTGTTGGCATCAACTCACATTACTGTTCACTTGATCCATGGGGCAAAGGGGGTTTAGTTTTGAATGGGAAAAGGGGGACTGTGGTAACTGTCTGAAACTTGTGGAACTTTGGTATGTATTGTTCTCTTTAGCTGACATGTACAACATATCGTCGCGTCAGTGCAACAAGGTCGTATCTCCTAAAATGGCATCAACGCGAAACGCGAGTTTCAGAATGTCAAAAGGTCGTATGTGGCTTAAAATAACCCGGATGTACACGCAAAGTCAGTGGACGTCGAGATACGACGTTGTTGCACGGAGTGTATACGCGCGAGATACGACTTTGTTGCAGAATGGAGTCATACGACCTTTTGCTTTTGCTGTAATTTTGAGAAATGGATGGATTTGGGAGTTAGTATTTTTATAGCAAATATTGTTACAATATGACCTGTTAAAATTTTTGTTCATATGTACATTGTAGATGTAGGAAAAGCCAAGAAAAAAATGCTGTTCTTGTAGTCTGGTTCCCTGACCCTACTTCAGGTGAAACAGATCAATTAAATAGACATTATG
Organism: Patiria miniata; assembly: GCF_015706575.1. Taxonomy (NCBI): domain Eukaryota; kingdom Metazoa; phylum Echinodermata; class Asteroidea; order Valvatida; family Asterinidae; genus Patiria; species Patiria miniata. Next base: position 2,183,943 of record NW_024037066.1, read on the forward strand.
AAATTGTCAGGTCAGGAAGCCAGACTAGCTGGCTCACTCACATTCGCGGATGTGTGACCGATTGCAAACAAAATGTGGACTACAATGTAACAAACTTCGGGAAAATTGGGGGCAGGATTTGAACAAAGTCAGTTTTTTTCAACAATGTTTTTTTCCCCCAACCATTTGTTTCAATAGGAAATTGAATAAAAAATTCCACTTTTCTTGAAAAGGACAGCACACCAGGTGCCATGATTTCACAGGATGTTGAGACTATTATTCCCTTTCATAATAATTTGGTAGTTATGTTTTTGCTGTTTGCAAATGTTACTTTTAAATGCTGAACTTGCTGTGCATTCTTCTGTGTGGTAAAATGTTGCATTGCTCCTGTTGGGGATGTGCTGATAGTTTACTTTCTGGAGTGGTAAATTCAGCGTGGAAAGAAAGTTTGTTAAGTTTTATATAAAAGTGAACCTAGATCGGTGGTTCATCAAAAAAAGGTTACGTAAATTTCCATTTGACTAACCTTCTTTACGAAGGCATCAGAACCATATGTGACAGTTAAGAAAGATAGAGGGTCAAACAACCAATACGGAGGTAGGACAAGTGAAATAGATCTATGAAAAATAATACACACGTGTTTTAGATAGTCTAACAGAGATAGACACAACACACAAAAAAAATTGAGAAACGCTAGCTCAACAAATTATGGCAGCTGCATTTATCTACCCCATAAGTTGATTTGAATAGCAATGTTTTTGGTATTCCGGATGTGATCAGACTGATAACTCTCCTTTCTTTCGAAATTTGACGCCAAAATAGGTTGTCCCCCAGCATTTCTGCAATTTATTGATTTTCAGTCTAAGAGGAGAGCTGGTCTTGTACTTGCTTCCCAATTCATCATCTGAGACCGTCACTTGCTGTTGTCCAATTACTCTTTGTAACCAACCATTCCTGGCATTTTCCCCGATTAATTTATGGCAGCCCGTGCCACATCGAGTGGCTGTTGATACCAGGATGCATTTAGTGACCCACGAATCCTGGCAGTTTTTTTCTAACTTTACCTAGACAACTCTCCCGTGATAGAGTCAGGATTTGGGCAAGATTTATTGGGCTGGTTTTTCCTGTCTCAGATAAAACTGTCCACGGACAGCAATAAGTGAAACAGAGATGGGGGAGGGGGGGGGGGGTTATGGTATCCTTTCAAAATAATTGAGAAAAAATTGCCATAGTGTGGCCCAAATAAAACAAGACGTCTGTGGACTGCGTCATTTGATACAAATTTAGTGTTGTATATTTGTTGAACCCCTGAATAAATTATAAGGATGTCTGCAAAGTTGACCAGTATCGTCTGGAGATTTTAGCCCATTGCGGGGCAGTTATTGTGAAAGGCTAATGTATCAGTGTAACGTTGGGACTTGGGAGTGATATTTGAATGTTTTAGGATAGGGATTTGGAAAGCTTGAATTTCAAACCAAGTATTTAAAAAAAATGAAAATGATTTTCTTGGTAGAATAAACAGCAGATCAAAAAGTTAGAAATTTGTTTAAGCATGGCAATCATTCGTGCAGGAAAAAGCACATTTCAAATTATCTGTCATCAGAACACTTAACAGATCATTATTTTACTGAATTTCTTATAAATAATTGCCAAAAAAAAAAAAGAACTTGGTGAAGTCACAGCGTCTGTTTACCTTCGATCTTTTCCTCTTGAAAAAGTATTAAATATTTCCACTGTGACGTGGACGTTCAGCAGAAGTCCAAATTGTTGACAATACAGATTGTAATTGATTATGTATCTTCCCCGCGAGGCAGAATTGAATCACATAAAAGACCCCTGGTCCAAATTACTCGGGGATGACATCAGTCAAAACCTGATGGATTTGATTGGATAATGTTGGCCGCCAGCATTCCCAGGGTGATGATGAATATTAAAGGCGACGGAATTGCCAGTCTGATAAAAAAAATAGTCCCACAAGAGAATTCAATAGTAATATTTCCTTGTTATCAGAATATTTCCTTGTTATCTTGTTTGTTGTAACAAGCTAAAGTTAGTAAAAAACGAATATTTTGGCCCCATTGCTCCCTGTTCTAGATTTGGAAGTTTCAAATAAGCTGCTTACCAATTTGAAAAATCTAGAAGGATTTGAACGAAGCTGTCAAAAGCTGTTAAGGGTTTTGAGAGCACTTTTCAATCTTGGTTTCTGCATGTCAACTAAAAGGATGTTTGGGCAGCAGAAGTGATACTAATGCATTTTCATATTCAGTCTATCTGATAATGATATCGAAAGTCAGAAATCAAAATAGCTATGTAAAAAAAAAGATCAGCAATAACTGATGCGTGTTATCGTCTCAGCTGTGGTTCCTTTCAGAAGCCGGAGGAATTTTGCTTTAACTGTTTGCAGTTATCTGCTGCTATCTCTGGCTCTGGTCGTCAGATGCCTCGCTAGCCTGTCACTTCCCTGCGTGCAGACTCACCACTTTGGAATCTTGGTTGAGATACGACCGGCAATAAAAACTGCCAGAAGAACTGCAGGAAAAAAATAGAAAAATAAAATGAAGAGGAGGGGGAAGAAAAAAAAATATCTTGGCATGGTTCTCATTTTTGTTGGTGGCCATTGCCAAGTCTAGACGTCATGCATCAGGGCCAACGGGTTAACAGAGCAACAGTGAAAGCGTAATGCAACACAGATCCCAGATCTGGAAGGTGTATCCGGTGGAAAACATGCAGGATAAAGTTGGGAGCAGTGTGAACATACGTGTATCCACTTTTTTTTGGGATGGGGACGATTTGGGGTATGACACACCTGTTATTTATACACACATATTGAAATAACAGACCAGTAACAGTCCTTCAAATTGAGTCTTCAGCTGTTTTTTTCCCCACTTACTGTTGCCATTCATGTTTTTACATTACCTTAGCATTTACTTGTGAAGCCTCCACACAGTTCTACCATTTCCTTACTCAATGGTTTTACATACTGATGGATCTTTGGATACTATGAAGATGAAAACTTTGATGAAGACATCCATTGTGCAGATTTGCAAATTTGCACAATTTGGTTGGTTGGGTCACACATCGCTACATCTAGTGGGCTTGTGTTTGCCATGGCTTCAACCTTTCTTATAAACTTCTCACTCTCAGAAAAATGTGTTTGCAATTGGCAGCAAGTTTTGCTGTCATCATTTAAGAATGTATTAAGAAGTTAACAAGACATGCCAAGAACACACTCATTTTGTCATCCATTGAAAGGTTATTTGGGCTGTGCTCTTGGATTGTCAAGGTCAAAAAACAGACTTCATTGCCCGATGTGGGCGTACTGTGCTGTATGGTATACGTGTGTGCCGGTCGGGAATTCCTCAGTTTCCTTGGCAAGCCCAAAAAGAAAGTGAACGGTTTGCCGCGAATTCCAATAGGAAGTGGAAATCCTTGAGGAGTAATAAAATCGCATGGTGGGCCTGTGGTGGATGTAATGAAAAAGGAATTGGGGAATAGACAATTTGCACCCAATTTCTATCCCGAACATAGCTCAGTTAAACTTTTAATCAATGTCAGTTGTAAGACCAATTGTCTTGGTACCAGTACTTGCAAAGGAGGAGACATGATGATGATATTAGTGCGAGGTAAATTATTTAACAGCTGATTTTGCAAACCTGACATGTGTCAGTTTAAGGCCAGTGAAGTTTTGAAATGACAGTATCCAGGGTGCACTGTAGTTATGTTATTGTTAATTGTGGTGGATATTTGTTATGTTCATGTTCATTTTTTCCCCAGTTTCTTAACACTAACCCTGCTCAATCCAACAGGATCCAACTATATAACGTACTGTACCTGCTGGGCCCTGTTGGATTGGGCAGTAAACGCCTTGTACATGTATCTATTCCTGTTGAAATCTGTTGGATTCAGCAGGCAACTGAAAAATAAGGCACAGTTGGATTCTGTTGGATTGAGCAGGCCAGTTTTTTTTTTTTTTCAACTACCCAACAACTTGGCCAGTTGGATTGTGTGGGACTGTGTTGGATTGAGCAGGAAACTCTAACTCTACTCTGTTGGATTCAGCAGGGTAGTCCTGGGGAACTACTAGGGGGTGGTCCCTAACCCCCTAGTATTTCCTCAGGACTACCCTGCTAAATCCAACAGAGTCCAACTGGATTTTCCTGTTCAGTCCACTGTGCCTTATTTTCAGTTGTCTGCTAATCCAACAGAGTCCAACATGCCGTTATAATGCGGTTCAGTTGTCTGCTGAATCCAACATTTTGCATTGAGGAATGTACACAAGGGGTTTACTGCTCAATCCAACAGGCTCCATCGGGTATATGACATGGTTGGATCCTGTTGGATTCAGCAGGGTTGGGGTTACTAGAGTGTGATGTAGGTTGCGCATAGGCAATTCACACACCAGGACAGGGAGAAGCAAACGTGTACGTAAGACTGTTTAAAAGGTTGTGATCATTGCTTCAGTGCATACTGGCCTTCCAGTTAACTACGCTATGTACTTGTGCATGGGTGGTTTCCTAGCTGAAAAGCAGTCATCATCGCATAAAGCCAGAACAAATGGTAAAATGCAGCAGAACTCAAACTTGCCCCTCAAATCAATCCACCAGACTTTCAAACAAAGCCAGGAGCATCAGCATCGACATGTCTGTCTGTCCCTCCGATCTATCTTCTTTTTTTTTGAGAGGAGGGAGAGGGGGATTGTCTGCATGGCTCATCAACTTCAAACAAAGATCCACTGACAAAGCGGCCTTGCACCAGAACAATCCAGTGCCTTGTGTCGGAGTGAATCCTTGAACTTGCAAGTGGTCCCTAGACCCGGCAGCTGCTGTCCTCTGGGTTGATTTTTGCGCCAGACATGGTTTTGGTATTATCCCGAAATCCTTTTGGGCGAGTGGGCCTGGGGTATGGGGTGCCAAAAGTGGCAATCGATGAGGCTGAACAGTTTTTGTAAAAGTGTATTGTGATGGGCACAATGTATGGTTTTAAAAATGGAATGGGTGTCTATATCTTCATTTGGTTGGTTGAATTTGCAGTGGAAATGAACCAGGGTCTCCCTGGCCCGCTGGGGATCATGTTCCCGGGACATTGTGCTCACCAACGACTTTCAATTTGTCACAGTTATTCCTGCTTGTAATTTGATAGTATAGGCCTGCTGCAAACATGTGGACATTCGTTGGTTTCTGTTATCTTGTTGTGTGCAGTGTTGAGCATAAATTTCCTTGTCAAATAAATGTACATGTAGGATTTCGGATAAGGTTGACATGCTTTTCAAGTTATCTTATGAACCAGGAAGCAGAGATGGGTACATGTACATTTTCCGGATGTGAACATGCCATGTAGGCCAACAGCGGACATATAAATGATGGTCAATGATGGTCACAGTTGGTGCAGATTGATTTGTATGGTGTCCAAAAGCACATGTAATACAACATTATTCATGCCTCACTGGATACTGTAAGCAAAAACGTGTTCACATTAAACCAGTGGCGAAGATTTGGTGTTTTTTTTTTTGTCGTTTTGGCTGTCCATACATCTCCTGCATCCTTGCATCATCATCATGACAACTGGATGGTTGCAGTATTATAAGCCACACTAAAGATTACTAGATAACTGTTTGATTGTCAGGGGAGGTTGGTCCTAAAAAAAAACCCCACCACTCCACAGTAGTGTTTGCCCGGTGAGAAAGTTCTCCCTTGTCTGATCTTTGGGACCTTGGAACAATCCCATCTGTTTGTGCTGGATAATCCAATACATTTGCGGGCAATTTCACGTGGATGATTTCCGACAACCCATATGGTTTTGGCCATTTTCACTTCCTGAGCCGGGAGGGTGGCTATGCACTGCCCGAATGGTGCCTGATGGATGCATTCCAAAATGCACCCGGAAGGGACAATGTGCTCCCAGTTTGGGGAAGGGGGGGGGGGGGTTGAATCATTGCCCAGGTGAAAAACACGATGACATGGCAACTGAGTTGTTGGGAAACTTTCGTTTTGTTGTTTACTACCACAGAAGTCATTAGCCCAATCGAAGTTGTTTGTGATTGCTCGGCTGAAAGCACAAATCTGACAAGTTCACCATCCGTGACAAAGTCGGTTGCTGTGTAATTGCCTGAAGCAATCCCTGCCAGAGCCAGGAGTGCTCATGAATTGAATGCTCTGCAACCGTGTGCGTGACAACTAGATGAAACCAGTCAAGCTTTACAAATGTGAAGGACTAAAGCTGAACTTGGGAAGGTTAACATTATTTTTACTGGGTTTTGATGTGAAAGTGCAAAGTTACTCGAAATTGCACTGAATATCCCATTTGGTACCTTTACGGTGGTTACTTTTGGAGTACATGTGTATTTAGGAAGTTTCCTAGAAAAATGCCATTGGAATCAGTGTCTCAAACTCTCCCTGTGTGGAAAAACAATGACATTACGTATTCCGGACAGTTGATGATCAGAATCTTGCTACATGTACTTATTGCAAACATATCAAATTCATCACACTCGAGTGGCCATTTCAACTGTTTCCTTGAGAGTGAGTGTCCCTTTAACGCCCGAAGATTTCAGATGGCAAAGAAGGTATGGGCATGCCATAAGAACAAACAAGTGTTGCCACATGCAAAGTGGAAGAGTGATGCGTCGCTAACCGCTGCGGGCACGAGAGCGACCAACGGTCGGGGGCGTGACACAGGGACCCTCGCCAGCCAGGGCTGACCCCCAATCAAGAGTGCAATGCCGCCCGCTGGGAAATCCTTTTGGGGGGAACTCGGGACTCAAGGAAAACTCTCTTAAAGGTGTCCCCCCTGCTGATTGGTCTAGAAGTCTTCTTATATGTATACATGATGAAATCAAAACACCTTTAGCTTGGTTGTGAAGTTTTGAAACTGGTTGCAATTTTGATTTGCTGTCAGTTTTTTTTCATAGATTGGAAGCAGTAGGAGAGTATTTCGTTGTGAGGAAAGCATTAAATTTTGTCGAAGATTTCAGGCTCTTGTTGATTTTTTTCTCAAAATCAGGTTGCCAAGAATGGTACAAGATAAAATATAGTGTATATATTTCTCCATGAGCACTAATTTCAAGTATGTACATGTATGTGAAGACCAACCTCCAGTTGAATCAAATGTTCTTTAACCCTAACCTCCCCAACTCCATCAAAATCCATCCCCCATTTTGGTGGATTTTGGGGGACTTGCATGGTCCTGCAGGCCTGGTTTGACTGAATTTTAAAGGAGTATATGATGGACTTGGGCCTGGAGGCCTAAAGCAAAGCAGGCATTGGAAGCAGTGTGATTGTTGGATTTTGGTGGACATGGTCCAGTACTTTAAAAGACAGTATGGAGATAGGGTTAACTTATAAATTGAATTGAAATGTTGGCACATTTTATTTTCCATTCGTAATGGCGTTCTGAGATAGCCCCTGCACGCCCTGTGGTATTCGAAAATAACTCGCTAAGGCCAAAGGTGGCCACCACTTTTGACGTGCTGGAATGTCCTGCTGCCATGTTTATCCCCTTTGTTGCGGTTCAACTGCAGTCCACTGAAACAAGAGGTCCTGGCTTTTTGTTGGTTTTGACCTCATGAGAAATGTACAGAGAGTGTTTCTCCAAAGTTGTCAAGAAAAGGGCAAACAAGATGAACAAATTGATGATCTAGTATTGTTATCCTTTGTGTTGCCAAAACGAACCCCCTAAAACCAAAATTCACCTGGTGATCCAGTTGTCTGGTATGGCCCAAAAAAACAACTACATTCATCATGTACAGTTTTCCATGTGAAAGATATATGACATTACAACATAAACACGTGTTAAAGGAGCGTTAAAATACAGATCATCAAAGTGTTAAATTTTCATTGTACACAAAACCAGAACCAGAACAAGGAAAGTGCCTGTCAATTTTTTTTAGGGGAAAACCAAATGCAGGTTTTACAGACGTGTGATGCTTTGATTAATTTGTTTGTGTAAAGACCGAGTCTTTCATTGATATAAAGGAATAAAAGTGAAAGCTGCGTGCGAATTGCTTTTGGAAGGGGAAAAGGATATGTAAAATACGAGAAATGAAAATAAAGTATGGAAGCAGGAATAGGAACAAAAATAATGCTTACAAAAACAAGTTTGGTTGAATGATATCGGTCAGTTTAAGTGGACCAGCCAATTAGAAAGCTGCGAATTAGGCCATGTGTTTTCGTTACTTACTTGAAGTTGACCTCTTGTAAGGACATTGATTTCTTTTAACAGGCTATAAAGAGCTTTCCATAAAAAAAAAAAAAAAAATTACAAAACAATGAATATTCATGATGGGTGGACCACTCACTGGGTTAAATAAAAACATTCCACCAATGAAACGGCTCATACCGATAGGGAACTGACAAACTTTGGCAGCCATATTATATCTGCTTATTTGGTAGCACGATGATTCCTCAACACCAAAGAGCAACAATGGTGCATTGATTTCAAAATAAAAAAAACAAACAACCTAATCTCCAAATCAATATACAACAAAATCAATAAATTCCTCACACCTTTTTTACTATCTCATGAAAGTAATGTCATTCCCCCCCCCTCCACTCTCATTTTTGATCAGTGACTATTACAAAGATTACCGGTACTAGATTTATGAACTTTGCAGACCCATTGTCTTGAAAATGAAAGTAGTTTGAAGGCTTTTTTTATGCATTGTGTCTGATTGGAAGATCCTTGAAGCGCTTTGATTTTTTTTTGGGGGGGGGGGCAAAATTTCATTTTGGTCATGATGCCAAGAGTTCCTCAGAACTGCAAAGGCACTGTACGGATCTGAACCCAGTTCGCAGATGTGGAAGGCAGTGGAAGTACCATTGCTCCAAGTTGTTTGAATGTTATATGGCTAATGAAAAGAATATGGGAAATTTCAGCCTACCATTATAAAACAAAGACATGTTTCTGTTCAGAACCTTCCTGCCTGAAAATGTTGCCAAATATTGACAAGCAAGTAAATTTAATAAACTGTGGTGTGTTGGTACACTTCCCTATACTGTATTTAACAGTAGCATATGAATACATTGGCTTGTGATAGCAATCTGCTGTGTGCTCATCAATCAATGCCCTTCACATTGCAATTGATTCATATTTTGTTTCCCTCGATGGCCAGGCACGCTGCCGCCGCGCGTTTTAACATATAATCATTGATTGTTCCCATTGAGCAAAGCCCATTGTTTCTGACCAATCGATTGCGGAGCTCCGGCCTGACACCAAACTGCGGAATCCTGGCATTGTTCAAACCGTGCAGAATGTGTCACCGGGCAAGGTTGGACGTTAACATCTGTTACTCGCCGCGGGCCCATTTGGGAATGCGCGGCCAGCGCAGATGCCATGCCACTGATTCACACAGTTTGTCCAAAGTTAAGGCTGTTTACGCACCACAGAACAATAAATATCATCTCTGATCCCCAGATTGATAATGCATAATTCGTCATTCCACCAGAATTCACCTAACATGTGCATCAGATACGTGTACACTCTGAAAGTTTACAAAACATAGGTGTCTGTTATTGTACTTCGATGCCCAACTAGAATTTCAGTTGATCATGCATGGATCATCCTCATGTACTTATGCTTTTACAAGGTGTTGCAAGATATGTTTGCACAATATACAAATCAGATGTTTCATTTGAAATGTATCCACATCTTTCCTCATACTGCAATATCAAGCACAGTTTCCCCAGGCGTGTGTGGTTTTGGTATCATCTTCCTATACCATGAATTCCCAGGATTTAGTGAAGATCTATAGTAGCGAAAGTTTCATTGCAGCAAATGATTGATAACGTGTATGTACTAGTATTACATGTACATAGTATGTGTGTGCGGCAAATATTGGGCCCAGGACATGGTCTGTTGTGAGATAATTGAAACGTCTAATGTTACCTCCAAGACCTAATTCAGAATTTATTGGTTTTCAAGCGACAATTTATGTCTGACTTGTAAATTAAGCCTACCCCTGTTGAAGCCAAGGGCGTCCAATTTTGTGTTTTGGATTTTTGTCTAAATTCTGAGCTGTGAATGATGTTTTTGCATGGTTTCATGGAACTGCTGTTGCTTGATTCTGTTAGACTTAAGTAGAAGACAGGAGGAGGCTAAGGTAGGGCTCCAATTTTGAACCAGTCTTTCCTTGTAAAAGTTGCAAAATATTCCAGAGGCAGCGTGTAAAAGGTGATGACATTAAATGGCCGCATTAAAAAAGGGCATTACTATGATTGGTGGCCTCAAAGAGGTGGTCACAATATTAGGAGTATTTAATCATGTTAAAAAAAAGAGGAATAAATCTTATCAAACTCCACAAGTCCACATTCCTGCTGTATGAATCACAAAACAAACCCTGGAATGTCTTTATTTAATGCTGGCTCCAAATTCCCCCCCCCCCAGCAAATGTAGTTGTACTTCGCATCTTTCTTGTGTTGTTCCCGTTCTCGCACGCAAAGGAACGGTGGATTAACTTAACAATACCCTCTCAGTGAAGCATGTCCGAGAACAGTCTGAGGAACGCGTGCGAAATGCCATTCGACACGCAAAAGAGCGGGGCGGCGTTCAGAACAGGAAGGAACCCGTGCGCACGCGTGCAAACGGTCAATGTATTTTTGGTGTCTCGCCTAAGCAGGGTCCAACTGTAGACACCTCGGTGCTGTAGACAAGTGGCAAGTTTAGTCAGGGAACCACTCTGGATAGGTGACCATATTGGTCAGGTGACTATTGGTCAGGTGAGCACATTGATCACATGACCACATACTGATGTAGGTCAGGTGGACCTCCTTATCAGGTTCGTGTGGTGCCAGATCTGCTACTCCAGATCTACTTATCACCACTCTCCATCTGTCTGGATGCCAATTCTCTGACTACAACGAGACAGCAATAAAGATGATGAGCTGAGACAAGTAAGCAAGTCAAGTCCAAATCTAGAGAGCGTGGTAGCTGAGAGAGAACCCTGTCCCCACCCGCTGAGCCATCTGTCTGTGGAGGCAGGTGGAACCGCTGGAGTTAGGTCAGGTTTAAGACATCACGTCGGCAGAGCAGGGCTTGTTAGTCCATCACTGTGTGTGTATCAGGGACTGCCTTTGAAAAAAAACAAAGGGCTCCTCAACAGTTATGAGACAGTGATGAGATACACAAAGATGCATTTGAGAGAACCTACTTTAGCCATTGAGGAAACAAAATCTGCTTTTGTTTTATCATCAAATCTCTTGGGTGGTTGTCAGTGAAAGTTCAGTGTCTTGTTTTATCCATCTGTACAAATAATTAATGCAAATGCAGTGATAACCTTTTTTGAAATTTGCTATACAAAACACAGAAAAGTTGTGTTGTGTTTGAGTAGACCCAACTGGATGGGGCAGACTATGGCCACCAGTGTGGCATTGAATCACTTTTGAATGCATGTGACCGAAGGAAATATCACAGCCTTGATAGTAAGATAAAAAAATACCATTTCCTTCTAGACAATCTTGCTCAGTATTCATCTTATTTGGAAGATGTAGCAAACCTTTATCCAATGCCAAGTAAAATATCCACTTCTTGGAGTGCACCCAGCAGGCACGGCCTGGATAATCGCAACATGCAGATGCTATTCTAGTTGAGCCATAAGGAGCCATGGGGCCACCGGTATTGCCATATATAGGCATGTGTACAAGGCTAGCTGTCCGGATCACTTGCGACTCTCTCTCCACTGGAGGGACGAGGGGGCTACAGGGCAGCACTTTCACTTTTGATGAACTCATCCACCACGGTACAAGGACTTGCTGTTTGGATCATGGCTATTGTTGAAATGCTAAATTCACGATGGGCTTTCCTGCTGGAGTTTTTAGGCGAGTTTTGGCCGAGCTGTATGCAATTGGGCGTGAAGCAATCCACATCACGGAAGATGTGCATTGCATCAGAGCTCCAGTTCTGATTTGTTTCTTTATTTTTGTTGGTCTGTGAAGGTGTGTTCGGAATACTTGGCTTCCTCAGCCAGCAGTAACATAGGTGTCTCTGGGAAGAGGAGTCAGCTGCTTCCACAAGTAATTCGGACAAAGCTTGAGTTACATGGACATTGAGATATTTTTCCGGAAGAAATGTCTTGGATGAAATGTTGGTTGTCTGTCTGGTGAATTTGTTCGAAATTGAGTTGTCCTTAACCCTTTTGAACACTTGTATGAAATTGTATTACATTTACTCCTCCATAAATCAATAAAACCATAGAGTGCTACATGTAGGTGTGGTTTTATGAGTAAATGGCAGGGCCGTTGTGGACGCTTTGAGGGCTTATTGCTTAATTAATTTGCAGATAAGATATTGTTGTCAATGTATGTACACTGGTTTGCGTTGAATCATACACTAAAATGAGTTGGTTTAAAGTTGGCATTTCTCTTAGATTAAAACTTTAAATAGAAGAAAGCAGAATGGCATTTTGAGGTTTGATTTCTTTGTCTTGTTGGCAAAGCTGCACATACATTTTATGTATGTACATGTACATTTACTACAAGACTTGTTTGTGTTTCGGGGCTCTGCTACAACTGCAAACTTTGGCAATTTGCCAAACAACGGTGTCTGGCTCTTAGGGCATGTTCCTGTGTTGGTTTCTCTTTGTTTCTGCGGATGAGGATGAAAGCAGTTCACCCTCACAAGCTCAAGAAGGCATAACAGCTACACATGCATGTATTCCACCTCCAGCTGTGGACACTGTTTTCTTTAAGCCAAAGTTAACATTTTCCCAGATTTTTGGATTTTTTTCTTTTTGAGAATTGTTTGGAGTCTAAGTTCCTTGCAGTCTGCAGAAACAAAACCAGTTGTTCAAATTTGTTCAAATCAAAGATCTACCAAAAAAACCCATGTTAATTCAAACACGGTATTATTTGTTCTTCCTTTTGCCGTTGAATAGGTACTTTCGATAGTGCGTGAACTGTAGAACAAACAGGGAAAACAAACAGGCTATATTGACAGTCGGATGTTCCTTCTTTTATTATAACATTATTTGACATGTTTCAAGCAAATATTTTTCTTCCTCATTGGTTGTAAGATTGCCAAACAGTCTGTGGAGTGCATTCGTGTTGCTTTTCAAAATACCACTTTGAGGATATTTGTGTCTGCGTAAGAAAAACAGGACATGATGCGAAAATGCGTTACAAGATTGGGCAGTTTGAACATGTACTTGGCTTTCAGATGTTGCAGCTAATATTTTTATGACGTTTCTAGTAAATTTAGGCAAGAGAAATTCATGGAAACACAACTAATCCTGTGCAGAAAGTAGGAGGCTATTAACACACATGTTTGTTTGCTTAAATAAATGAAAATGTCAAGAGAGGGTTTTTCTTATTTTTTTTCTCTAAAAGTCTTTTGTATTGGTCGAATATTTGTCCACCGAGAAGTGTTTTGTACATTTTAAATGATGTCGTTTTCCCTGTGCAATGTTTGTCCCGCCATTCATTAGAAGTTACTCACTCTGCCAAGCTGCCCGGCTAAATGCCATGGGAAAGCGTTGGCTCCCAAGGCCCATGATATGCCCCATTGCCCTCTGATTGATGTTGGACCAACCAACTACAGAGCCTTTTTTTCAGAGCTCGTTACTTTTATTTTGTCTGTTTGTGTTGGTTGAAGTCCAATTTCTGAAGCTGACGTATAAAAATAAAAATTGTCTATTGTCTGTGCGTATAACGCACTTGAACAGCCGGAGAGAATAGGAACTTTTCACTGGAATGACTTTGTTGTACACGTTGGTTACTATACACAAAAATAGAAGGCTCGGGTTTGGTTGGTTGAGGGTGAGTAACGTCTGTGAATAATGCGATCTGTGTTTGCAAGAGACAAACTGTCTCCACTGTGGTTTTCCTGACTATTTGTAATATTAGTTAAAACACATATCATCACGTATACCTACTGGTAGATGTACTTTATGTACAACATTTGCTTTTGCTGTAATTTTCAGAAACGGAAGGATTTGGTAGGTTAGTATTTTATAGCAAATATTGTTACACTGACCTGCTTAAAGTTTGTGTTTGTAGATGCTGAAACAAACAAGACAAAATAATCATGTTCTTGTAGTCTGGTTCCCTGACCCCACTTCAGATGAAACAGAGTAGTTTGTAAACGTCAGGGAATTGTAAGGTCAGGGAACCGTCTAGCTGGCTTGTACCCGTTCACAGATGTACAACTGATATTGCAAACAAAATGTGGACTAACTAAATTTGGTAAATTGGGGGGTGGGGCAGTATTTAAAAAAAAAAAAACAGTTTTTTTTTTCTACCGATGGTCAGCCTGACCTCATCATGGGGCATACTTTCTAATTGTTTTACAATATTTATGTGATCAGATTTTAGGAATTTTGGCTCTTGAAAAAAAATCTAGGCTATACCTCCGTAAGTGCCCCTTGTTCTCCAGTAACAAGCTGGCCAGCCCGCCTAAGTGGCCTACTTCAGAAATATTTAAGGGCCCTCGGGTTTACAAATACCTGTGCCCAATATTCAGGTGTTATGGCAGAATTCTGTGTTTTTTAACAGGGGGCCTGGGATGATAACAGAAAAAAAAAACTCCTTGTAAATAATGTCGGGGAAAACAGGGGCAACTGTAAATAACGCTTGTGACTGGCAGGGATGGCTTAACCTGCTGGGCATTCCAGGCCGACTTGTGCCACCACATGGGCGTCAGAGCTTAGATTAATGGTGTTTATTTTAATATCCCGGAATATGTGATGGTATGTAATTGGAAGGGGGGATCCAACTGGATCTCCGAGGAGGAGAGATTCTTTGATTATAAACATGTATTGCAATCTGGGTGACAAGTGTGCTGATTTGGGAAACTAGAACTCACTCTTTTTTTTCATTACACGTTGCGCGCTGCGCTACACATGTGTGCCGGACCATGGTTGGAACTTGTGTTTGCTGCCTTTATGAGGATTGCAAAATGTGAAACGTCTTTTATCAGAATTCTTTCAAATCATTATTTTAGTGAAAAACTATACTTCTCCCCACGAAAGCTTTATTTCTGCAATCTGATTTTAATAAGAAATGGATACCTTGACAAGACTACAAGAAGCCCACAATTGCCTTGTTTGATACTTGCAGAAGATTGCACAAGTGGAAAGTGGACACCATATAACTTATGGTACTTATAAATTATTTTTTCAATGCTGGTTTCCAGTGAAAAGGGATTTTTTCCCCAACAATTTAAGAGAAAACTAACAGCATGCAGCATTCATCTTGCTTCAGATTACTAATGTCCCACTTTTGGTTGCCAGTATTGTGTCCGCCTTACACATATTTATAACTTCCGTTACACGCGAATGTTTTTGTGAGCAGAGTGGGTCAGCCAAAATGTGTAAGAGAAATGTTCAACACGACGAGAATTGTATTAACAAAGTGATCAGGGAGCTGCCTTTTGTAGCTAGGGTGAAATGGGAACAAGTAGGGTTGTGCTGGTAAAGCAAAATTGACAGGGTGTGAAGACCTCAAATTTGGTGTTGCCAGGTCAAAGGTTACACGATGGTGTCGGGGGAACGGCAACCAGTGGGATTCATCCCTGAGAGCTCCTCACGTTCAAACCTGCCAAAATCATGCTCGGCAAGTATTTGTACAGGGGCTCCGTCGACGACGGGCATTGTACAGTCACACTCCGCTGAATACTTCCCCCCTCATGGGGGAATTAAGAACTTCCGTAAACTAAAACCCTGCTCGCACCGTACCACTTTGGTTGGTGGTATTCCTCGTTGCACCCCCCCCCCCCCCAACCACCACTGTTACTCAGGGTAATCCTTGTCCAAAGACCACCGCAACGCCTGCAGTTGTTGTTGCAAGACCCCGGGTCAGCACTGGGCAAATACACGTGCCAGGGAAGGGTTTCGGATCTGGGGTCTGCGGGCCCCATTGAGCACCTACTGTTCGCCCATTGAGTTCCTTCTGTGTGCCCGTTTGAATTCCTGCCTGTGCCCGTCGGTCGCCAGCTTTTTCAAATGCATTGGGGTTGGGTAATGGGATTAGTTTTCCTGATTTTGGAGTTTGACCCCATACTGGTTTTATTTTTTATGTTTTTTTTTGCTTAGACGTCTGAGGTTTAGAAAAAGCTTTTGGTTGGCCATTGTGGTACGGAAGAGTAGGACCTGTTCCGGGGTTGAACGGCTTACTTGAAAAAAAAAGTTGAATTGTCGGAATCATGCCATGCAATGTGTAATTGTTGCCATAGAAAACGGTTAAACAGAGTGAGAGATTTAAACAATGACCGTTCAGACCAAAAAAGTTACCTTTTTTTCATTCAGGTTTGACTTGTCCCAAAAATGCTGCCACCCTCCTAAATAAAAGTCACGACAGATACAAAGTTGATTGGTAAATGTTCAACTGGTTGCATACATTGTAAAGTCATGTTGTTAGCATGTTGTCCACTTCAACGCTGGATTAAAAAAAAAAAAAACCCTGATAAGACAAACATCCCGATGTAAACATACTTGTAACATCCCCTCCAAAAAAAACAGAAGACTCTGCTAAAACTTTATTGCATTCTGAGCACATACAAAAACCCATTGACACAATTCCTGCCCTAAAGTTTTGAGGACTAATCATTTATATTCTTCCTTATCAGTAGCTATCTCCTCCGTCTGCTTGGGTAAAAAGTCCAAACGGCAGCCCCAAATGGGCAGATAATCCCCCCCCCCCTAAAAACACCCATTATGCATGCAGCACGTGCCTAGCGCGGGAGGGTAAAGGCCCGCCCAGTGCCAAACATGTTGCAATCAATAAAGAGCGGGAGAGTTGGGCTTTGTCCTGAGAGTCTTCACCTAATTTAACGGGGGATAAAGTCTCTCTAACCCCCCTCCCCCCCCCCAACTACCAAATCCTCTCCCCTGGTATTGATCAGATACCCAAACAGAGAGCCCTGATCGATCACAGATCTTGTCTGCATGCCGTGCACGGGCCTTTGGAACAGCCAGAAACAATAGGTCCTCGGTTACTAATGTGTGTTCGCTACATGGCTTTTATTGATCGCTTTGGTAGTGCTGTTACTTTTTTTTTTTCAAAGGTAGGGGGATGGAATTTGTTGGACAATTACAGAAACAATGACTGCGGAGAAGCAGCTGCCGTTGCAATGTTCCTTAAATCGCTTTTAAAAATGAAGACTGATGAAACATTTAATACATTTTCATGGAATGCGTCGGCTATTTGAAAGTTACTCCATCCAGAAGTGTGAGCATTGGACAAGGGTTCGAATGCGGCGGCAGTAAAAAAAATAAAATTACACGCAGCAAAGCTACATGTACCGGTAGATTTGTTCTTCCGTAAAGTGATTTTCTTTTCTGTAATAACACTTTTTTCTTGATTTCAAGGAAAATGAAAATGACAATCGTAACTACTACTTTTCTCCAAAAAAAAAAAAAAAATATGGTGAAGGACTACTCTTTCCTTTCGTCTAACTAAAATGGTGGATCTTGACACTGCAGACTGAGTCATCTAAGCTGATATTGGAAACACTATTGAAAACTTTTTATTGTGGAAAGTGATGAGCAACTAGCGTCAGACTGTCATTGTATAGTTGTAGTCTTTTGTAAAGCTATTTTTGTATTGCTTATATCTGTATGGTGCAAAGATTTTTGAGGAATGAATTTGGGAAAAAAAAAATATAAAATCATTGTTGTGATTAATAAAAGAACGCTACCCAATTTAGGGTCGTGTTGGGTGCATCTAAATGTAGCTCGTTTCATTCACAAGTCGTAAATATTTTGTACATCTGTCAAAAAATGATGAACGACAAAGAGCTGTCGTTATGAAAAGAGTATTCAAGAAAAAGTTGAAGGGGCCAGGGCATTCCCCCTCCTATCCTTTAGAGAACCTTTCAGTGCGGCCAATTTCCCACGCCTAGCGTGGTACCTGGGGCAAGATAGTCTGTATGGTTCTAGCGTGCGCTCGGTATTATGAATGAAAACACAGGTATACATGTAGACGTACATTGTATAGTTGTACGAGGAAGGGATTTGTACTTTGTGTGTACCAGTGGGGCCGCCTAATGTCTAGCGTGCACTCGGCGTGCAAAGAAAAACCAGCCACAATGACGCAGGTAAAGTTTGGGACAGCCAAATGAAAAAAAAAAAAAAAAAAGAGCGGGAGCTTTTTTTTGTCATTGAGAATAAAGAGCGTAGGAAACACCTGAGTATGGAGTGTGTAGTCGGTCATGTTATTCAACAGCGCTGATGCGTAGGCTCTGTTGCATGCTGGGAGGCTTTTGATTGGTGGAGAGGTGTTACTGCGCCACGCTCAGGCAGGTGTGCTCTCCTGCTGTCCTCGGTTGGAGTTCTTTTTCTCGATTGTCCCGAATATTTTCCTTAGCTCGCTTGATGAGGTTTGAATTATGTCGAATTTTGCCCTGTTTTTAATGTACATTTTGTACAGCCCCGTGCAATTTTTTAAAGGAAATTTCACCAAAGTTCATCAAAAGCTTGATGAATATTAATCATACCCCAACCAAATATTCCCATTTTCCATGGAATAGGTAACGTCATTCATTTATAGACGGGTTTTGTTGGGTTTTGTGTGTGTGTGTGAGCAGCGTTCATTCAGTCCGCCCTAAATTGGCTTTCGTTTTTGACTTGTGGGGAAACTGGAACATGAAACTGAAATGTGAATCAAATTCTCTGAAAAAGTAGTTGGATGTTCAGATAAATGTAAAAATAGATTGTTAATTCTGTGAATAGTGTACGTCCAGTATATTTCATGACAACAAGTATTTTTCTAGACTTTTTGATGATTTTTAATGGGACCCTTCTTGTTCAAAGTACTTGTTCAGTTTCAACACAACCTTCATTTGAAACGGGGTTTGTCTTAAAATCAGTTCCCATTGGCACAGTTTTCAACTTGAAATATTTACACGATCAAGTTCTGGCGCAATAAAAAGCTGAAAAATGTTATCAACAAACCTGCCCACAGAAATGCCTGGAATTTTGAATTATGCCCATCTTTCTCTCATGCACATAAAAAAAGAGCAAATTGTAAACATCAAACCACATAAATCAGACCGTCTGGACTGAAAGTGTGCCACATTCTTCCGAGTTAAACTAATTCTTGCGTTCCGGCTAACCTCCATGTTATAAACCAGTGCTTTTTTCCTTGATTTCCGTAAAGTTTTTTTCTGGAGCTGTTTCATTTTTGTGTGTGGTGTCTACATTGCCAATCCCCATCAATTTACAGCTCAGAGTTTGATTTCAAAGGGAACCAGCCAGGCCCCGAATTTGACCCCGGGGTAAGGGTCTGTTCTTTCATAACAGCCAGGATTTAGTGTAACTCAAGACTGCCATATCTATGGGGCCACTGGATAGGTGGTCAGGTCCCCCTATGCACTGGCTAAGGGACTATTTGGAGAGAATAATTGAAAGGTTCAAATATATTAGCACTTTTTGAAGTTGTTTAACTAGGTGGCATTTTTTGGGACATTTTGTAAGGGTCAGAAAATTCATAATAGATGTAAATTTCAGTGTTTATTAACCCATTAGCACTTGTACTACATTGTATTACCATGGAGGAATCACTGAAGAATCAATAAAACCATAGAGTGTTTAGGTGGTTTGCTAACAATCGTAGTAAAGTGTCTTGCCTAAGAACAGTGAGTAAAGGGTTAATGCTTCTTGCAGTGCCAGATAAGATACTGTGCCTAAAAATAGTAACATCATCACACATTATTCGTACATAACCCCCCCCCCCCACAAAAAAAAAAGTAGTTGAAAATCAGGCTCATAAATCGTGCATTTATTGCTTTGATTTTGGCATCTAGCTCATGATGTACAATTGTAAAATTGTAATATGAATCACCAAGGAAAAGTTATCTAAAGGTTGGAGTGCAGAGACAACTAGTGAACACCGTGATTTTTTTGTGGTGTAGTTTGGGTTTAACTGGGACGCTGCAAAACATCTGTACCAAGAAAGTGGACTGAGTCTTAGCAGACAGAGACAACCAAGCCCCAGACAGAAGGCCCGACAATAACAGCCAAAAGTCCAGTGTGGACAATTCATTGTTAAGCTATCAATTTTGCCCCAGTTGTTTACCAATTTCCATCTGTGGCTGGTCATTTATCATGTGCGTGTATGTCGTGTCAATAATACATACTTCACAATGTCCATTGTTTATATATGATTGTAGTTGTGCGATCCCCCCCCCCCCAAAAAAAAAAAACACCCCAAGAAATTCAGTTCTGCAACTGATATTTATTTTAGCACTCTAAATGTAACTCACTTTTCTCTGTGTTTGTTCATTCAACCCTGAGTGTATTATGCAAGCCCTCACGCATGCATGCCTGATAAACCTCATACAGGAACTACATTTCTATTTCCTACCCCCCCCCCCCTTTTCTAAAGTAAAAAAAGTTTATCCATAGGTTTACATGGGCTCAGTGTCAGGGAGTAAACAAGCTCATTTAGTATGCGCACCTGTCCCTTCAGCTCGCGACCCCTTTCCATTCATTGGCCGGCCCAGCTTCATGCATTATTCAGTAGGCAGTGGAGGGGGATGGTGCCCTGCATGTGTTGTATGTTGGTGAGCGGATTAGGGTCCATGGTTCAGGGTTTTTGTTTGCCTGTTGGGTACCTGTTTATAGCTCCATGGTAGGACCATAGGATGGTTTGGATGGACCACCACTGCTGATTGTGTGTTTGACAGTTGTAAAACAAGAGTGATTCCACCTGTAAAGGCACTGTCCATGTAACTGGGCTAACAGTGAATACAGTACATGATATAGTTGGGGATGAATGAATCCACTAATCTAAACTATGCTAACACCTAAACTTTGATTTGTGTTTTCAAAATACTTGTACATGGTCATTGTAGAGATAGGCATACTTGTTGGTTTGAACCCTGTTTAGTACTAATTCATAGGCCAAGAACCAGTATTATTTAAGGAGAAGCTAAAAAAAGTGAATAAATTAGGAAGTAGAAAGTTCAAGCATAGAGCAAGGAAGCATCAAACTTGATGATTACTTTCTTTTTTAAAGTTAATTCATATGTTTGTATTTTACTGAAATTATTATCAGACATGTAGTTGAATTAGTGGTAGTAGATCCTTAACCTGGAATCCAGTCATCTGGCCACTTTAAGAATACAGTTTCTTGTTAAACCCTATGCTTTACCGAGCTCGTTAGCAAATCTAATTTTCTACTTTGAACGGAATTTATTCTGAATGAAAAGCCTGATGAAGATTAATTAGATGCCTCTTGGTAATTTTTTATTATTTGTTGCCACATAATGAACATGGTGGAGCGAACCCTGATGGCGAACATGGTGCTTGTGTGCTAGGGCAAGACACTTTACTACAATTGCCTCTCTCCACCCAGGAGTATAAATGGGTACCTGTGAGGGTAGAGACCAGAATGTGCTGATCTCGAGCTGCTGCAAAAAATGGACTCGTAGCCTGATGAGCAGGGGTAATAATAATTGCGCAGTGCTTTGAGGCCCTTTCCTGTGGTATAAAGCTCTATATAAGCACCCGCATTATTATAATAATACAGACACACACATTTTGCAGGGTTACATCCTGGTAACGATGCCATCATTTGATAATAATGACTAATGAGGAACCAGCTTTATAAATCATCTGACCTAATTTGAAAAACTCTCTTAAAATATGACAGATTGCCAACCAGTAATTCCTCCTGTTGAGCTTTTTTTCCCCCCGAGGCCCAATGCGTGGGAATAATTGAATCCTCACCCTCCCATGTATGAATTCTAATTCCTCTGTCTCGCCAGGCAACAATACACCCTCATTATCCCGGACGAAACCCTACAAGTCCTGAGCTTGTTGAACCGGCGAATACCGCGATAATAAGCCTCAACGAAAAAAGAAAGAAAAGAAGCTGGCCACAATGAAGAGATTAGGAATAACCCTTCTGTCTGCGGTGTATTAAAAACCCCAGGCACTCTTTACCATGGGACGTTGAGCTAGATTCGCGTGGGTCTTACGGCGAGATCTCTCTGCTTTGTGGTGCGGATTTGCTTTGGAGTGTTTCATGGCTGTTAGCTCTTAATATCATGGGTTCTTTATTTTTTGGGTTCCCAACTGTTGGATCCTGTTAAAGAAATACCCCTGATGGGTTGTTGGTTGTCTGCTTTGTCTGCACCTACGCTTTGTTATTTTACGTAAGATTAAGCACTAGTCCGGGTTGAGATATTTGACCTTCTGTTTCACAGTGTGAAATATTTGCGGTGTTATTCATTCGGTTCATTCGGTTCACGATGATAATTTTGTTTTGCTCTTGCAAACCATCAATCACTTGACAATGTTGAATAATCTCAATATTACTCATCCTATTAGGTTACAATGATGATTTAACAAAGCGAGTTGTCTGTGCAGACAGATGAAGGACTGTGTGAGAATAACAGTTGAAAAATGTTGGGTCCTTTTGACACTTTCAGTTTTGTTCCTTTGCTTTTCCCTAATGTGTTCGTTCCCCAAACAAGCCACAGTTACCTGACAATTTTTGGTTGTACAAATAAAGTGGAAGTTGTCCAATTTCTACAATGTCCGTCACATGATCACAACTCAGCTTGTAAATTGAGTTCATCACATTTTTTTTGGTAGGGGGGGGGATCTGTGCAAGGGTTTGTTCCTAGGAAGAGGGGAACAGTAAATAAGTGGGGAATTTGAGGGCAAACTTGGAAATGGTTGTGTGAAAAAAAAATCAAAGGTGAAATTTCTTTTCTGAAGTGATATCAAAGATACTTTGTCAAAAACTGCCCAGTGCCTCATCTGAATTAAACTGTTGAAACACTGATTAAAGGAAATTGCATTCCAAGTCAAACTACAGATGGGGACAGTAGAATTATTATTGGGCACATCCCCAATCAATTCAGATGCTTGAGGGTGATGGCTGTCCCTGTATACATGGTGTCCAGTTAAAATACCTAGTCAGCTCCTTAAGTTCCTTATAGTTGTGGCACATGTCTTGATGGAGTGGGCTTCGTGCAAAGTACCCCCTCAACGGTAAGGAGAGGGAGAGTTTGGGGAGACCTGATGGAGACGCCTGATGCTCACACGAAGACACTACATGGCTTTGTGCACATCGGTCGTGCGTACTCTGTGCTATACTCACGTGAACAAGTATGCTTGGGCTCTCCAAAGTGGGAAAAAAGTGCCCTGTTGTTGCCGCTCAGATCCCGTACAACCTCCACCAAAAAGGACCGAATACCGAAAAATCCTCAGGTCTAACCAGCGTTTACTTTTTTTATTCCTAGATGTCCCGACACTCACTTTGGCGCTAGCTGCGAGTATGACAACCCTTGCCGCCACAATCGTTGCCTGAACGGAGGCACCTGCCAAATAGTGGAGCCTACAGATGGCGATTCCCAGCCCACTTTCTCCTGCCTGTGCGACGTGGGCTGGACCAACTCCCTGTGTGAGCTGGAGTTGTCCAACGTCTGCAGGGACGAGCAGCCCTGCCAGAACGGCGGCCGCTGCAACCTGCGGGGCTCGGTGGACGACTACACCTGTGCATGCAGTGAGGGCTTTACAGGTGTGTGTTTTTAGTTCTCCCTGCAATGCCTAAATATCTCAGGCTGTGTTCGCAAAACGGTATTTTGTGGCTCTGGCCATGGTTTTTCATAGCCGTGACCGTAACTATAACCATGTGCCTGTAGTGAGGGCTTTACAGGAGGGTTCTTTAGCAGGCCCCACACTGCCCAGACATCTCAGGCTGTGCCTAGATATGGCTACGTTTATGCCATTTGTGCACTACGGTGAATGGCTGTAGCCATTGAAAACAATTCCCACTTAAGCCACAGCCTCACTCAGATACAGAGTCAGTGAACAGCCAGCACGTTATTATCCCTTTGACCTTTGATCTGCTATCAACTGAATTCAGTGTTATATTTTCACATGTACAGTACAAATTCAATGCCACTCCCCAGCCTGCCTTTGTGGCGTAGGTGAAATCAAGTCCTCCCCTGTGATTAACACTGTTAAAATCTTTTGATGGTGTTAAGGCGAAATGAAACACTGTTTTCAACGTTTCTTCCCGCTTGTAGGAAGAAACTGTACCATGACTGACCACTGCGTGGGGAACCCTTGCAAGAACGGGGCCACCTGCAACTCACACGCCACAGGCTACAACTGCAGCTGCACCATCTACTACCGGGGCA
Source organism: Patiria miniata (assembly GCF_015706575.1). Taxonomy (NCBI): domain Eukaryota; kingdom Metazoa; phylum Echinodermata; class Asteroidea; order Valvatida; family Asterinidae; genus Patiria; species Patiria miniata. The sequence goes on from NW_024037066.1 coordinate 2,208,000, forward strand.
CGCACTGCGACATCGACATCAACGAGTGCACGGCCGAGGTGACGGCCTGCCACAACGGCGGCACCTGCGGGAATCTGGTTGGCTCTTTCATCTGTACCTGCTCGCAGGGCTACACGGGTCGGCGCTGCGAGTCCATCTATACCCCATGCCGGCCCAATCCCTGCCGGAACGGGGGCGAGTGCAACCCATTGGGCATGTACTCCCATGAGTGCATCTGTCCTGCAGGTAAGTTTAGTGAACGATTTCCATTTTTTATAATCTTCTATGCTGTGCATGTGTGTAGTGAAAGTACATGTAAAATGGAGACGAGTGCTGCTTGAATTCCATTGCCGCTGTATGCAGAACACCCTTAACAATACTTGAAACGACAGAAACACGACATTGCGTGAAAAAAAGAGATGTAATACCGTTGTGTATATTTTAGTTGTTTATTTATTTTTGGTATAAATTTTGAACAGGTATAAGATGATTTGAGTTGGGATCATTTTGGTTAGTCAGACCGTCTTCACATTTTTTGATAAATCCTGATTTGGTTGTGCTTTGCTTTTGGAAGGTTACACTGGGACTCAGTGCGAAACCAACATCGACGATTGCATCATGCATCAGTGCACGAATGGAGGATTATGCATCGATGGTATTGACTCCTACACCTGCAGTTGCGCCCCGGAATACACAGGTAAGCCCTGCCCCCCACCAACCAACCCCTGATCTACAAGGTTTTAAATCGCTGAAGAACACGATCAGTGAGAAGACAACAATAACTTGAGCCTCTGGTTATAACTTGAGCTTCCTCTCAAAAGTTTTTAGTTAACCTGTTGACACCTTGTACACACCATGTGTTGAACTTGATCTCGGCTGCTTTACACGGCCTGTCGTGGTTACAAATATCGCTCCGTGGCAGGGCCTTGGAATGTTTGGGTGAGAAGTATGGTACAAATATTGAACAAATGACTCTCCAGAGTCAGTATCTGTGGTGTTTGGCTTCATTTTAAACTTGGCCCGACATAGTTTGAAAAATGGTGTTTTTTGGCCAAAAGTAATCCCGCCCTGTTTACATGTACCGTACGTCTACTCAGTCTAGATTGACCCCACCTGGTCCGATTTGGTTGTTTCTTCTCCCACACAGGCGAGCTTTGCACAGACGACGTGGACGAGTGCACGCTGCAGCCAAACCTGTGCAGGAATGGCGCCACCTGCCGCAACAACGCCCCAGGCTACCAGTGCATGTGCGTCTACGGCTTTGAGGGGGATCACTGCGAGCACGATGTGGACGCCTGTGAAACGACTCCTTGCGAAAATGGCGCCACATGTGAAGATGCCGTGGCCAGCTTCAGGTGCATCTGTGCTGCTGGCTACACTGGTAAGACCACTGGAGTTCTCTCTTCGTCAAAAAAAAAAACAGATCAGGAAAACATTCTGTCATTTTAGCAGCATTGTAAAGAGAAGTGGGAGGGGAGCATGAGCTTCTTCTCCTTTTAAGAAGCGATCAGCAAAATGTGGTTATAAAAGTTATTTTCAATGTATACCGGTTTACAACTTACGTAAGACTTTGTTGATGAAGTTTTAAAAGCTTTGGTGAAAGAGTTTTAATGAGGTTCATATTGCTATCTAAACCTAGTCATTTGAAACCTTAGACAGCATGCCTCCAAAAATGTGGCTTAACATCTTTTTTTATAGAACTAAGAAAGGTTTCTGGTAAAAGTGCATTGGTCATTAGGGTTAAAGAAGTTCTGATTGTAACCCTTCAGGATTGTATTGTCATCTTGAGGATGCCTGCATCAGCAGCCCCTGTGCTGCCTCATCCACCTGTGACACCAACCCTGGCACCGGTGACGCTGTCTGTCACTGTCCCGGCGGTCTTACAGGGAGCGACTGCTCAATTGATATCGACGAGTGCGAGTATGGTGAGTCAACATAGTTGTGTTTGTAACACTTCTCAGGTGGCCTATTGGAACTAGGTGAAACCTCACATTGGCTTTCCAAAGTAGAACCTCACAGCGATTACATGGAAACCTCGCACTGAACTAAGCTTCATAGTGACTATTTGGAATCATCACCGTTATCTCATTGAGGAACCTCACAGATGACATTTATATAACGGTAACCCGAGCTCACATCTGACCACATTGGAATCTTGAAGTGAACATTTGGGAACCACACACAGTGAACATTTAGGAACCTCAGGGTGACCATTTAGGAACCACGTTGACCATTAAGGAACCTCACAGTAACCATTTGGGAACCTCACAGTGACCATGGTCCACTAACACTTATAAGATGATTTGAGTTGGGATCATTTTGGTTAGTCAGACCGTCTTCACATTTTTTGATAAATCCTGATTTGGTTGTGCTTTGCTTTTGGAAGGTTACACTGGGACTCAGTGCGAAACCAACATCGACGATTGCATCATGCATCAGTGCACGAATGGAGGATTATGCATCGATGGTATTGACTCCTACACCTGCAGTTGCGCCCCGGAATACACAGGTAAGCCCTGCTCCCCACCAACCAACCCCTGATCTACAAGGTTTTAAATCGCTGAAGAACACGATCAGTGAGAAGACAACAATAACTTGAGCCTCTGGTTATAACTTGAGCTTCCTCTCAAAAGTTTTTAGTTAACCTGTTGACACCTTGTACACACCATGTGTTGAACTTGATCTCGGCTGCTTTACACGGCCTGTCGTGGTTACAAATATCGCTCCGTGGCAGGGCCTTGGAATGTTTGGGTGAGAAGTATGGTACAAATATTGAACAAATGACTCTCCAGAGTCAGTATCTGTGGTGTTTGGCTTCATTTTAAACTTGGCCCGACATAGTTTGAAAAATGGTGTTTTTTGGCCAAAAGTAATCCCGCCCTGTTTACATGTACCGTACGTCTACTCAGTCTAGATTGACCCCACCTGGTCCGATTTGGTTGTTTCTTCTCCCACACAGGCGAGCTTTGCACAGACGACGTGGACGAGTGCACGCTGCAGCCAAACCTGTGCAGGAATGGCGCCACCTGCCGCAACAACGCCCCAGGCTACCAGTGCATGTGCGTCTACGGCTTTGAGGGGGATCACTGCGAGCACGATGTGGACGCCTGTGAAACGACTCCTTGCGAAAATGGCGCCACATGTGAAGATGCCGTGGCCAGCTTCAGGTGCATCTGTGCTGCTGGCTACACTGGTAAGACCACTGGAGTTCTCTCTTCGTCAAAAAAAAAAACAGATCAGGAAAACATTCTGTCATTTTAGCAGCATTGTAAAGAGAAGTGGGAGGGGAGCATGAGCTTCTTCTCCTTTTAAGAAGCGATCAGCAAAATGTGGTTATAAAAGTTATTTTCAATGTATACCGGTTTACAACTTACGTAAGACTTTGTTGATGAAGTTTTAAAAGCTTTGGTGAAAGAGTTTTAATGAGGTTCATATTGCTATCTAAACCTAGTCATTTGAAACCTTAGACAGCATGCCTCCAAAAATGTGGCTTAACATCTTTTTTTATAGAACTAAGAAAGGTTTCTGGTAAAAGTGCATTGGTCATTAGGGTTAAAGAAGTTCTGATTGTAACCCTTCAGGATTGTATTGTCATCTTGAGGATGCCTGCATCAGCAGCCCCTGTGCTGCCTCATCCACCTGTGACACCAACCCTGGCACCGGTGATGCTGTCTGTCACTGTCCCGGCGGTCTTACAGGGAGCGACTGCTCAATTGATATCGACGAGTGCGAGTATGGTGAGTCAACATAGTTGTGTTTGTAACACTTCTCAGGTGGCCTATTGGAACTAGGTGAAACCTCACATTGGCTTTCCAAAGTAGAACCTCACAGCGATTACATGGAAACCTCGCACTGAACTAAGCTTCATAGTGACTATTTGGAATCATCACCGTTATCTCATTGAGGAACCTCACAGATGACATTTATATAACGGTAACCCGAGCTCACATCTGACCACATTGGAATCTTGAAGTGAACATTTGGGAACCACACACAGTGAACATTTAGGAACCTCAGGGTGACCATTTAGGAACCACGTTGACCATTAAGGAACCTCACAGTAACCATTTGGGAACCTCACAGTGACCATGGTCCACTAACAGTGACCATTTGGTAACCTCGCAGTGACTATTTGGAAACCCAACAGTGACCATTTTGGTACCCCACAGTGACCATTTTTGAACCTCACAGTGACCATTTTGTGAGCCTTAAAGTAACCTCGCCTAAACCTCAAAATCACATACCTTTGACTAAAGTACTTAACATATTTCAAAATCACCACAGCAAAAGCCGTCTCTCCAGAGGAGCGGTTTGAATGCGCTTCCTCCCCTAAAAAAAGTATGTACTGAGGGTTTTAAACTAAGGAATTTTTTTTGTTTTCTCCACAGATCCCTGCGAAAGTGGACATGGCAGTGAGTGCGTCAATACCGTGGGAGCTTTTTACTGCAACTGCGCACCCGGTTACAGCGGGTTGCGCTGTGAGGTGGACATCGACGAGTGTGCATCCACTCCTTGCGTCAATGGGGGCACCTGCCTCAACCTGGCCGGGATGTTCAATTGCGTCTGTGTCAGAGGTGAGAAACTGAGGCAGAGACGAGCGAAGCAACTGTGGCAAATGTTCTGGATAGCTGACCTCATCTTTTTCATTGTATGAGTACATAAGCAAACTTAGTTTGGCCCAGATGGAAACATAATAGGAATGCTGCTTTCCTTATAAGCAACGGAAGGGGGGGTGAAACATTCTTCCACAACCATCGGCTTTCTTCCGTTGGGAATGTACTGACTTACTCAAAATGAGTGTTCAAAAACGAGCCAGAATATTCTGACTTTTGACATGCTGCTTTGAAGACTAAATCCTATACCACACTTTTAAGCCTTAGTCTGAAGAAAACTGTTTTTTTTCCTCTTTGAATTTCAGGACCAAGACCACATAGAACGTTGCACCTCGCAAGTTGAAATTAGTGTGATACGTCTTGCATTGACTTCAGCAGATACTCTTTTTTTTTTTTTTTACTTCTTCCAAATATCTGATTTTTTCCCTTTCTGATCTTGACCTTGCAGGCTACACAGGTGTCTACTGCGAAACCGACATCGATGAGTGCGCGAGTAACCCTTGCCTAAACGACGGTTTCTGCCTGAACAAGGTGGGCCGGTATCAGTGCAACTGTCTGGAAGGTTACACCGGGGCCCGCTGCGAGGCGAACATCAATGAGTGCCTCTCGGACCCCTGCCAGAACGGGGGAACGTGCCTAGACGGTGCCAATCAGTACACATGCAGTTGTCTACCAGGTAAGCATAGACATCAGCTTAGCACAGAAAAAAAAAAATATCTGCTTATTTGCATGTTACCAGCTACAGAATCTCATCAGACGTGTATTGATTGTGACTGCTTCTCAGCTGATTTTTGTTTTTGTTTAGCACAGTAATTTTGCGAATGGCAATTTTAGCTTACTTCCTAAGAAAATCAGGCAGAGGTTGATTTGGCATCAGAATCGTCAAGTATGATTTGTTAGGCCAGCCTCCTTAGCTGACTAATACTAAGGGACGAATACTTGCCAGCTTGGATGGTTTTTTTTTTACTCGGGAACCCGGTTAGTGGGTCTCCTAAGAGGCATTCTGTAAGAATGTCATTTACGTATCTGGCGTAGACAGTTTTTTTGGCAATAACTCATTATCCATCCCCGATGAAACAAAAATGCACTGCTAGGGATGCAACTGCTACCCTTGAGAAGTCCCAGCCAAGGTTATGTATGCGTCTGTTTTTTTTTTCTCCCCTGTCCTGCAGGCTACACTGGCGTGGACTGCGAGACTGACTACGACGATTGCCAGCACGACTCCTGCTTCAACGGCCGCTGCCAGGATGCCCTCAACGGCTTCACCTGCATCTGCAACTTGGGCTACGAGGGCCGGCTGTGCGAGAACCAGATTGACGAGTGCCTGGACGAGCCCTGCCAGAACGGCGGGACCTGCATCGGCCTGGTTGGGGCCTACCAGTGCGTCTGTGCCCCAGGGACCACTGGTAAGATCACTGAAAAAATACCAAACCTTGGTGTAATATGAAGCAAGTTCCATTGAGGAGCGTAGGTCATCTAGTGGTTGTTTTGTGACACACCTTCCCCCTGCACAAAGCCTGTCAGCAAAGACTTTCATGGAAGCAGTTTGTAGCGTGCTCCATATATATTTTGGGGAAGGCCTTGAAATGCCAGACGCTTTGAAAAACAATAAAGCGAAATCTTCCCCTATTCATGAATTAGCAGTTTGGAAGTGTTTGGATTCTGGAAGGCAAAGTAATGTGAGGAGGAGTACAACAAATGTTGTGAATAATTTTCTTGCTTGCAAATTTGATTTCTCACAAAACTAATCACTAACGTTTTGTTACAGGTGCCACTTGTTCCATAAACACTTACGAGTGCTCGTCCAACCCATGTCAGAATGGTGGATTGTGTAACGATTTAATCAACGGATATGAATGCGAGTGTCTGGCAGGTTATGAGGGACTACTCTGTGAGGTCAACATAGACGAGTGTGCCTCCAACCCTTGCGCCAACGGGGGCACCTGCCACGACGACATCAACAAGTTCATCTGCACCTGCCCCTCGGGCTACCACGACGCCCTCTGCTTTTCAAGCATTAACGAGTGTGAGAGCTCGCCCTGCTCAAACGGCGGCACCTGCCAGGACGGCGTCAATGAGTACGCCTGCGAGTGCGTGCGGGGCTACGGCGGGCCCCGCTGCAATGCCGACATCGACGAGTGCGCCTCCAACCCCTGTCAGCACGGCGGCCGCTGCGCCAGCGGCCTGGACTACTACGTCTGCGAGTGTCCCGAGGGCTACGCGGGCACCAACTGCGAGAGCAACGTCGACGACTGCGTGGGGTACCCTTGCCGCAACAACGGGACCTGCATCGACGCGGTCAACTCGTTTGAGTGCGTCTGCATCCCGCCGTATACCGGGGAGGTTTGCGAGGACCTGCTGCAACCTTGCGAGAACCACCGATGTGAGAACGGTGCTACATGCGAACCGTTCCCCAGTTACAATGGATACTCCTGCAGCTGTCCAAATGGCTACACAGGTAAACAGAACCGTTACTCTAGCCAGGGTACTCACTACTGTACCCTATGGCACCTGAGCACGCAACAGCTGTGGTAACTTGTTGTGTTGAAACTACAACATTGTGCCATCAGCACTGTACAACCTCACCTTTCTACAGCACTTCAAATTTGGACTAGTTGGTGCAAAAAAAAACATTTCTGTTTTTCTGGGGTCTGGATATGCCTACAATTAAAGTGCAACCTAAAAGGAGTGTGTTTTGATGTTGATATGGTTTCAAACAGGGAAAGAATATAATATTCAGATGCCACTTCTTTGGTTGTATACAAAGTCGACGAAGAGTCAAGTGCATTTGCAAAGTATTTTCGAAATTGGAAATGTTCCTCAGTCCTAAATTCATGTCTTTCAAACTTTGTTTGCAATGACTGACCTTCACCGAGATAATACATGATGAAAAAAAAGTGGCGTCAGGATCCAACATTCTTTCCTCAATTAGGGTAAAAAAAATTAAAACGCTGTATTAACCTTTTTTCATATTGCACCCTGTTTTCTAGATGTCAAATTTCAAAATCAATTATCCCATACATACAGGTGAATTCTGCAACCGAGATATTGACGAGTGCGGTGAGTACCCGCCCTGCCACAACGGTGCAATCTGCAACAACACCTTTGGTTCCTATGAGTGCATCTGTCCCCCAGGATTCGGCGGTCAGGACTGCATAACCAACATCGATGAATGCGAGTCTGGTGAGTTTAATGCAAAAAAACAAAAAAACAAATTTGCAACCTACAGATTGATGCACTGCGTTATGGAACCATTTTGGTGAAGTTGTGTGTTTGTATTGCAAGAATGGAGAACGGAAAAGCAGCTTGCCCTTCATGGCATGCAGCTTTCTATAGGAGAGATTCGGAACAGATTGATCATTACCTCATATTCCACTTCCCTTACAAAAAAAAAGAGGGCAGGCTAGAGTTGAAACAGGTGTGAACCCCAACAACTTTTCCAAAAGGTGAAATATTAAAGTAACTCGGAATTTTAAATGTTTAGCAAAGTCATCAATGTGCATTAATTTTCCCAGTGCAATAGCGCAATATACTCAGCAGTCAAGTCAACTTTTTTTGAGATACGGCAGACACAATAAGCAGGCGTTACTTGGAATGGGTAAATTTGGGTAAATAAAAGAGTTTACCAGCTCAAAATAGTGCCCTCAATTTCTCCAGAAAGCCAGTGCCTACTTTGGAGCACTTAGTTAGTCAGATTTTTGTCATTTAAACTTCCTTAGTTTTGTACGAGTCAATTTATGCATTCAATTTTTCTTTTCTCCCAGACCCTTGCCAGAACGGCGCGGCCTGCTTTGACAAGACCAACGACTACACCTGCGCGTGCCTGCCGGGCTTTACGGGCAAGAACTGCGAGACGGACACAGACGAGTGTGAGTCCATCCCGTGCCGGAACGGCGCCACCTGCCATGACTACGTCTCCAGCTTCACCTGCGCCTGCACGCTGGGTTACAGCGGAGTCTACTGCCAGACCAACGACATGGACTGCACTGAGAGGTAAACTGGGGAACCAGACTAGATAGCACAAATGTTTTTTTTGGGGGGGGGAGGGGTTTAAGATGTTTGCAGATGTGAAGTGCATAAGTCTGGAAAAAAAATTGAAAAGAATCAAGAGGAAATGTGGTTTAACCTATTAGCACCTGTATTATAACCTATTATAATAACCTTGAGAATTGTTCACATCGTACATTGCAAAGTTTGTGTGTTTTTAAAATGTTGGTTTGCTTTGTCGCAAAAAATTGAAAGGTTGAGAATTTATTCCCCTGTATACCATAATAGTTTTTGTGTGAGAGACTTTTTTTTAATTGAAAAAAAACATGTCTTCTTCCTGTCCAAGCTCTTGTCTGTATGGAGGTACATGCATCGATGGAGTCAATGAATACACCTGTCACTGCACACCTGGCCACGTCGGCCCCAACTGCCAATACCAGGTGGACGAGTGCAGCTCCAACCTCTGCCAGAACGGGGCCACCTGCGTGGACCATACAGGCTACTACACCTGCAACTGTGTGCTGGGCTACCTTGGGGAGAACTGCCAGGTAAGTTTTGGGCCCGTGACCATTCAGCCCTGGTATGAAAAGGGCCCCCCGATAAGCTCGTCCCCGCCCAAAATGTCCTTTCGTACCAGCCCAGTTACCGGTCTAGGAGCTGGTCCGATGGCTGATCAGAAACTGCTCTATCCCTGGGTCAATTGTTTGCAAGTATTGACACATGTGATATATCCCAGAAGAAACCCGCTTGTGGTTTCATCTCTCAGTGCGAAACAATAGAACACTTTCATCGGCACAGATCAAACCCCCTGCCATGCGGTTTCGCGCACAATGAGACTGTAAATTAACAAGGCGTTTGGAAGGATTTTATCTTTAATCCGATAACTCTTCTGATGTTCTTCCCTGGACGTTCTCTTAAGGGTAATAAATTGATGCACCTGACTGATTTCAAAACTTCTGGACAGACAGGCCCATGAACTGGATGAGACTGGGCTGAAAAGCGGACTGGCTCTGGACTGGACGAGGGACTGGGGGGGGGCCTCTTCATACCAGGGCTGAATGGTCACGGGCCCTTATTGAATGTGATCAAGTTACAGACTAATCTGGCAACCACAATTTAAAGCCTTGACTGAGTTGGAACCTTGCCTGTACGCAAGTCTTGTGTGTGAAACTCTGTGATGCCTTGCCTTGCCAAAAATGAATGCGTACGTGTAACTTAATTTTGAAGAAGGCATGTCACATCTGTACGACTGAGGTGCCAACCTCGGTTATACCACGCAGTTGTGGTCAATGGGTTTATTGGTGGGCTCTGTTTTGAAATTATCTGCGCTGCATTTTGTGACTCAAAGTGGCGGAAATGAAAGATCTGTTACACATTGGAGCCTTTGTTTTTTTCTATCTTGTCGGTACCCTTGAGCTAATCTATGTAATAGACCATGGCGAAAGCCATGGGCTATTATGCGTGAACAGATTCGTTGAATAATTAGTCAAGACCCCGCCTCTTGACATCCTAGATTTTGACCAATCAGCGGGCGCTTTCCATACCGGGTCTTCGGTCATTCACCCATTGCGCATCATAGACAATGGATAAAAAAAAAATGTGTCCCGCGCTCTGTATCATGTTATGCGATATCGCGCCCGGCTGTTGTTGTATTACAAAACACTGCACATTCGATTTGACCAATCAAACCATTTAGTCCTGATTTGGGAATGAAATGACGTCACGATTTAGTAAAAAGTCGACTCCAGTTGGCTGGTGCGTGGCTTGCATATATCTGCATGTCTAGACATATCGGATGTTATACAATACTTGGTTCCGTGGATAACGGGTGATACTCAGACTACCCTTGAGCAAGGTCGATCAAGAAACTTTGCTTCACCATTTTGCAACTTATTGACTTCGCTACATTGTCGCCAGTTGGCTTTGACATAATGGGAACAGAATGGAGAATCACTTGGGTATAAAAACTGGGTTACATTTTCTGGGTTAGCTGTTCCCATATTTGGTTATAATTAATGACTTTGTGTCGAGGAAACAATGTACAATATACAAGTATGTTGTGCATGTTCAATTGAACTTGGTGATCTATTAACTGTCATTTCTGGAGCAGACATGAGCGATGGCTCGGGGATTTGAATGACCTCGTTTCTGTGAATGGACTGTCTCTTGTGTAAACGAGCCTTGCCGAGATGTTTTTTTGCTGGCACCTAGCACTTTTAAAACCCAGTTTAGAAACCCAGTTTAAAATAACGGAAGTTCTAATTTGGGTTGAAGCATTTTCACGGCAGCTGCGCATCCAATGTGTAGCTCAGCTATTGTTGTCAAACAAAGTGTCTGTTTTGACCTGTTTACTTGGCTTGACAATGGACCAACATTGCATTGCATTAGCTGATATGGTGCATACTACTGGAAGACAACTGTCAAGCATGGGTTTTACTTCTAATTTTTTGCATGGAAAGTTGTGTTTTATGTTTCGCCAGAGTGTTTGCAGAGTGCTCTGAAATTAGTCCCTTTGATTTGTCTTGTGATAACAATTTTTGTAAACAAAATTCGAAAGATCACTCACAGGGTTCGACCTTAACTTTTTTTTTCCACTAGCCAGCTGGGCTGCTGAAACGGACTCTTAACTAGCCTGCAGGCATTTTCACTAGTCTGCATGTTTTTCTTTTATATAGTGTCTTATAAACAACAGTGTGCATACATGTAAAACGTGTTTCCTGAGGCAATCTTGTCAGTGTTTTTAATAAACAGATGTAATAATTTAACCCTTAGCAGTAAAATTAGACACAAATTGATACCTGTTTGCTTTCTGAATTTCATGAGTTATTTTTCTCCCCGTCCTTTCATCTTTGCCGTAGCCCAATAATTTGTGACTCGCCAGCCGGGCTACTTAAGGAATAGTTTGACTAGCCCGCCGCTGTTTTGACTAGCATTTGGCTAGCGGGCTATTGCTAAAGTTGTGCCCCTGCCTCTAACCTCGTGCACAAAAAAATGCTTTGAAAAGATATACATGTAGGACTCTGAACAAAAGGCATTTTCCCCAAATATATATTTGTTTAGCTTCATTGTAAAATATTGTTTGCAGTCTGATAAAATGGGTAGAGTAGAGTCCAATACTTAAAGAAAGATGACAAGTTTCAATGTATTGTTGTTTTGTAACTTCTTTAGCGCGGCACATAAAAAAAACATAGTGACTTTGTCGCTCATTGTTTCACACGGCCTGTTTGCCTGTGGTTCGCTGGCCACCTGTCCATTGTAGTCACGACGCTGATCCACTTCCCAGGCAGTCGCTCCAATTACTTCCGACCCGGACTTGCCCTCAGAAATATGCGGGCTTCCCCAAATAAATCCCCTGTATTCATGACTTCGCGCCTGACTGCACCATCAGAGATGATACAACCGCTACTCTATAGTGGCCATGCTCCAGTTACTCTCAGCGCCTCATTGTTAGTCAGTCGTCAATGGGTTTCTTTTTTTCTTTTTTTTTCCCACGCAGGATCTGGTTGACTGGTGCAGCGCTGAAATCAACCCCTGCTCCAATGGGGCCACCTGCACGCAGACCGACAACCGGTATACGTGCACATGTGAGGGCGCCTGGGCCGGTTCCCTGTGCGACGTCCACCAAGTGTCCTGCGACGTCGCCGCGTCAGAAAAAGGTAAACTATTTACCTCTGGGATCCACTATTGCCCGGGGAGGCTTTTGGCAGGAAATATTGCCTTGGAACTCCATGTGATATTGAGCAGGGTACCAGTCAGTAGCAACATACATTGCGATACTTTTTTGGGCCTGGAGACCCGAGTTTGATGAACAGATGTTTACTGCATTACGCACAATTTATTATCGATTGCCTGCAGTTGTTTTCTTTATTTTTGGCTATTTTCAGTTCATATCGGTTGTATTTCCACATTTCTTACATTTGTAACAAGTTTATTGTGTTGTGCTGCCGAGGTTTCCAGGTTTTTATTGGCATGCAGATTTTGATTGATCGGGAACTGTGCAGTAGTAAAAAATGATTCATGAAAAAAATGCAAATCAGTCGAATGATATGCAAGCAACAGGGACAAACTTTTAAAAGCAACAGCCAACATCTTAACATTTTCACAAACACAAATAAATCTTTCTCAGCTCTAAATTTTTCTCGTTTAAATGTTTGTTTCTCAGCCAAACCGGCATGTTTTAATAAATGATGTGGTGCTTATATAGCGCTTTTATACCAAAGGTCTCAAAACGCTTCACAATTATTACCCCTGTTCATCAGGCCACGAGACCAATTTTAGCTGCAGCTCGAGACCAGCGCATTCTGGTCACTACCTTCGCAGGTACCCATTTATGCTCCTGGGTGGCGAGAGGCAATTGTAGTAAAGTGCCTTGCCTAAGAACACAAGCACCAGGGTTCGAACTCACGTACCACGGCACGCGCGTGGAATACTGTAACCATTGGACGACAGCACTCCAATGTGCGTTTCAGCAGAGTGCATTCCTAAGAGACAGCTTATTTCACCTGGAAAATATCTTAAAGGTAGAGTCCATCATTTGCAGCCATCCGAAAAGTAACTGGCGTAATTATTGTTGAAAAACTAACTTGGTTGAAAGATAGTAAGGAGACTAAACTCCCTGTGACATTATTCTTTCTGGGAAGCTGTCATTTTGAAGTAATCAACGAAAGAAGGCAGTTCCAACGGTGATTCTTAAGAAGCACCGTAGGAAAATTTAAATTAGTAGTTCGTTTTGTTATTCAGCGCAGCGCGCACAAGTATTCGAACGACGCACACGCGCGCGCGGTTGTTATAATTCGTCGGATCAGTGCGCGACGTGGCGTATAGTTGCAATTCAAAACAATTCAAAACATGATTCAGCAACTTTTAATTTGAAATTGAGATCTTAGAATGCTGTTTTTCTCGGAATGTACAGCTGAAGCTTAGCTGAAACTTCATCAGGTTAGTTGCTCAGTATCCTTCATTAGATTTTGAACTCTTTTGTTGCTTCAAACGAACAAAATGCACAAATTACAAATGATGGACTACACCTTTAAAAACAGTAATTCTGGGGGAAAAGTAATTACAACCCATCCATTGTGGCATCCCATGTGATCTCCGTGGTTGATGTGCTCTGTTTCCTCTCGCAGGCGTGACAGTAGAGAACCTGTGCCTCAATGGCGGCACCTGCCAGACCCACGGCAACAGCCACATATGCCAGTGCCTGCCCGGTTTCCGGGGAAGCTACTGTGAGACCAACATACGGGAGTGTGCGTCGGCGCCCTGTCAGAATGGGGGGACCTGCCGTGACGGAGTTAATGAGTACAGGTAGGCACGCCTCAAATTTAAAACAGAGTCGGTGGTTATTTTTTTCTGAATTCTTGGCATTGTTTCCTGAAAATTGTAGACTGAGGTTTGTTTTGGGCTGCTACTTAAACAAAAACACTTAAAAAAACGCTGAGATTTTTATGGTGAGGGACTTTGGCTCTAACAGGTGCTGCATTACCAAACAGTGGATGTGTGCTTTTGACAATCATCAGCTATCTGAAACACTTAGAGGAGAATGCAAAATTAAAGAGGTGGTAACTGGAGGTTTACCCGAGGTTTTAGGAGGTTTAACTGGGTTTTGTGGGTTACCTCAGGGTAAAACCTTGATCTACAAGGTTTAACAGGGTTTTTTGGGGTACCTCAGGGTAAAACCTCGAGTGACCTTAAGGTCATGAAAATGTTTTTTTTTCTTTTGAAGTTTTTGTTTCAGTAGTGAGTAAAGACTTTCATGAAAAAAACGTAAATAGAGCCACTAGATCCAATATTACTTGCCACTAATTTATTTTATAAAAATTGGTTAAATTTAAAGTAAGAACTACATTGAGCAGTGAATAGACATCGTTGTTGCGGCTGGATGTAGAATTTATCGTTGCAACATAAAGATACAACAGGGTACTAAGTTGCAACGGCCAAACCTTTGGCCTTTACCAAATTATTTCTATAATCATCTGAGGCTGTATCCACAAGAACACAGAGTTGAATTCATCTTGGATCTGACGCTGGAACTTCACACGAATTTGCTACTGGAATATCGCAACAATGTCCTTCTTTTTGTCCTGCAGCTGTTCCTGTGTGGCAGGCTTTGAGGGACTGAACTGCGAGAACAACGTGGACGAGTGCGCCAGCTCTCCGTGCATGCACGGCGGCGTCTGCCACGACCTGGTCAATTCCTACAGCTGCTCCTGCAAGTCTGGCACTGAAGGTGAGTGCATTGACCCCTGACCTTTGACCGAGTAGCATCTCATGAACTTATTGCTCTGTCTTTCGCGGATTGACTCTTGACACTCTTCAATGATATTTAACTTTGTCTGCATTTTGGACGTACGGATGTCCATCTGTACTTGAGTACCTTTACCCTAAACTATCTAGGCATTTTCGCTAGGATGCAATCTCAATCCCGCAAAATCCTCCAACTGCCTCCATGTAAAAATTGCATACAGCCTCAATGAGGTACTTTGGAGGGGTGACCACTGCCTCAATCCTTCAAAATCTTCCAGGAATCACTGTCAATACGTTGAGGCAGAGCCAGTGACATCCTGGAGCAGTGCGGAGGATATGAAGTATAATGTAGGCCTAAATTTATGCACGGCTGAGCATAAATAGTGCAAGGTCCGGCCTAAGACCTTGACACACTGCATCCTCCAAAATAAGCCACACATTTTGGCCCTATAGCCTCAATCCTGCAAAATCCTCCCATTTTGCAAAGAGGCTTTTGGAGAATGTGGGAAGGTTGGGGTTAACGTAACCTGTTTGGGCCTCTCGCAATTTCACAGGCATAAACTGCCAGATCAACAACAACGACTGCTTCTCGGGGGCGTGCTTCCACGACGGCACCTGCCGGGACCTGATCGGCAGCTTCACCTGCGACTGCCCGGCAGGCTACGTCGGCCAGCGCTGCGAGGGCGACATCAACGAGTGTCTGAGCATGCCCTGCCACCCGGCGGGAACCTCCAGCTGCATCCAGAAAGTCAACGACTTTGAGTGCGTCTGCAATCTGGGCTACGAAGGTAGGTCTGGGCGCATTACTCTCAGGAGGTTGAGCTGGCTGCTCATATGTGGGCTGAGAAGGGATTGCGAGACGGGAAGAAAAGAGAAAAAATTTAATATTGGGGTTTTCACTTCCCTGACATTATGTTATGTACACAATTGTATGATCCTTTACTTATCAACCCTAACTACCTATGGGGGGTGTGCAAAATCATATTAAAATTGGAAGATTCAGGACTGTTTGGGTTAATCACAAGCCAAATCATTCTTGAGTTCAAAAGTTACAGGCCGTGAACACAAATAGAACGCCTCTGTCATCGTATCTTTGAATGGCCTTCCACATCCACCGGACGAAATGAGATTGACTTATGATTTAGTTGGGAAAACTTGTGAGGACTTTGACTATAACGCTCATTGCTTTCTGAGAGCCCGTACAGTACAATTGTTCATAAACTCACTGAGGCAGGACTCCACTGCTAACCTTATAAGGGTCATTGATGTGTTCTATGATTGCGACGATAAAAACTGATGTTCAACAGACCTTAAGTATTGGATTAGATTCATACAAGGAGAGCGTTATTGGAAGTGGCAGCTATTAGTTCTACATGTGGCGGCTGTAACCTCCACTAACAGGATGTACTGTCCTGGAAAACAAAGTCACATCATCGCTTAGAAATGTCCTCCGGTTGAAAGTATGCGAATCCCGAGTGTGATCCCTTATTTTTTTTGGTTTGACAGGGCGGCAGTGTGAAACGCAGGTGCGCTACTGTGATTCCAACCCTTGCCAGAATGAAGGTACATGCACCATCACTAGGAGCGGATTCCATTGCCAGTGCACACAGGTAAATATTAGTAACATTGCACTGTGAATACACAGCACTACTCAAATGTACACATCTAGTATGCTGTTGAGGTGTTGCCTCAAGTGAAATGAAGTTTTTTACTGCAATTTGTATTCCATTTTTTTGTGTGAATTTAGCGATAAAGGTCCATTATGAGCACGAGAATAAATTTTAGAACATGTGGGGAAGATTACTTGAGAACCCTTGGAAACTCGTTGAGTGCATTGTGATGAGCAGTCTAAAAATACTTGAATGTGAGTGTGAGTTTGTATATGCATTCAAATCGTGGACCTTGAACAATAGGGGACAGTAGGGTCCACGATTTGACAAAAGGTCCACGATTGAGATTCGAGTTCAAATCAATGAGAGCTGTTACTAAAAAGTTAAAGTACAGACTAAAGAAGGACGATAAGGGGTCCACGATTGAGTTTGTTAATGGTGTAAATCGAGGACACACAAGTGCAACATCATTGGTGAATCGAGGACAGGAACCAAATCGAGGACAACCACGATTAGAAAACGTGTACAAAAACCAATGAGAGCTGTTGCAAAAAAGTGTAAACAAAGGAAAAGGGAAGAGGAACAAAAGAAAATCCTCGCTTTACACCATAAACAAACGTGCTAGTGCCTGTGTGAGTGTATAAGGGAGTACATGAACTACTTTAATACCTGTTCTTGGATTTGACCTTGTGCACTATTCAGGACTTTAAAGGGAACATCTGCGGGGAACCGGTGACCATGTGTGATACCAACCCTTGCCAGAACTCGGGCCCCTGAGGCTATGCGCGACACTCCCCCAACAACTTGTGCTGTGGGTGTGCTTGCCATTGGTCGTTCGACCTGCCTCTGCTTGGACACAGGGGAAGTCAAGGTGTTGACTCCAGGTACCAGACCTGTGGCCATGGTCGTGCTCGTCTGCTTCATTGCCCGAGCTGCTGGAAACAACTGCGAAGACGGCCGGTTATTAAATTCGTGATTTGCCATTTTTACCCTCCCGAGTTCCCCCTACAAATTCCTATTTCTTGCTCTATAGTTACGCAGTTACTCACAAATACTCATTTCTTTTGCAGAGCGGAGCTTGGTGCAGTATTTCAAATGTCGCATTTTCTGAAGATGTCTGCAGCCCAGGTTTCCTCTAAACATACAGCTGGTACCCGACACGCGCTACGTTGAAACCCGTACCCGTGCGTACTCCGCTCTCCGGGTACCAGTACAGTACGATCGCGAAGAGCCGTTCAACGGCAGAGGGCGGTATGCTTATTTAGTGGAACCAGTTCTTTATGTCTATGCATACCATAGCCATATAATAAAACCATGTTTAGTTTCTGGAGCCAAATTGAAAAGCCAGGTAATACTACCCCAAAATCAAAACATTGCAACGTCAAAGGGATCAATTAACCATCTAGCTTTATTTTCATTGCAGTTTGGTGTTGCTTTTTTCCCCCTGAAAAACGAGGTTAAACACAAATGATCCTTCACGGTGCATTTATTAGTGTCGCGTCTTATACTAGTATACCGCCCTCTAGCTAGCCCTGTCGGCCCATGTGCTTATTTAAACCTCACTTTAACCTCCCCTAACTCTTCCCATCCGAGGGTTTTAAATACAGTACATACACTTGTTCTTAGAAGAAAAAGTAACAAAATCATCGTAAAAATCAACAAGAATCTTTAACTTGCGTCAAAATTGAATCATTTCACTTCTCGAAAGTGAAAACGGGCGCTCTGGAAAACAAATTATATTTTCTCCTGCCGTTATGGTAAAAATCTCCGGACATGCTCATAGCGGGAATAGGCGGGGGTCGTGAGCGGTCCTGCACTGCAGGGTTTCAATTGGTGAAACCTGTCGACCTCGTCACGCGACCGCTGCAGGTTGCTTATTTTGCAAGAGGCACGCGTCTATTTTGTCACTAATACACGCACGCGGTAACCTCGTCAACTTTTTCCCCGAGTCAACTGATTATTTGTTCTTTCCCGCCAGAAGTTGGGAAACAGAATCATCCCAGTTTTATACGGGAGGGATGGGGTACGTCCTGGGTACGTGTGACCATTGTAATATCATTTTATGTAAAGGTAGTGGTTAGTTTTTGGTGCTTTTGTTTTAAAGTTCGCCTACCCGCGAGTTCTTTTCGAAAGCCGTGACCAGTGCAGTTCTGGACAGACCATGTCTCTCTATTTTGGGGTCCGGTTGCAGTTGGGAGGGGAGGGGGGGGGGGGGGTAATAAGTAAAATGAAAAAAAGTGTAGCTCTATTTAAAAATTCTTCCAACCTCCAACCCCCGGGCCACACCTTTAATTCACCAACCCATGGCCCCGCCCACCTGAAAATAGTTGAATTTCTTTTTATTGTATACTCATTTTTTCCCCCAACTTATCTTTTGTTTTGTTCAAGGCTATTATTTTGGCTGATACTGTTTCAGATATATGAACCCCATATATTCCTAATTCCCCATTCCATCATTTTAGCAACTGTAAAAAAAAATCAACTGTGGAACGACTGTGAGAACTCTACCCTGACCAAGCAATATAATGTCAGC
Organism: Patiria miniata; assembly: GCF_015706575.1. Lineage (NCBI taxonomy): Eukaryota > Metazoa > Echinodermata > Asteroidea > Valvatida > Asterinidae > Patiria > Patiria miniata. The sequence goes on from NW_024037066.1 coordinate 2,226,965, forward strand.
AAGGTCATGGGCAATTATGCGAGGAATGCAGCCCAGCTCGGTTATAACAACAATCACCCAGTGGGTAAACGATTGTTCTGGACGCAAGTTCTATCCAAAATTAAACAGCATGACTGACATGACAAATTGTGATTTGCCATACTTCCATCTGCTATGCTTGTTTATGGAGTGGGCGATTCAACGTAAAACCAAACTTTGTGTAAAGTCCCAGGTTTTTCCGACCGTGATCTTAGGAGTTTGGGACGCTCACCAAGCTGGTGCAGGGGGATACACAAGGCGGGAGGAAGACCTCTCAATTGAAAAAAAAAAAACCCACATCGTTGTGATCATAGAATGTTAATCATAGAATGTATTTCGAAAGATGAGTTTAATATTTTATTTACTTTATTTCTGGTCACGACACCAAGGATTCCTCGACAGTGCCCTAGGTACTGTAGCTCGAAAGCCTCAAGAAACCTGTATAGAGACAATGAGAAGAAATTACAGTTTTAGAGGTAAGCGGAAGAGTCCAGAAGAATATTCTGAGGAAAACCCGGTACAGGTAGGGATCCACCTATTGGCCAGGGCGGGTGGGATTCGAACCCGGGTGACAGCGGTGGAAGGCGAGGAAAGTACCGCTACGCCAAACCTGACTCCTGTCAATTCGTATGACTTCCTTGTTGGGATGCAAGCCTTGAATAAACCAATTAGGTTTGCGAGGAAGGGCAGATGTCATCATCCAAACTCGTCAAACTATCGATATAAATATTATGACGAAATTGACAACTCAGCATAGAACAATATATGCCAGTTGCATTTTAAAATGTAACCACAATCATCCTTACTATATATATTGTTTTCAATTATCTAGTAAACTGGTACCGGTACTTCCTTAGATTTTACATGTATTTTCAAAACGCGATACACGCCATTTTTTTTACTTTGTACTTGTAGAGTCCGCTCTCCTCCGGCTGGCCAAAGTTAATTTCGATGACTGTTATGTAACGGTAGTTAAATATAATTTAAGAATACAATAAAGCGAAAATTAACATCAGAAAAAGTTGTAATATTTTTTTTTATTCATTAAATTGTTTATAACCGTGCAAATTGTCTAATTTTTTTTCTTCAAATGGATGTGATATCGCATTTTGGAATAAACTCTTCTTACTCGATCTTTCTAGCAGTTTTTATAGAATATATAGGCCTACTGTTAAATCATTGCACATTGAAAAAGGTCATAAAAAAATAATGCCATGCAACATGTTATAATGCGCCCTCTATGTTCGGAATATGTTCGGAGTAGATACACATGAATCGATTCCGATCGAAAACAGATCCTTTCTCCCAATATTGAGTTTTGACACTGACAGTGCACACCGTACCTTCCGCATTCGATGCCATCGAAAATTTGCTTGTATATACCTTTACGAAAACAACTTTAATTGAAACTCAAATTTCAGTCCATCAAATTTCCTCTGAAATTTCCTGTTGCTGGGTCGGTGGGACAGTCCTTCTCTTTTATAAACGCAATTTTTTAAGTCAAACTCGAAATCGTCACTAATCATCCAATAACCAAGCGTCACGCCCGATTGACTGTCTTCATTGTGACGCTATTGGCTAAAAATAACGCGTTTGTCATGCAGATTATGGGTCACAATGGTCGCCCAAATGATGCAGCCAAGCGGAGAAACCGTGAGAAAACTCTGGTTGGTTGCGTCAAGGTCTGAAGCTGCGTAACTATCGTGCATAATTAATCACGGATATTTTACTCTCGTGAATGAAGCCACCATGGGTTTCGAACGCTGCAGGCTCCTCTCCAATTCCAGAGATGTGCCGAAATATTGTGTTGGGTCGCTGGGAGGCGAAAGGAGGCTGGCTGGCCGCTGCCCAGGGCCTCGGCCGGGACCGACCAGTCACACGGGGATGGAGCGCCATCTATGCCGCTAATCGGCAAGATTAGCCGCCGATTTGCCACATGATTGGCAGCCATGTTGCTAATCCACGAGCGGCCTAAATTAGCCGGTGCGCACGGCTCGACCCAAGGGACCCTCTTGACACGAGAAGTGGGGGGATCGCCGGCTGGCCACCGCGCGCAAGGGGGACCGGCCGCCCCGTGCCGGTCGCGTGGGCCCAGGAAACAAAGGCTAATTAAAGACCGGGGGCCGGCACAGCACGCCGAAGAATGGAGGCCGGGAATTATTGCGTGTGCTCCCACGGTGCTGACTGGGCCGTTTAGCGGCTCGGCGCGGCTTTCTGTTCTTTGTTCAGCAGACAATGAGGCATCCACGGCAAGCCTGTTGCTGGCTGGGTCCTTGGTTAACGAATTATCTGTTAATTTTTGAAGATGAAGGAAGTGTGTTCGTCAACGGACAGCCTTGACTTGAAATTACATCAGTGAGTCTAGCCAAAGGAAGAAGAAAGACGAGTTGCATTGCAATGCCTGATGAACAGGGCTGCCACCACACAGCCTCTTGCTTACGGGCTTGCGTAACAAAACAATAAACGACAAAAGGATAATTCTGTACACATACTTATTTCAGACTATTATACATGTAGGTAAAAAAAATAATTAGTACCCTATTCTGTTTTAGATGCCCAACCAGATATTTCTAATAATGTACTAATTATCAAGAAAAAAATGCAGGTTTTTAAACAGACGAAATCCAAGTAAGCATCTTACTTAGCCGAGGATATGTGCTAACTCCTTATAGGATATTTTTGTAATACTCTCCACAAAAGGATCATTATTATAATACCCCTCAGTTTCGATGCTAAGTACGTCTGGTCACCTTGTTAATAACTTGGACACCTTCCCACCACAATTCAGGATGATGCCACTTCAGGTCTGAACGCAATGTACATCATTAAGTACACTTGCAGTCAAGCCTAAGATAACTTTTACCCAAGTCCTCATAATTGTAAGACAATCACTAGTCCTTCAGTCTCAAGTCTAGTCGCAAGCCATTCAAAGTGACCTAACAACAGACATCACTGAAATTGTTTTGGGGAGGTCTTGTCCTTCAAAATATCATACTTATTACACTCAGCACCGTCGACAGCTCTGGACATAGGGGGAACACAGTCAGTGGCGTCACCAGACTTTTCAGTCTGGGGGGGCACAGGGGGGCACCAGCATTTGATGGGGGGGGGGGGGGGGGTGGGGGGGGGCACTTAGGTGGATACGGATCGCCGTCCTGGGGGAGGGGTCTAAGGGGAGGGGGGTGCCCCCCTCCCCTTTGGAAAATTTTCGCATACGGAGGATGGGCTAGATGCAAAATTGTGCCACATTTGATGCTAAATTCGATCTGAAGATATCTCCAGAAATTGCTATTTTTGAGGTAATGATTTTAACAACGCGCAGAATTTTGCAGAGGATAGGGGGCACCAGCATTTGATGGGGGGGGGGGGGGGGGCACTCGGGGGGGGGGGGGGGGCACTAGGTTTTCCAGGGGGGGGGCACGTGCCCCCCTGCCCCCCCCCCTTTGGCGACGCCACTGAACACAGTACCAGCTATGGGGGCACACCACAAGAAAAAAACACCCACATGTAGTTAATTTTTGATGCTTATGGTTTTTGCATATGCGGGGGTGGGGGGGGGGGGGGGGGGGGACTCGGCCCCTGCCTCCCTAGCGACGGGCCTGCATACACTGCCATAAATTTCTCCGCAGAATATATTCTTGCACCGATCGTCTGGAATGAATTGTGATGTCATTTTTTTCAAAACGGTCATTGAACAAAATGACCTTTCGACCCCAAACAAGTTATCAAAAACGATCAGACGCAAAGTATATAAGATTTTCAAAAATATCATTATCCTTACTTTTTTGTTAATTGATTCAACTTTTTTTGAGTGAACCATCTTGTTATTAATAAACGAAATATTTTCCCCACAATTTTTAAAATAAAACAATATCTTTTTTTTACGCGATTTACCTGTCCAAGATGCAAAGCTTACAGTTAGCGGATTTGGGGGAGGGGTTTTAGGGGTTGGACTCCCTTTCAGCCGCTGAAAAAAATAAAGATACGCGTAAATGATGCCCAAAATTATTACAATTTGTCTCAAACTCCTAAATTTATTCTCAAATTGCCTTGGAATGGGGGAGGAGCATGCCCCGGACCCCCTATGGCAGGGATACGCCTTCACCTAAATCAGCTAGATCCACCCTTTACTTGCTTACTAGTCTTTACGGTAAAAAAGTCGTACTCGAAGGCAAGCCACATACTACGTCACTGTGACAAAACAAAACAGTGAAACCTTTAGGACGGACTATGGTCATTATGGCCGTTGAGGGCGCAAGTCACGCTCCTGCAAAACTTAAAAGCAGAAGCGTTACGCAACTGCCCACAGCTGTGACACGCAGCACCATGTGCTCAAGGTTATGCCGCCATCACGTGGCCTTCTGGTTGCCTTTCACTGTGTATTCACGCCTGAAGAATGGTTAAATAACAACATTTCCACAGAATTTCAATTTGAAGGGGAATATTTAACAAATTCAGCCGTATTGGTAATGCAATAATTAGATTTGTGTATTTTTTGGTGTCCGTGCATTTCTGCCACCATTCAGGTGGATTTATATCAATAAAAGTTTAAACTAATAATATTTTTTTTTGTTTACAAACTTGTATACCCTCACGAATAAATTACACACTTTAGCAAAACTGAAGCTTGACACAGTAGTATACATAAAAAAAATAAGAACATTGTGGCACCCACCCCGGCACCCCGTAGCCCCCCCCCCCACGCTTGTGCAAATGGACCATGCACATGCCTGTTGAAAATACCGCGTTGGTGTAGCCGATAAGAATTAAGTGCGTGTTAATCTTATACAAATTTATGGAGCTAATGCTCTATGATAAAGCTGAAATTGATCAACCTTTTATGCCGAGGACGATTGCTTTAATACTTTGATCTTTATTTAAAAAAGAATAAATAAAAAAAATGAAGGTTTTCCTTTCTTCGTATGTTATAATTATGGGCCCCATAATAGCTACATTTGTACATTCCCCAGTCCCCGTTTCCCCTCATCCGGGAAGAATTACGGAAAATAAAGTTCCAAGAAGACGTGATCGTGCATGAAAACCACAGTTTCTCAATATTCACCATAAGGGGCCGGTACTTTCTTGCAGCCGTGTAGGTATACTGATCTTCAACAAGTGCCGAATGGCACTGGTGTACCCTATTTAAATCCCCGGACTCTGCCGGGCGGAGTTTATTCCAGTTTTTATCCTAAACCATCGGGGATTAAAAGCCAAAATCCTTGAGGCCTTAATGGACGGTTTATTAAGTATATAAAAGAAGACGGCTCAACTTGCCCTGGCAAAAGCGTGCCTGACGAAATGAATTTGCATGATAATAGTTTACCATAGTTGAGCGGTCCTCACTGCCGCGGATGGATATTGCAATGGTCGTGCGCTTTGTGTCAGCCACACGACTTAACTTTTTTTGTACACACACGACGTACACACAAAACACCAAGAGCTCAGTTCGGTACTTTTTAACGAGTGCTTGTCGCAATAAACCGGAAACTCAACTCAAAACTCCACACATTTTCGTCGGGAATTCGTTCACACCACGGCCCGAGAATCGCCTGGAATTTACTTGCGGACACCGCCGCACTCATGGTTGACCAAAGAGGCAGATTGTCGTGAGAAGAGGAGGGTCAAGATGGGACGAAAACTCGGACCGGATTTTAAGATGCCCCGTTTGGATTTGATACTGGTGGTGGTGCTTATCAACACCGTGCTGCAGTGTACGACCGTTGTTCGAGGTAAAGTAACGTGCTGCCTACCCGGGGAATACTTGCATTATCAGCTGAGTGTCTTTGGCCGAAGTTGACCCAAACTGTGAAGTTTGAAGTACACACGTTGAAGGGTATTAATTAAATGGGATTTTTTTTTTGAGGAAATGCGAAGTTGTACTGTACACGCAGACTGAGTTATGATACATCAACAAGTTTGAAACCTGTTGAACATCTGAACTCTGTAGTCTGTTGTGCGTACCGGTACCGCAAGTGCATGTAGTTGGGGGTTTAAAAATGTAATGCCAATGGGTTTGTATTTGTAATTGTAGTAAAGTGGCGAAATACAAAGACATGGATGTTGCATGCATGGTGTAAACAATGAAGTTAATGAAAATAATGTTGGGAAAAAAATACACAATGCTTGAAAGTTGAATTGTTGGTTGGGTTATTCATTGTAAATGCAGAGTAAAGAATATTTTCCAAGAACAGTTTCCAACTGTCATGACTGTCTTGCAAGTTGCATAAATTTAAAAAAAATGCGGAACTTTTTGGAAAAAAACTAAGTTGGTAGAATAACCGAATGAAACAGAAGAAAGGGTAGGGCTATATTAAAACTACATGTGTATCTCCCCCCCCCCCCCAAAAAAAAATATCCCTGATTGACAGACCCTCCTGATATTTTTCATGTGAGGGCAACACAACAAGTTTTCAACTGTGTTGCACAGTAGCTGGAAGAATGTAACACTGTGTATTACTTTGTATACAAAAATGAGGATTGCATTATTACAATGTATCAAAGTAGCAGGGTTGTCACCTTGGATCCATTGGGGAAAAAATGTTGCAACCTGACCCCACTTCAGCAGTTGTGTACAAAGTCTATGGAGAGTCAAGAAAATTTTAAAAGTATTTCCTAACATAACAAATCAGAAATGTTTCTCAGTCCCAGATGCATGTCTTATCATCATTTTTGCAATGACTGACCTTTATTGAGATGGTGAAGAAAAAAGTGGCATCAGGTTGCAACATTGTTTCCTCCATTGGAAACAGTATTAATTGCATTTATCGGAAGGGTTACACTTACAGCAGACAGCTTGGCAGTATTTCGATATCTGTTTCGTTTCTGCAATCCTCTTCCCCCATTTGTAATTATTATTGCAGTGTCAGTGCACTGTATGCAGGGACGTTCAAATCTGCAGTATGTCAAGTACTTTGAAGTACTTGGGTCAATGCACCTTTCCAATTATTCAGTGGACTTTTGCTTTCAGTAAGCTTGTTAAAATAGCTTTACCAACATACCAACTATCCGAGTTATTGGCTGACAAATTAAGGCATATATGGAAAAAATGACCCGACTGACCAAGCAAACTTGCACTTTCTTGAGGCAGAGCAGGTATCTCAAGCTCTTTTCTTTTTTTATGTTGCATGTTTGGATTGGTTATTTTTTACACAAATCAACAAAACTTGGAAATGGAAAGAATTGTGTTCGTGTTTTCATAGATGATGAAGGTTTTCAGACCGGTAATTCCTGTTCACATGTGCATATACAGAGTTCGTTTGACAAATTATTCTCTGCTAAACGGGCACAGACTTGTGATATTGAGGTAGCTTGGGTGAGAGGAATTCACACAAGCATGGTGCTAAAAAGCCCACCATTAAGTCGTCGGCCGTACCACGAAATGACGTATCGTGGAGGCGCAGTTGCCATCCCATGAAGTGTATTTGTATTCCTCCATGGTGAAACAAAATCCATTGAAAATCCCTCACTTCATGGTGCAGCAAAACTATCATACTCACCACTTTGTGGTGCACCCGATGAACTGTCACCGGTACCCCCTAGTGATGGCAAAGATAGACTAAAGGCAGAGTCTTGAATGCCATTACCGCTGTACTCCTAACGCCAACTAACGACATTGCCATTTGCCTGTTTAACCCTAACAATCCCCATCCAGTCAAACTCCAACACCAGAGTTTGTTGGAATCTGTTGGAGTGGGTACTGCACCAGTATACTGATTATAGGGTTAGGGCTGATAGTACCACCAAAATCAGAGTCCAAGTGTACAGTTTACTGTATGGTGTTGGAATTTGCAGGAGTGAGGAAGGTTCCTACATGTACATGTAGTATTCAATCTAGGGAGTTAGGGTTAAGTAAGGGCAAAGTTATGCACAAAGTCCATAGGCATTGCAAAGGACACTCGGCAGGTACATGTACATGTACAGCTTAAGCCTACATGTACATGTAAGCTTAACAAAAACCTTAGTCCGTGCTCAAACACTGCATCCCAGCCTCGGGATATTCCAGTTGGATTCCACAGCGTATTGGCATTCCAGGAAATCATAGGAGCAGGGTTATCACAGTGGGATGTGTTAATTAGTGCATTTTTCAAGGCCCCCTTGGTAAGGAAGACGCCATGACCGGGGTGCTTTTGCCCCCTTTCAATTACTTCCTGATCAATTACATCAAGTGAGCAACTAGATGTCTTCAAGGATGGCATCAATTCCAAATGAAAATTTGTCCGGGAAAGTGTATTTAAACGAAAGGAAAAAAACAAACAACTTCTATGACAATCTGCTTGTAATTCAGGATTTAGTTAACATTTTTGTGTAGATTGATTGACCTTTCAATCATTTTTTGTTTGTTTGAACATTGTTGAAATAAAATTAAGTGTCAAGTTTAGGGTCATATTTCTATTTGACTTCTGTTTATTTTCTGTATTAAGTTTTGGTTGGATTTGAAAGTTGACAAAACAAATCTTTACAAAGTTGAGCTAATGCGCACACAAAGGTTGTAATGAAATAAATAGTCAGAAACATGTTTTAAGATTTTTTTTCATCAGCAAGGACAAGTATTGTACATGAATCAATTTGCATGTTGTAAATGTAACATTGGTGTAGTAGAGTGTTCTTTTTATTGTGTAAAGTTCCTTTTTTTACTATGACGCAGTAGTGAAACCTTTGAAATTGTTTCTTTTTACTTTTGTTTGTCTTGTCCTTCCACAAAAAAAAACATTGCCATCCTGTGCCTATTGTTGACCAAACGTTTTAACCAGTCTGCCAGTGTTTTTCTAAGCAAATTTGATGACAATGATGTTGCTGTGCCCTTGATCGCCTAACCGCACAGCTACAGGTATACATGTACATGTGTACAAAAGAACTTATTTTTGGTGTGACGGACGGACGGGGTGGAGATATATCTCACAATGATGGAATGGAATGCATGATTGACGTTGAAAGCATTGAAGGACCTCTGGCAGAACAATTCTTAGTAATAATTTATTGTAACAATAACTTGTATTTACAATGCACGAAATAACAAACAAAACCAATTACAATTTGAGGAAGGTAAGAATTTATCCTTGGTTTAAACAATCAGGTTCACAACGCCCCCTCCCTCAATAGTGTCTTTTGTGATGTGGCCTCCGCGAGTAAAGTTTTCCTTTGCTCTACGGTTATAATATCAAAATAAAAGTTTAAAAGTTTTTCGATATTCGTCTTTACACTCCCCCTCTATGATTACTTGGGACAAAGGGCAACATTAAAGTTCTTTTGAAATCAACAGTCGTAGATTTTTGGTATCACATGGCTTGCTCTTAACTTCATTACCCAAATGAGCATTTGAATTTCTTAATATTCTAACAAAAATCTAGGCCTAATTTTAAAATCCGTTAACGAAAGTTTCTGTAGAAACATCCAACTGTTAAATCTGCCAGTTAATACAGCATGGGTAATTGTAACGCCCCTCGGGCTAAAAACACGGAGCCTCTCCCATCTGATAAACCTTCCATCAGAGATATCCTCTTTAAGTTTGCATGCGGATGCAGAATGCCTTGACGGGATGCCAAGCTCTTTACATTCCTTCATATAATTAAAGTGAAACGAGAGAATGTGTGGTATTACAGTTGCAGCCCATGCTTGCATCCAATGACGACAGGTCATTGCTTGTGCCAAAGTTTCCCCATTGAAAAGCGATGACGGGAGACTTGGCCCAAGAATGCGCTTTGTTATGGCTAAGCGAAACAGGAGAAGTTTATTTAAAAAAAACCTGCCTGCCCACTGGTGTTGTGTGAAAAAAACTTTGCTTTGGTCACAAAGCTGAGATAATAAATTCATTACTGGCTGATTTGGCACTGTGGTTATACGAGAGGAGTGATTCAACTTCAACTGTTAAGGGGAAAAATATTTTTTGTTTCCGTGGAACGATTTTTGTTCTAAATCTTTGTCTTCCACGTTTATCAAAATGTGACCCAGTAACAGTAGAAATATAATTAAAAAAAAACCCACACACAGAAGCTCTCAATCGCATTCCATACATTAATTTCTGAGTTTTTACAATTTCACAGATTGTCCAATTTTGTTTTTGAGAGAGAACTTGTACATATTCATTATTTTCCTTCACAAAAAGTTGACCAGCCCGTAATTTGTTTAAGCGGACCAAACGATGAATACTTGCAGATGTGTTGGACATGTGACAACGGTGAAAAACACGTGTCGACCTCACGCCTACCAACTCGCTTAACCAAATTTATGCAAAAGTGTTTGCGTTCGAAGTTCACCGCTGGTGTTGTTTGTCCTTTGGTCCTTGATTCTAGTTATCTGATTAGGGAGCACGCGAGGGCCAAAAGGAAATTGCCCAATCTGGGGGTTGGAGGGAGGCTGTCATTGTTTGGGTGGTCTGGGAGACACCTCACACTGTTTTTTTTTTGGTCAAAAGCCTGCCTCAAAAATGCTGCCAAAAATACTGCAGTCCAACCCCAGATTTTATGTGCTATTTATACAGTTGTAAGAACACATCCTTACTTTGTTTACACAGTTGTCATTCTCTAGAACTAGTTAGGAAGTTCACATTAGCAATGGATCTACATGTACAGGTACACTCTGCACTGAAATGAGTGTGTTAGACTTAGAGACATGTATCGTCACAAAATTGTAGATTTTTCTAAAGGGTGTCATGGTGTGGACATGGAAACACTGGATTGGAGTTGAGACTGCATTATGCAGTTCGTAGTAAAGCACAAGCTTTTACTGTAGAGCATTGTATATCTGTGGATATTTACAAAAATATGTATTGTAGAGTAGTGTTCTCTTTGTCAAAGATTGCCAGAGTTGATTATGTGGTACAAGAGGTACAATATACAGATGGGAATAGAATAAACAACATTTGCCACACCAAATCCCTTCATCTTTGAACACACTTTAGCAGAAGTAATTTTTGTGCGCGTCTGCATGGATCTCCGGTAATTTCGAGCACTTGAATAAAGGAATGGGTTAAACTTTAGACTTTAGGAAGTGAGCGTTATCGGCCGTGGCAGGGTGTTTACTGCAGGGATGTGTGCCGTGCGCGGGCCAGATTGACAAAGTGTATTTATTTACCCTCATTGTTGGCGGGAGGAATGGGTCTTCCGATTGGTAGATTACGGACCCGGGACTCGCGCGCCTATCGGTGTAGACACTTTGATAAACCCTGGCTGATAGTGGGGGAGGGTCATGCATGCCCCCCCCCCCAAAAAAAAAAAACGCTGCAGAATTTTTGTTTCCAGTGAGATGTTCAAAAGATGTTCTGGATTGTTTACACAGAACAGGTTCCAGAAAAAAAAATTGAATGCATACTGATCATTGTATTGTGTACACAGCTGAGTGTGATTATAAATCGATTAATCGATGTACCTGTACTTAAACATTGGTATCATCGAGCTTGCTGTTACCGATTAATGTTGTATTAAGCTGTCCAATGGTTGCAGGGGTAGACAACTGAACTCAAGCTTCTTTTTCAACGTCATTATCAGTGCCTGTTGCTTTGTCGGTGAATTTAGGTTGATCAAGACAATGAGAGGTCCCAGGAACCAGTCTGTGATTGGTCAAATTTTTTTTTTACCCAAACTTTCTGGGGATTTTTGTTGGAACCTGCCTAAATCCTTCCTATTCCTCCAAGTGTACAATAAACCAGTGACACATTCTAAAAATCTTTAAATTGAGGGGAATGAAGCATCACAAACATAACTGGTAAGATAAATATGATAGACCATAAGCTTCTGATGGAGTTTGTAGGATCTGGGAGTGACTGGGTTCGTCAAAACTGGTTGCTCACCAAACCAGAAAGCTCACAAGTTCCAACTTTTTTTTTTTTAACAATGAACAAAGAAAAGTTGAACAATCTGCGTCCTCCAGATTGCCGTTCCGGTGCTCTACCAACTGAGCTATCTAGCCCTATGTTGATGGTGGCCCAATCTGCCATTTAAATATGCCATGTAGCCAAGGATCACACCCAGAGTCAAGATGCTAGCAACATCATAGCAATGCTGCAAAACGTGAAACAGCAAACGGGGATCATTAAATTTTTGCAAATATACCATAAGGGTTACTATTTTCGTTGACCAAATTCCTCGGCCAATTTATCTCTTTTATTGCTTTCCTTTTTTTCTTGCAGCTTCGTGTGGGCCCGACACGTGTCTTAACGGTGGTGCCTGTGTCGCCAACCCTGGAAGTGTATCCCAATGCCAGTAAGTAATTCGCTCTGCCCCCTTCCAAATTTAAAATAATTATCAAGAATTTAATCGTTAAAATATAATACCTTCCCCCCCCCTCCTTATTTAAAAAGAAAAGTGAAAAAGTCCGCTGTGTGAAAATATTATCTGCTGTTTTCAATTTCACACATTCACATTAATAAGGCTTCAGTAATTATCTCAGTGCCTGTTACATCTGCAGTGAAAGGAAATTGGAAATTAAAAAACCCCAAAATGCTAATCAAGTGAATTTCATTAAAACCTGACATTTGAGATTCATCATTTTTGGGACCCTTATCTCACTCATTAGGAGAAATTATAACCGATAAAACAAATAGTAGTGATGGTTCTGGGAATAATTATTGGATGCACTAATGAGCATGTTAATTGCGATTTGAATGTTCCATGTCCTGGATGTGTTTTATGAATTACAACATGTAGCTTAATTCGGACCAAATGCTCCGAAAGCTTTGACAGTTACAAAGCCTGAAACTTACTTCATTTCCCCCTTTTTGTGTGTGCAGAACTGTCTTCTCATTGGTCAGTTGTTGCTGCCCCAACATGCTTTGACCTGACCTTGCATAAATTAGTGTGGTATTCTGACCTGACCCTTGGTTGTATTGCATTGGATCCAAGGTTCATTTCAGTTGTGTTTCCTTCACAGTAAATAAGTAAAGAACCTTGAAAGAAAACCTAAGTTTTCTACATTGATTATGTGCGTTGGCCTTGCATGATGTACTCGTATATTATTAGTGTGACATCGTTTGACCCAAGATCTAGCGAGAGCAAACCTGTGATTGGACGAAAACTCAAGGCTTGACCAGTCCTTGAGTAACAGTCCTCACCGAGAGTTGCAGTCATCCACCTTTTCACCACTGTATGCCTTACAATTGGTTGAAGTTATATAAGTATACCTTGCTGTTGGATTTCTCATTGAAAGCATGCTTGGATTTACCACAGAGAGAGTCTCAATGCCACACAATCCTTTCAGATATTGTTAAAGCAATTCAGTTTTTCTACATGCTGAACAGTTTTTCTTTAAAGGGAGTCCTTCTAACTGAACACATGCTGGTTTTTTATTATATATCCTTTCAGCTGACCTGTGAAGTGCACGCTAACAATGCTTGTGATTGGCCACACAATGGCGTACTTACCTCCCTCTTTTCACTAACGGAGCCCCCCTCGGGCCAATTAAATAACCCCTCACAAAAAGCGATGCATTCAGGCGAGTTCATTGCAAATTTGCCTAGCAACAGGCGCCTCTGTACAACCAAAGTCATACAGGAAATGGTATTGGTTGATTGGTATGAAAGGCCCCACGTGATTGGTCAACTGGATTGACCTTCCTGATGAATGAGACCTGTTGAGTTGGGGGATTTGTGTTTTTTTTAATTGCCTTCAGTAGGGATGAGAACAATTCTGTCTGATTTCACTTTTTGAAATGTCTGCCAAACAGGAACCAAACTTTTTTGTCTGTGAACACAAAATGAACATGTTAAACATAGACATGTTCACATTGTACGATTTAATCACAGTAACTTTCACATGCACCATTGAAATGCACACAGTACCTATTCCCCTAAATAGTTTAACTTTGTTATTCAGTGGTTGTACATGCTTTCAAAGATACTGTGGTTAAGATTTTTCGATGAATTTCTTTTTTGGTAGTTTTCCTGTTTTTTTGCACTATGGTTTTGTACTGCTGTGATTGCGACCACTCCCGGACCACTCTGTTTATGGACGATTATAGCATATCCTAGGAAAACATCCTTGTTTTTGTTCCTGGACTAAACATGCATAATGCCTACCTGTTGTACTTGTAGTAATAATAATAAGGCCGGTGGCCCACACTGAATGCTGACAAGGCAGCAAATTGCAGTGGTCACGTTGTTGGCTGAGGTCAGGAAAGCCCAGCAGTTGTTCCAGTAAGAACATTCTCTTTTTGCGGTGACCCCCAATTTTTTTAAGGACACGGATGCCAGGTCACTGGACTCACACTGAGAGCAAATTTGATTTGACCAAATTTTTAAAGGAGAATCTGTGGGGATACTTCAAGAAAGTTTTGAAACAATTTGGTTCGCTTCGACCTTGTGAAAAACTGTGTGAATTTGAAGAGAAAATGAATCATTGAAAACCTAAAGCTTATTTTTAGTGCCATCATCGTTGGCTACTATTTCTAGTCTAGACTCTGGACAGACTTGAATATATAATATGGAAGAAAATTGAGTAGTTACATGTATTTAGGCAGTTGTTCATCTGTGGACACCAATGTCTTGTTCCACGACTGATGTAGATGTTGTTACCAGGGTTTCCAGGTTTTCCATGCCGCAGGCAGTGCCAGGCACCATATTATTCAGGCCTTTAGCTCAAACTTTACTTTTAAGTTGGTAGAATTATGCAGGGCAAATCCTAAAACAATTTTGATAGTACATGTACAATGTAGTACATTCTTGTTGTCATTCTCTTGTGTTAATTCCATGTAGCATGGTAATTTAAAAGCCTTCAGAGTAGAGGTGGCCTTTAAGTTGGGGTCCAAATCCCATTGTGATGCCATTGAAACATTCCATTTTTATTGAAGCGAGTTAAGTGACCCAGAAACTGCATAAGGCTACGAGGTTAAAGGGAATGCACAGCGCTCTGTTGCCCTCATCGCTCGTCTACAGTGAACGATCTTTCAGTTTGCTGGACTCATGTTTCATAGTTTCACAGTAGGAAACGCCAGCGCAATACTTCCTGTTGATTGTTTGTGGTAAATTTTTACTTTGTTTTCAGTGAGATTAAGTGCAGGTGAAGTGTCAGTATGAATGTTATTTTTGAGTTGGCGTGAAATTGAAAGAGTAATTTTGTGATGCATGTGTCATCCGTGAAGCAAATTTTGCCGTGAAAGCAGAACCAGCCACATCCATTCATTGCTCATCTTAAGCACACATCCTGTATGGCTAATTTTTCTTTTAATGACCTTTTGGTGATTGCAAGTTTACTTTCAAAATGAAACTGCTTGTTTGCGGTCAAACCGGAGACGTTTACATTGGCTGAATACGGCGTCTGTTGAACCTGACGCTGTTTATCTATCATTGGGACTATTTACATCCCATTGTGTTCATTGAATCCATTGCGAGGTTAGCATTTTTTGGCGCTGACTTACTAAGTAGTGAATTTTTTTTTTATTTTTTTTTAAATGTTGGACTCTTTGATCTTCACATACTGCTATCACATTGTTTTCTGAATTTGGTACAATCTAATATTCACTTTCCCAGCATATATTTGCCACAGAAATGTAACTTGATATCCAAACAGGTTATCAGTACTGTACATTTATTTTAAACTTTTTTTTTTCCCAAAATGTTTTTCTTGGCTGGTTTTGAAACATCTGTCTCTGCAAGCACATCTCTTACTCTTGAGATCCGATTATCTGATCTTTCCCAGACAACATCAGCCTAAGTTTTTGAAAACATTGAGGGTCCCACCTCCATCACGATGTCTTGCAAAATCAGTCGTCCTGTCCTGGCATACAAAAGGGATCGCAACTCAATTTGAGCACAAAAGTGCACAAAACCTGGCGCGTGGGTCGTTTGAAAATGTGTGGTTATTAAGTTGTTTGCGTGGGGGAGAATTGCTTTCGTAGTTTCAAAACACGGTGCATCCGGATTTGTACGCATTATGTCACTGTCATGGGATTTCCTTATTACTATTCCTGAACAAGGCGCATTCTTGATACATGTTACAGCCCTTGTTTTGTGGACTTCAAGAGTCATTATTGCCTATGTACGTACCAATTATATGCTTCATTGAAAGAGGGGAATGGTTTCAGTAGATAAAGAAAATACCGATTTTCTGTAACTGTTCATCTTGTCAGGTCTTTCTTTTTCGGGGGGGGGGGGGGAGGGGAGTAGTAGTAGCGTAGGAGTTGCAGTGAGAGATAAGAACAATGTCAAATGTTTGAATTTCTTTCCATGTAATTTGCCCAATCAGACTTTGACACCTGTTGGACAGACCCAGCCCTGAGGCTGTCGGGGAAAACGTCAAATTGCAGTTCAGTTTCTTTAAATTGCAGGCAAAGGAAACCGGATCATTAAAAATAAAGGTGACAGATTGACTGTGCCATGTTCATTGTCACCACCAGTTGATATGTGCGTGTACATGTAGCTATGCAGGAAGTTTGCATGTTGGCGTTGTGAACTTCCTTGTGACGTCTCCTATTACACCACTTTTTTTCTGCGGTGTGCGCGATTTCTCAATTCACCATGTCCCAGTTGTAATTAATTGCAAATCACGATGGGACTCTCTGGGGAGAAGTTGTCAACAAGAGGAAGTCGTTATTTTGCAATTTTTTTCGTCTCCCTTCAGTCAGAATGCTGGGATCTGCTGTTGGCATCAACTCACATTACTGTTCACTTGATCCATGGGGGCAAAGGGGGTTTAGTTTTGAATGGGAAAAGGGGGACTGTGGTAACTGTCTGAAACTTGTGGAACTTTGGTATGTCTTGTTCTCTTTAGCTGACATGTACAACATATCGTCGCGTCAGTGCAACAAGGTCGTATCTCCTAAAATGGCATCAACGCGAAACGCGAGTTTCAGAATGTCAAAAGGTCGTATGTGGCTTAAAATAACCCGGATGTACACGCAAAGTCAGTGGACGTCGAGATACGACGTTGTTGCACGGAGCGTATACGCGCGAGATACGACTTTGTTGCAGAATAGAGTCATACGACCTTGTTGCACTGACACGATGATATGCTTTTGCTGTAATTTTGAGAAATGGATGGATTTGGGGGTTAGTGTTTTTATAGCAAATATTGTTACAATATGATTTTTGTTCATATGTACATTGTAGATGTAGGAAAAGCCAAGAAAAAAAGTCTGGTTCCCTGACCCTACTTCAGGTGAAACAGAGCAATTAATAGACATTGGGAAATTGTCAGGTCAGGGAGCCAGACTAGCTGGCTAACACACGTTCACGGATGTGTGACTGATTGCAAACAAAATGTGGACTACAATGTAACAAACTTCGGGGAAATTGGGGCAGGATTTGAACAAAGTCAGTTTTTTCCAACAATGTTTTTTTCCCCCAACGATTTGTTTCAATTGGAAATTGAATAAAAAATTCCAATTTTCTTGAAAAGGACAGCACACCAGTTGCCATGATTTCACAGGATGCTTGAGACTGTTATTCCCTTTCATAATAATTTGGTAGTTATGTTTTTGATGTTTGCAAATGTTGTATATTACGGTACCTTTAAATGCTGAACTTGTTGTGCATTCTTCTGTGTGGTAAAATGTTGCAATACTCCTGTTGGGGATGTCCTGATAGTTCACTACATGTATCTGGAGTGGTAAATTCAGCACAGAAATAAAGTTTGAGTTTTAGATAAAAGTGACCTTAGATCGGTGGTTCATCAAAAAAAAGTTACTAACCTTCTTTACGAAGGCATCAGAACCATATGTGACAGTTAAGAAAGATAGAGGGTCAAACAACCAATGCGGAGGTAGGACAAGTGAAATAGATCTATGAAAAATAATACACACGTGTTTTAGATAGTCTTACAGAGATAGACACAACACACACAAAAAATTGAGAAACACTAGCTCAACAAATTATGGCAGCTGCATTTATCTACCCCATAAATTGAGTTGAATAGCAATGTTTTTGGTATTCCGGATGTGATCAGACTGATAACTCTCAGCCTGAACAGCTTTCCTTTCTTTCAAAATTTGATGCCAAAATGGGTTGTCCCCCAGCATTTCTGCAATTTATTGATTTTCGGTCTTGGAGGAGAGCTGGTCTTGTACTTGCTTCCCAATTCATCATCTGAGACCGTCACTTGCTGTTGTCCAATTACTCTTTAGAACCAACCATTCCGGGCATTTTCCCCGATTAATTTATGGCAGCCCGTGCCACATCGAGTGGCTGTTGATACCAGGATGCATTTAGTGACCCGCGAATCCTGGCAGTTTTTTTCTAACTTTACCTAGACAACTCTCCCGTGATAGAGTCAGGATTTGGGCAAGATTTATTGGGCTGGTTTTTCCTGTCTCAGATAAAACTGTCCACGAACAGCAATAAGTGAAACAGAGATGGGGGGGGGGGGATGGTGTCCTTTCAAAATAATTGAGAAAAAATTGCCATAGTGTGGCCCAAATAAAACAAGACGTCTGTGGACTGCGTCATTTGATACAAATTTAGTGTTGTATATTTGTTGAACCCCTGAATAAATTATAACGATGTCTGCAAAGTTGACCAGTATCGTCTGGAGATTTTAGCCCATTGCGGGGCAGTTATTGTGAAAGGCTAATGTATCAGTGTAACGTTGGGACTTGGGAGTGATATTTGAATGTTTTAGGATAGGGATTTGGAAAGCTTGAATTTCAAACCCAAGTATTTAAAAAAAATGAAAATGATTTTCTTGGTAGAATAAACAGCAGATCAAAAAGTTAGAAATTTGTTTAAGCATGGCAATCATTCGTGCAGGAAAAAGCACATTTCAAATTATCCGTCATGAGAACACTTAACAGATCATTATTTTACTGAATTTCTATAAATAATTGCAAAAAAACCAAAACTTTGTGAAGTTGCAGTGTCTGTTCACCCTCGATCTTTTCCTCTTGATCCTGAACAGATTTGCTTGTGGATTTCTTGAAACTTGCTCGCCAACAGTCTGAATCATCGAACCTAACCCCCTAGTAGTTCCCCTCGTACTACCCTGCTAATCCAACAGAGTCCAACGGTTACTCATATGAGTTTACTGCTCAATCCAACACAGTCCAACACAATCCAACATGCCAAGTTGTTGGGTACCTGGAGATATAAATGACTGGCATGCTCAATCCAACAGAATCCAACCGTTTCTTATTTTTTTCTCTTGCCTGCTGAATCCAACATAATGTAACACAATCCAACTGTTCACGGCATTGGTTATACCTGCTGAATCCAACAGAGTCCAACTTGGCATTATTTACCAGCACCCAACAAAATCTGACCACGAATGTTTTCGGTTGCCCGCTGAATCCAACAGAATCCAACTATGTTCCCTTTTCTGCTGAATACAACAAATTTCCACAGGAATAAATACAAAGTGTTTACTTCTCAGGATCCAACGGAAATGCAAATTAGTTGGATCCTGTGGGATCGAGCAGGGTTAGGGTTTGAACTCATGAAAGCATCATCATAAAAATTGTCTTACCGAATTGTTTCTAAACTGTAAATTCTTTTTACAATTTTTTTTCCTCCACATTTGTTTTAGATGTTATTTTTGATTTGCCACTTTCTGTTAGAAGTATTAAATATTTCCACTGTGACATGGACATTCAGCAGAAGTCCAAATTGTTGACAATACAGATTGTAATTGATTATGTATCTTCCCCGCGAGGCAGCATTGAGTCACATAAAAGACCCCTGGTCCAAATTACTCGGGGATGACATCAGTCAGAACCTGATGGATTTGATTGGATAATGTTGGCCGCCAGCATTCCCAGGGTGATGATGAATATTAAAGGTGACGGAATTGCCAGTCTGATAAAAAAAATAGTCCCACAAAAGAATTCAATAATAATATTTCCTTGTTATCAGAATATTTCCTTGTTATCTTGTTTGTTGTAACAAGCTAAAGTTAGTAAACGAATATTTTGGCCCCCATGCTCCCTGTTCTAGATTTGGAAGTTTCAAATAGGCTGCTTACCAATTTGAAAAAATCTAGAAGGATTTGAACGAAGCTGTCAAAAGCTGTTAAGGATTTTGAGAGCACTTTTCAATCTTGGTTACTGCATGTCAACTAAAAGGATGTTTGGGCAGCAGAAGTGATACTAATGCATTTTCATATACAGTCTATCTGATAATGATATCGAAAGTCAGAAATCAAAATAGCTATGTAAAAAAAAAAGATCTGCAATAACTGATGCGTGTTATCGTCTCAGCTGTGGTTCCTTTCAGAAGCCGGAGGAATTTTGCTTTAACTGTTTGCAGTTATCTGCTGCTATCTCTGGCTCTGGTCGTCAGATGCCTCGCTAGCCTGTCACTTCCCTGCGTGCAGACTCACCACTTTGGAATCTTGGTTGAGATACGACCGGCAATAAAAACTGCCAGAAGAACTGCAGGAAAAAAATAGAAAAATAAAATGAAGAGGAGGGGGAAGAAAAAAAAAATATCTTGGCATGGTTCTCATTTTTGTTGGTGGCCATTGCCAAGTCTAGACGTCATGCATCAGGGCCAACGGGTTAACAGAGCAACAGTGAAAGCGTAATGCAACACAGATCCCCGATCTGGAAGGTGTATCCGGTGGAAAACATGCAGGATAAAGTTGGGAGCAGTGTGAACATACGGGTATCCACTTTTTTGGGGGATGGGGAGGATTTGGGGTATGACACACCTGTTATTTATACACACATATTGAAATAACAGACCAGTAACAGTCCTTCAAATTGAGTCTTCAGCTGTTTTTTTTCCCCACTTACTGTTGCCATTCGTGTTTTTACATTACCTTAGCATTTACTTGTGAAGCCTCCACACAGTTCTACCATTTCCTTACTCAATGGTTTTACATACTGATGGATCTTTGGATACTATGAAGATGAAAACTTTGATGAAGACATCCATTGTGCAGATTTGCAAATTTGCACAATTTGGTGGGTTGGGTCACACATTGCTACATCTAGTGGGCTTGTGTTTGCCATGGCTTCAACCTTTTTTATAAACT
This sequence comes from Patiria miniata, assembly GCF_015706575.1. NCBI lineage: Eukaryota > Metazoa > Echinodermata > Asteroidea > Valvatida > Asterinidae > Patiria > Patiria miniata. The sequence goes on from NW_024037066.1 coordinate 2,247,874, forward strand.
TCTCAGAAAATGTGTTTGCAATTGGCAGCGAGTTTTGCTGTCATCATTTAAGAATGTATTAAGAAGTTAACAAGACATGCCAAGAACACACTCATTTTGTCATCCATTGAAAGGTTATTTGGGCTGTGCTCTTGGATTGTCAAGGTCAAAAAACAGACTTCATTGCCCGGTGTGGGCGTATACGTGGACTGTGCTGGTATACGTGTGTGCCGGTCGGGAATTCCTCAGTTTCCTTGGCAAGCCCAAAAAGAAAGTGAACGGTTTGCCGCGAATTCCAATAGGAAGTGGAAATCCTTGAGGAGTAATAAAATCGCATGGTGGGCCTGTGGTGGATGTAATGAAAAAGGAATTGGGGAATAGACAATTTGCACCCAATTTCTATCCCGAACATAGCTCAGTTAAACTTTTAATCAATGTCAGTTGTAAGACCAATTGTCTTGGTACCAGTACTTGCAAAGAAGGAGACATGATGATGATATTAGTGCGAGGTAAATTATTTAACAGCTGATTTTGCAAAACTGACATGTGTCAGTTTAAGACCAGTGAAGATTTGAAATGACAGTATCCAGGGTGCACTGTAGTTATCCATGCCTTTGTGTGGGATATTTGTTATGTTCATTTTTTCCAGTTTCTTAACCTACCCTGCTCAATCCAACAGGATCCAACTATATACTGTACCTGCTGGGCCCTGTTGGATTCAGCAGTAAACCCCTTGTATCTATTCCTGTTGAAATCTGTTGGATTCAGCAGGCAACTGAAAAATAAGGCACAGTTGGATTCTGTTGGATTGAGCAGGCCAGTTATATTGTATGGTCAACTACCCAACAACTTGGCCAGTTGGATTGTGTGGGACTGTGTTGGATTGAGCAGGAAACTCTAACTCTACTCTGTTGGATTCAGCAGGGTAGTCCTGGGGAACTACTAGGGGGTTGGTCCCTAACCCCCTAGTACCGTACAGTAGTTCCTCAGGACTACCCTGCTAAATCCAACAGAGTCCAACTGGATTTTCCTGTTCAGTCCACTGTGCCTTATTTTCAGTTGTCTGCTGAATCCAACAGAGTCCAACATGCCGTTATAATGCGGTTCAGTTGTCTGCTGAATCCAACATTTTGCATTGAGGAATATTGTACACAAGGGGTTTACTGCTCAATCCAACAGGCTCCATCGGGTATATGACATGGTTGGATCCTGTTGGATTCAGCAGGGTTGGGGTTACTAGAGTGTGATGTAGGTTGCGCATAGGCAATTCACACACCAGGACAGGGAGAAGCAAACGTGTACGTAAGACTGTTTAAAAAGTTGTGATCATTGCTTCAGTGCATACTGGCCTTCCAGTTAACTACGCTATGTACTTGTGCATGGGTGGTTTCCTAGCTGAAAAGCAGTCATCATCGCATAAAGCCAGAACAAATGGTAAAATGCAGCAGAACTCAAACTTGCCCCTCAAATCAATCCACCAGACTTTCAAACAAAGCCAGGAACATCAGCATCGACATGTCTGTCTGTCCCTCCGATCTATCTTCTTTTTTTTTGAGAGGAGGGAGAGGGGGATTGTCTGCATGGCTCATCAACTTCAAACAAAGATCCACTGACAAAGCGGCCTTGCACCAGAACAATCCAGTGCCTTGTGTCGGAGTGAATCCTTGAACTTGCAAGTGGTCCCTAGCCCCGGCAGCTGCTGTCCTCTGGGTTGATTTTTGCGCCAGACATGGTTTTGGTATTATCCCGAAATCCTTTTGGGCGAGTGGGCCTGGGATATGGGGTGCCAAAAGTGGCAATCGATGAGGCTGAACAGTTTTTGTAAAAGTGTATTGTGATGGGCACAATGTATGGTTTTAAAAATGGAATGGGTGTCTATATCTTCATTTGGTTGGTTGAATTTGCAGTGGAAATGAACCAGGGTCTCCCTGGCCCGCTGGGGATCATGTCCCAGGGACATTGTGCTCACCAACGACTTTCAATTTGTCACAGTTATTCCTGCTTGTAATTTGATAGTATAGGCCTGCTGCAAACATGTGGACATTCGTTGGTTTCTGGTATCTTGTTGTGTGCAGTGTTGAGCATAAATTTCCTTGTCAAATAAATGTACATGTAGGATTTCGGATAAGGTTGACATGCTTTTCAAGTTATCTTATGAACCAGGAAGCAGAGATGGGTACATTTTCCGGATGTGAACATGCCATGTACTGGTAGGCCAACAGTGGACATACACATATATGATGGTCAATGATGGTCCAAAATGTATGTATGGTATGGGTCCAAAAGCACATAAAACAACATTATTCATGCCTCACTGGATACTGTAAGCAAAAACGTGTTCACATTAAACCAGTGGCGAAGATTTGGTGTTTTTTTTTTGTCGTTTTGGCTGTCCATACATCTCCTGCATCCTTGCATCATCATCATGACAACTGGATGGTTGCAGTATTATAAGCCACACTAAAGATTACTAGATAACTGTTTGATTGTCAGGGGAGGTTGGTCCTAAAAAAAACCCCACCACTCCACAGTAGTGTTTGCCCGGTGAGAAAGTTCTCCCTTGTCTGATCTTTGGGACCTTGGAACAATCCCATCTGTTTGTGCTGGATAATCCAATACATTTGCGGGCAATTTCACGTGGATGATTTCCGACAACCCATATGGTTTTGGCCATTTTCACTTCCTGAGCCAGGAGGGTGGCTATGCACTGCCCGAATGGTGCCTGATGGATGCATTCCAAAATGCACCCGGAAGGGACAATGTGCTCCCAGTTTGGGGAAAGGGGGGGGGGGGGTTGAATCATTGCCCAGGTGAAAAACACGATGACATGGCAACTGAGTTGTTGGGAAACTTTCGTTTTGTTGTTTACTACCGTAGGAGTCATTAGCCCAATCGAAGTTGTTTGTGATTGCTCGGCTGAAAGCACAAATCTGACAAGTTCACCATCCGTGACAAAGTCGGTTGCTGTGTAATTGCCTGAAGCAATCCTGCCAGAGCCAGGAGTGCTCATGAATTGAATGCTCTGCAACCGTGTGCGTGACAACTAGATGAAACCAGTCAAGCTTTACAAATGTGAAGGACTAAAGCTGAACTTGGGAGGGTCAACATTATTTTACTGGGTTTTTGATGTGAAAGTGCAAAGTTACTTCGAAATTATGCACATCCCATTTGGTACCTTTACAGTGGTTACTTTTGGAGTACATGTGTATTTAGGAAGTTTCCTAGAAAAATGCCATTGGAGTCAGTGTCTAAAACTCCCCTGTGTGGAAAAAACAATGACATTACCTGTTCCGGACAATTGATGATCAAAATCTTGCTACTTATTGCAAACATCATCGAATTCATCACACTCGAGTGGCCATTCCAACTTTTTCCTTGAGAGTGAGTGTCCCTTTAACGCCCGAAGATTTCAGATGGCAAAGAAGGTATGGGCATGCCATAAGAACAAACAAGTGTTGCCACATGCAAAGTGGAAGAGTGATGCGTCGCTAACCGCTGCGGGCACGAGAGCGACCAACGGTCGGGGGCGTGACACAGGGACCCTCGCCAGCCAGAGCTGACCCCCAATCAAGAGTGCAATGCCGCCCGCTGGGAAATCCTTTTGGGGGGAACTCGGGACTCAAGGAAAACTCTCTTAAAGGTGTCCCCCCTGCTGTTTGGTCTAGAAGTCTTCTTATATGTATACATGATGAAATCAAAACACCTTTAGCTTGGTTGTGAAGTTTTGAAACTGGTTGCAATTTTGAGTTGCTGTCAGTTTTTTTTCATAGATTGGAAGCAGTAGGAGAGAATTTCATTGTGAGGAATGCATTAAATTTTGTCGAAGATTTCAGGCTCCGTTGATTTTTTTTCTCAAAATCAGGTTGCCAACAATGGTACAAGATAAAATATAGTGTATATATTTCTCCATGAGCACTGATTTCAAGTATGTACATGTATGTGAAGACCAACCTCCAGTTGAATCAAATGTTCTTTAACCCTAACCTCCCCAACTCCATCAAAATCCATCCCCCATTTTGGTGGATTTTGGGGGACTCGCATGGTCCTGCAGGCCTTGTTTGACTGAATTTTAAAGGAGTAAATGATGGACTTGGGCCTGGAGGCCTAAAGCAAAGCAGGCATTGGAAGCAGTGTGATTGTTGGATTTTGGTGGACATGGTCCAGTACTTTAAAAGACAGTATGGAGATAGGGTTGACTTATAAATTGAATTGAAATGTTGGCACATTTAAGTTTCCATTCGTAATGGCGTTCTGAGATAGCCCCTGCACGCCCTGTGGTATTCGAAAATAACTCGCTAAGGCCAAAGGTGGCCACCACTTTTGACGTGCTGGAATGTCCTGCTGCCATGTTTATCCCCTTTGTTGCGGTTCAACTGCAGTCCACTGAAACAAGAGGTCCTGGCTTTTAGTTTGTTTTGACCTCATGAGAAATGTACAGAGAGTGTTTCTCCAAAGTTGTCAAGAAAAGGGCAAACAAGATGAACAAATTGATGATCTAGTATTGTTATCCTTTGTGTTGCCAAAACGAACCCCCTAAAACCAAAATTCACCTGGTGATCCAGTTGTCTGGTATGGCCCAAAAAAACAACTACATTCATCATTTACAGTTTTTCATGTGAAAGATATATGACATTACAACATAAACACGTGTTTAAAGGAGCGTTAAAATACAGATCATCAAAGTGTTAAATTTTTATTGTACACAAAACCAGAACAAGGAAAATGCCTGTAAAATTTTTTAGGGGAAAACCAAATGCAGGTTTTACAGACGTGTGATGCTTTGATTAATTTGTTTGTGTAAAGACCGAGTCTTTCATTGATATAAAGGAATAAAAGTGAAAGCTGCGTGCGAATTGCTTTTGGAAGGGGAAAAGGAGATGTAAAATACGAGAAATGAAAGTAAAGTATGGAAGCAGGAATAGGAACAAAAATAATGCTTAAAAAAACAAGTTTGTTTGAATGATAACGGTCAATTTAAGTGGACCAGCCAATTAGAAAGCTGCGAATTAGGCCATGTGGTTTTTCTTTTACTTACTTGAAGTTGAACTCTTGTAAGGACATTGATTTCTTTTAACAGGCTATAAAGAGCTTTCCATTAAAAAAAAACAACCCAAAAATTACAAAACAATGAATATTCATGATGGGTGGACCACTCACTGGGTTAAATAAAAACATTCCACCAATGAAACGGCTCATACCGATAGGGAACTGACAAACTTTGGCAGCCATATTATATCTGCTTATTTGGTAGCACGATGATTCCTCAACACCAAAGAGCAACAATGGTGCATTGATTTTAATTAAAAAAAACAAACAAACGACCTAATCTCCGAATCAATATACAACAGAATCAATAAATTCCTCACACCTTTTTTACTATCTCATGAAAGTAATGTCATCCCCCTCCACTCTCATTTTTGATCAGTGACTATTACAAAGATTACTAGATTTATCAACTTTGCAGACCCATTGTCTTGAAAATGAAAGTAGTTTGAAGGCTTTTTTTTATGCATTGTGTCTGATTGGAAGATCCTTGAAGCACTTTGATTTTTTTTTTGGGGGGGGGGGACATTTCATTTTGGTCGTGATGCCAAGAGTTCCTCAGAACTGCAAAGACACTGTACGGATCTGAATCCAGTTCGCAGATGTGGAAGGCAGTGGAAGTACCATTGCTCCAAGTTGTTTGAATGTTATGTGGCTAATGAAAAGAATATGGGAAATTTCAGCCTACCGGTATAAAACAAAGACATGTTTCTGCTTAGAACCTTCCTGCCTGAAAATGTTGCCAAATATTGACAAGCAAGTAAATTTAATAAACTGTGGTGTTTTGGTACACTTCCTATACTGTATTTAACAGTAGCATATGAATACATTGGCTTGTGATAGCAATCTGCTGTGTGCTCATCAATCAATGCCCTTCACATTGCAATTGATTCATATTTTGTTTCCCTCGATGGCCAGGCACGCTGCCGCCGCGCGTTTTAACATATAATCATTGATTGTTCCCATTGAGCAAAGCCCATTGTTTCTGACCAATCGATTTCGGAGCTCCGGCCTGACACCAAACTGCGGAATCCTGGCATTGTTCAAACCGTGCAGAATGTGTCACCGGGCAAGGTTGGACGTTAACATCTGTTACTCGCCGCGGGGCCTATTTGGGAATGCGCGGCCAGCCAGCGCAGATGCCATGCCACTGATTCACACAGTTTGTCCAAAGTTAAGGCTGTTTACGCACCACAGAACAATAAATATCATCTCTGATCCCCAGATTGATAATGCATAATTCGTCATTCCACCAGAATTCACCTAACATGTGCATCAGATACGTGTACACTCTGAAAGTTTACAAAACATAGGTGTCTGTTATTGTACTTCGATGCCCAACTAGAATTTCAGTTGATCATGCATGGATCATCCTCATGTACTTATGCTTTTACAAGGTGTTGCAAGATATGTTTGCACAATATACAAATCAGATGTTTCATTTGAAATGTATCCACATCTTTCCTCATACTGCAATATCAAGCACAGTTTCCCCAGGCGTGTGTGGTTTTGGTATCATCTTCCTATACCATGAATTCCCAGGATTTAGTGAAGATCTATAGTAGCGAAAGTTTCATTGCAGCAAATGATTGATAACGTGTATGTACTAGTATTACATGTACATAGTATGTGTGTGCGGCAAATATTGGGCCCAGGACATGGTCTGTTGTGAGATAATTGAAACGTCTAATGTTACCTCCAAGACCTAATTCAGAATTTATTGGTTTTCAAGCGACAATTTATGTCTGACTTGTAAATTAAGCCTACCCCTGTTGAAGCCAAGGGCGTCCAATTTTGTGTTTTGGATTTTTGTCTAAATTCTGAGCTGTGAATGATGTTTTTGCATGGTTTCATGGAACTGCTGTTGCTTGATTCTGTTAGACTTAAGTAGAAGACAGGAGGAGGCTAAGGTAGGGCTCCAATTTTGAACCAGTCTTTCCTTGCAAAAGTTGCAAAATATTCCAGAGGCAGCGTGTAAAAGGTGATGACATTAAATGGCCGCATTAAAAAAGGGCATTACTATGATTGGTGGCCTCAAAGAGGTGGTCACAATATTAGGAGTATTTAATCATGTTAAAAAAAAGAGGAATAAATCTTATCAAACTCCACAAGTCCACATTCCTGCTGTATGAATCACAAAACAAACCCTGGAATGTCTTTATTTAATGCTGGCTCCAAATTCCCTCCCCCCCCCAAGCAAATGTAGTTGTACTTCGCATCTTTCTTGTGTTGTTCCCGTTCTCGCACGCAAAGGAACGGTGGATTAACTTAACAATACCCTCTCAGTGAAGCATGTCCGAGAACAGTCTGAGGAACGCGTGTGAAATGCCATTCGACACGCAAAAGAGCGGGGCGGCGTTCAGAACAGGAAGGAACCCGTGCGCACGCGTGCAAACGGTCAATGTATTTTTGGTGTCTCGCCTAAGCAGGGACCAACTGTAGACACCTCGGTGCTGTAGACAAGTGGCCAGTTGAGTCAGAGTACCACTCTGGATAGGTGACCATATTGGTCAGGTGACTATTGGTCAGGTGAGCACATTGATCACATGACCACATACTGATGTACAATGTAGGTCAGGTGGACCTCCTTATCAGTTTCGTGTGGTGCCAGATCTGCTACTCCAGATCTACTTATCACCACTCTCCATCTGTCTGGATGCCAATTCTCTGACTACAACGAGACAGCAATAAAGATGATGAGCTGAGACAAGTAAGCAAGTCAAGTCCAAATCTAGAGAGCGTGGTAGCTGAGAGAGAACCCTGTCCCCACCCGCTGAGCCATCTGTCTGTGGAGGCAGGTGGAACCGCTGGAGTTAGGTCAGGTTTAAGACATCACGTCGGCAGAGCAGGGCTTGTTAGTCCATCACTGTGTGTGTATCAGGGACTGCCTTTGAAAAAAAACAAAGGGCTCCTCAACAGTTATGAGACAGTGATGAGATACACAAAGATGCATTTGAGAGAACCTACTTTAGCCATTGAGGAAACAAAATCTGCTTTTGTTTTATCATCAAAGCTCTTGGGTGGTTGTCAGTGAAAGTTCAGTGTCTTGTTTTATCCATCTGTACAAATTATAAATGCAAATGCAGTGATAACCTTTTTTGAAATTTGCTATACAAAACACAGAAAAGTTGTGTTGTGTTTGAGTAGACCCAACTGGATGGGGCAGACTATGGCCACCAGTGTGGCATTGAATCACTTTTGAATGCATGTGACCGAAGGAAATATCACAGCGTTGATTGTAACATAAAAATATACCATTTCCTTCTAGACAATCTTGCTCAGTATTCATCTTATTTGGAAGATGTAGCAAACCTTTATCCAATGCCAAGTAAAATATCCACTTCTTGGAGTGCACCCAGCAGGCTCGGCCTGGATAATCGCAACATGCAGATGCTATTCTAGTTGAGCCATAAGGAGCCATGGGGCCACCGGTATTGCCATATATAGGCATGTGTACAAGGCTAGCTGTCCGGATCACTTGCGACTCTCTCTCCACTGGAGGGACGAGGGGGCTACAGGGCAGCACTTTCACTTTTGATGAACTCATCCACCACGGTACAAGGACTTGCTGTTTGGATCATGGCTATTGTTGAAATGCTAAATTCACGATGGGCTTTCCTGCTGGAGTTTTTAGGCGAGTTTTGGCCGAGCTGTATGCAATTGGGCGTGAAGCAATCCACATCACGGAAGATGTGCATTGCATCAGAGCTCCAGTTCTGATTTGTTTCTTTATTTTTGTTGGTCTGTGAAGGTGTGTTCGGAATACTTGGCTTCCTCAGCCAGCAGTAACATAGGTGTCTCTGGGAAGAGGAGTCAGCTGCTTCCACAAGTAATTCGGACAAAGCTTGAGTTACATGGACATTGAGATATTTTTCCGGAAGAAATGTCTTGGATGAAATGTCGGTTGTCTGTCTGGTGAATTTGTTCGAAATTGAGTTGTCCTTAACCCTTTTAACACTTGTATGAAATTGTATTACATTTACTCCTCCATAAATCAATAAAACCATAGAGTGCTACATGTAGGTGTGGTTTTATGAGTAAATGGCAGGGCCGTTGTGGACGCTTTGAGGGCTTATTGCTTAATTAATTTGCAGATAAGATATTGTTGTCAATGTATGTACACTGGTTTGCGTTGAATCATACACTAAAATGAGTTGGTTTAAAGTTGGCATTTCTCTTAGATTAAAACTTTAAATAGAAGAAAGCAGAATGGCATTTTGAGGTTTGATTTCTTTGTCTTGTTGGCAAAGCTGCACATACATTTTATGTATGTACATGTACATTTACTACAAGACTTGTTTGTGTTTCGGGGCTCTGCTACAACTGCAAACTTTGGCAATTTGCCAAACAACGGTGTCTGGCTCTTAGGGCATGTTCCTGTGTTGGTTTCTCTTTGTTTCTGCGGATGAGGATGAAAGCAGTTCACCCTCACAAGCTCAAGAAGGCATAACAGCTACACATGCATGTATTCCACCTCCAGCTGTGGACACTGTTTTCTTTAAGCCAAAGTTAACATTTTCCCAGATTTTTGGATTTTTTTCTTTTTGAGAATTGTTTGGAGTCTAAGTTCCTTGCAGTCTGCAGAAACAAAACCAGTTGTTCAAATTTGTTCAAATCAAAGATCTACAAAAAAAACCATGTTAATTCAAACACGGTATTATTTGTTCTTCCTTTTGCCGTTGAATAGGTACTTTCGATAGTGCGTGAACTGTAAAACAAACAGGGAAAACAAACAGGCTATATTGACAGTCGGATGTTCCTTCTTTTATTATAACATTATTTGACATGTTTCAAGCAAATATTTTTCTTCCTCATTGGTTGTAAGATTGCCAAACAGTCTGTGGAGTGCATTCGTGTTGCTTTTCAAAATACCACTTTGAGGATATTTGTGTCTGCGTAAGAAAAACAGGACATGATGCGAAAATGCGTTACAAGATTGGGCAGTTTGAACATGTACTTGGCTTTCAGATGTTGCAGCTAATATTTTTATGACGTTTCTAGTAAATTTAGGCAAGAAAAATTCATGGAAACACAACTAATCCTGTGCAGAAAGTAGGAGGCTATTAACACACATGTCTGTTTGCTCAAATAAATGAAAATATCACGAGAGGGTTTTTCTTCTTTTTTTTTTCTAAAAGTCTTTTGTATTGGTCTAATATTTGTCCACCGAGAAGTGTTTTGTACATTTTAAATGATGTCGTTTTCCCTGTGCAATGTTTGTCCCGCCATTCATCAGAAGTTACTCACTCTGCCGAGCCGCCCAACCAAATGCCATGGGAAAGCGTTGGCTCCCAAGGCCCATGATATGCCCCATTGCCCTCTGATTGATGTTGGACCAACCAACTACAGAACCTTTTTTTCAGAGCTGGTTACTTTTATTTTGTCTGTTTGTGTTGGTTGAAGTCCAATTTCTGAAGCTGACGTATAAAAATAAAAATTGTCTATTGTCTGTGCGTATAACGCACTTGAACAGCCGGAGAGAATAGGAACTTTTCACTGGAATGACTTTGTTGTACACGTTGGTTACTATACACAAATAGAAGGCTCGGGTTGGTTGGTTGAGGGTGAGTAACGTCTGTGAATAATGCAATCTGTGTTTGCAAGAGACAAGCTGTCTCCACTGTGGTTTTCCTGACTATTTGTAATATTAGTTAAAACACATATCATCACGTATACCTACTGGTAGATGTACTTTATTATACAACATTTGCTTTTGCTGTAATTTTCAGAAACGAAAGGATTTGGGGGGTTAGTATTTTATAGCAAATATTGTTACACTGACCTGCTTAAAGTTTGTGTTTGTAGATGCTGAAACAAACAAGACAAAATAATCATGTTCTTGTAGTCTGGTTCCCTGACCCCACTTCAGATGAAACAGAGTTTATAGACGTCAGGGAATTGTAAGGTCAGGGAACCGGTCTAGCTGGCTTGTACCCGTTCACAGATGTGCAACTGATATTGCAAACAAAATGTGGACTAACTAACTTTGGTAAAGTGGGGGGTTTGGGGCAGTATTAAAAAAAAAAACATTTTTTTTTTCCACCGATGGTTGGCCTGACTCATCATGGGGCATACTTTCTAATTGTTTTACAATATTTATGTGATCAGATTTTAGGAATTTTGGCTCTTGAAAAAAAATCTAGGCTATACCTCCGTAAGTGCCCCTTGTTCTCCAGTAACAAGCTGGCCAGCCCGCCTAAGTGGCCTACTTCAGAAATATTTAAGGGCCCTCGGGTTTACAAATACCTGTGCCCAATATTCAGGTGTTATGGCAGAATTCTGTGTTTTTTAACAGGGGGCCTGGGATGATAACAGAAAAAAACTCCTTGTAAATAATGTCGGGGAAAACAGGGGCAACTGTAAATAACGCTTGTGACTGGCAGGGATGGCTTAACCTGCTGGGCATTCCAGGCCGACTTGTGCCACCACATGGGCGTCAGAGCTTAGATTAATGGTGTTTATTTTAATATCTCGGAATATGTGATGGTATGTAATTGGAAGGGGGGATCCAACTGGATCTCCGAGGAGGAGAGATTCTTTGATTATAAACATGTATTGCAATCTGGGTGACAAGTGTGCTGATTGTGGAAACTAGAACTCACTCATTTTTTTTTCATTACACGTTGCGCGCTACACATGTGCGCCGGACCATGGTTGGAACTTGTGTTTGCTGCCTTTATGAGGATTGAAAATGTGAAACGTCTTTTATCAGAATTCTTTCAAATCATTATTTTAGTGAAAAACTATACTTCTCCCCACGAAAGCTTTATTTCTGCAATCTGATTTTAATAAGAAATGGATACCTTGACAAGACTACAAGAAGCCCACAATTGCCTTGTTTGATACTTGCAGAAGATTGCACAATTGGAAAGTGGACACCATGTAACTTACGAAAACTGTCACCATTATAAAAATACTTATTTTTTTTCAATGCTGGTTTCCAGTTAAAAAGGATTTTTCTCCCAACAATTTAAGAGAAAACTAACAGCATGCAGCATTCATCTTGCTTCAGATGACTAATGTCCCACTTTTGGTTGCCAGTATTGTGTCCGCCTTACACATATTTATAACTTCCGTTACACGCGAATGTTTTTGTGAGCAGAGTGGGTCAGCCAAAATTGTAAGAGAAATGTTCAAAGAATTTGTATTACCAAAGTGATCAGGGAGCTGCCTTTTGTAGAGGTGAAATGGGAACAAGTAGGGTTGTGCTGGTAAAGCAAAATTGACAGGGTGTGAAGACCTCAAATTTGGTGTTGCCAGGTCAAAGGTTACACGATGGTGTCAGGGGAACGGCAACCAGTGGGATTCATCCCTGAGAGCTCCTCACGTTCAAACCTGCCAAAATCATGCTCGGCAAGTATTTGTACAGGGGCTCCGTCGACGACGGGCATTGTACAGTCACACTCCGCTGAATACTTCCCCCTCATGGGGGAATTAAGAACTTCCGTAAACTAAAACCCTGCTCGCACCGTACCACTTTGGTTGGTGGTATTCCTCGTTGCAACCCCCCCCCCCCCAACCACCACTACCACTGTTACTCAGGGTAATCCTTGTCCAAAGACCACCGCAACGCCTGCAGTTGTTGTTGCAAGACCCCGGGTCAGCACTGGGCAAATACACGTGCCAGGGAAGGGTTTCGGATCTGGGGTCTGCGGGCCCCATTGAGCACCTACTGTTCGCCCATTGAGTTCCTTCTGTGTGCCCGTTTGAATTCCTGCCTGTGCCCGTCGGTCGCCAGCTTTTTTCAAATGCATTGGGTTGGGTAATGGGATTAATTTTCCTGATTTTGGAGTTTGACCCCATACTGGTTTTATTTTTTATGTTTTTTTTTTACTTAGAAATCTGAGGTTTAGAAAAAGCTTTTGGTTGGCCATTGTGGTACAGAAGAGTAGGACCTGTTCCGGGGTTGAACGGCTCACTTGAAAAAAAAGTGGAATTGTCGGAATCATGCCATGCAAAGTGTAATTGTTGCCATAGAAAATGGTTAAACAGAGTGAGAGATTTAAACAATGGCCGTTCAGACCAAAAAAGTTACCTTTTTTCATTCAGGTGGTTTGACTTGTCCCAAAAATGCTGCCACCCCCCTAAATAAAAGTCACGACAGATACAAAGTTGATTGGTAAATGTTCAACTGGTTGCGTAAAGTCATGTTGTTAGCATGTTGTCCACTTCAACGCTGGATTAAAAAAAAAAAAACCCTGATAAGACTAACATCCCGATGTAAACATACTTGTAACATCCCCTCCAAAAAAAAGCAGAAGACTCTGCTAAAACTTTATTGCATTCTGAGCACATACAAAAACCCATTGACACAATTCCTGCCCTAAAGTTTTGAGGACTAATCATTTATATTCTTCCTTATCAGTAGCTATCTCCTCCGTCTGCTTGGGTAAAAAGTCCAAACGGCAGCCCCAAATGGGCAGATAATCCCCCCCCCCCTAAAAACACCCATTATGCATGCAGCACGTGCCTAGCGCGGGAGGGTAAAGGCCCGCCCAGTGCCAAACATGTTGCAATCAATAAAGAGCGGGAGAGTTGGGCTTTGTCCTGAGAGTCTTCACCTAATTTAACGTGGGGATAAAGTCTCTAACCCCCCTCCCCCCCCCCAACTACCAAATCCTCTCCCCTGGTATTGATCAGATACCCAAACAGAGAGCCCTGATCGATCACAGATCTTGTCTGCATGCCGTGCACGGGCCTTTGGAACAGCCAGAAACAATAGGTCCTCGGTTACTAATGTGTGTTCGCTACATGGCTTTTATTGATCGCTTTGGTAGTGCTGTTACTTTTTTTTTCAAAGGTAGGGGGCTGGAATTTGTTGACAATTACAGAAACAATGACTGCAGGAGAAGCAGCTGCCGTTGCAATGTTCCTTAAATCGCTTTTAAAAATGAAGACTGATGAAACATTTAATACATTTTCATGGAATGCGTCAGCTATAAGTTACTCCATCCAGAAGTGTGAGCATTGGACAAGGGTTCGAATGCGGCGGCAGTGAAAAAATAAAATGAAGAATTCTGATAAAAAAATTTTACACGCAGCAAAGCTACATGTACCGGTAGATTTGTTCTTCGGTAAAGTAATTTTCTTTTCTGTAATAACACTTTTTTCTTGATTTCAAGGAAAATGAAAATGACAATCTTAACTACTACTTTTCTCAAAAAAAAACACCCCAAAAACTAGTGAAGGACTTCTCTTTCCTTTCGTCTAACAAAAATGGTGGATCTTGACACTGCAGACTGAGTCATCTAAGCTGATATTGGAAACACTATTGAAAACTTTTTATTGTGGAAAGTGATGAGCAACTAGCGTCAGACTGTCATTGTATAGTTGTAGTCTTTTGTAAAGCTATTTTTGTATTGCTTATATCCGTATGGTGCAAAAATTTTGAGGAATGAATTTGGGAAAAAAAAAAAAAATCATTGTTGTGATTAATAAAAGAACGCTACCCAATTTAGGGTCGTGTTGGGTGCATCTAAATGTAGCTCGTTTCATTCACAAGTCGTAAATATTTTGTATCTGTCAAAAAATGATGAACGACAAAGAGCTGTCGTTATGAAAAGAGTATTCAAGAAAAAGTTGAAGGGGCCAGGGCATTCCCCCTCCTATCCTCAGAGAACCTTTCAGTGCGGCCAATTTCCCACGCCTAGCGTGGTACCTGGGGCAAGATAGTCTGTATGGTTCTAGCGTGCGCTCGGTATTATGAATGAAAACACAGGTATACATGTAGACGTACATTGTATAGTTGTACGAGGAAGGGATTTGTACTTTGTGTGTACCAGTGGGGCCGCCTAATGTCTAGCGTGCACTCGGCGTGCAAAGAAAAACCAGCCACAATGACGCAGGTAAAGTTCGGGACAGCCAAATGAAAAAAAAAAAAAAAAAGAGCGGGAGCTTTTTTTTGTCATTGAGAATAAAGAGCGTAGGAAACACCTGAGTATGGAGTGTGTAGTCGGTCATGTTATTCAACAGCGCTGATGCGTAGGCTCTATTGCATGCTGGGAGGCTTTTGATTGGTGGAGAGGTGTTACTGCGCCACGCTCAGGCAGGTGTGCTCTCCTGCTGTCCTCGGTTGGAGTTCTTTTCCTCGATTGTCCCGAATATTTTCCTTAGCTCGCTTGATGAGGTTTGAATTATGTCGAATTTTGCCCTGTTTTTAATGTACATTTTGTACAGCCCCGTGCAATTTTTTAAAGGAAATTTCACCAAAGTTCATCAAAAGCTTGATGAATATTAATCATACCCCAACCAAATATTCCCATTTTCCATGGAATAGGTAACGTCATTCATTTATAGACGGGTTTTGTTGGGTTTTGTGTGTGTGTGTGAGCAGCGTTCATTCAGTCCGCCCTAAATTGGCTTTCGTTTTTGACTTGTGGGGAAACTGGAACATGAAACTGAAATGTGAATCAAATTCTCTGAAAAAGTAGTTGGATGTTCAGATAAATGTAAAAATAGATTGTTAATTCTGTGAATAGTGTACGTCCAGTATATTTCATGACAACAAGTATTTTTCTAGACTTTTTGATGATTTTTAATGGGACCCTTCTTGTTCAAAGTACTTGTTCAGTTTCAACACAACCTTCATTTGAAACGGGGTTTGTCTTAAAATCAGTTCCCATTGGCACAGTTTTCAACTTGAAATATTTACACGATCAAGTTCTGGCGCAATAAAAAGCTGAAAAATGTTATCAACAAACCTGCCCACAGAAATGCCTGGAATTTTGAATTATGCCCATCTTTCTCTCATGCACATAAAAAAAGAGCAAATTGTAAACATCAAACCACATAAATCAGACCGTCTGGACTGAAAGTGTGCCACATTCTTCCGAGTTAAACTAATTCTTGCGTTCCGGCTAACCTCCATGTTATAAACCAGTGCTTTTTTCCTTGATTTCCGTAAAGTTTTTTTCTGGAGCTGTTTCATTTTTGTGTGTGGTGTCTACATTGCCAATCCCCATCAATTTACAGCTCAGAGTTTGATTTCAAAGGGAACCAGCCAGGCCCCGAATTTGACCCCGGGGTAAGGGTCTGTTCTTTCATAACAGCCAGGATTTAGTGTAACTCAAGACTGCCATATCTATGGGGCCACTGGATAGGTGGTCAGGTCCCCCTATGCACTGGCTAAGGGACTATTTGGAGAAAATAATTGAAAGGTTCAAATATATTAGCACTTTTTGAAGTTGTTTAACTAGGTGGCATTTTTTGGGACATTTTGTAAGGGTCAGAAAATTCATAATAGATGTAAATTTCAGTGTTTATTAACCCATTAGCACTTGTACTACATTGTATTACCATGGAGGAATCACTGAAGAATCAATAAAACCATAGAGTGTTTAGGTGGTTTGCTAACAATCGTAGTAAAGTGTCTTGCCTAAGAACAGTGAGTAAAGGGTTAATGCTTCTTGCAGTGCCAGATAAGATACTGTGCCTAAAAATAGTAACATCATCACACATTATTCGTACATAACCCCCCCCCCACAAAAAAAAAAGTAGTTGAAAATCAGGCTCATAAATCGTGCATTTATTGCTTTGATTTTGGCATCTAGCTCATGATGTACAATTGTAAAATTGTAATATGAATCACCAAGGAAAAGTTATCTAAAGGTTGGAGTGCAGAGACAACTAGTGAACACCGTGATTTTTTTGTGGTGTAGTTTGGGTTTAACTGGGACGCTGCAAAACATCTGTACCAAGAAAGTGGACTGAGTCTTAGCAGACAGAGACAACCAAGCCCCAGACAGAAGGCCCGACAATAACAGCCAAAAGTCCAGTGTGGACAATTCATTGTTAAGCTATCAATTTTGCCTCAGTTGTTTACCATTTTTCATCTGTGGCCGGTCATTTATCATGTGCGTGTATGCTGTGTTAATAATACATACTTCACAATGTCCATTGTTTATATATGATTGTAGTTGTGCGATCCCCCCCCCCCCCAAAAAAAAAAAACACCCAAGAAATTCAGTTCTGCAACTGATATTTATTTTCGCACTCTGAATGTAACTCGCTTTTCTCTGTGTTTGTTCATTCAACCCTGAGTGTATTATGCAAGCCCTCACGCATGCATGCCTGATAAACCTCATACAGGAACTACATTTCTATTTCCTACCCCCCCCCCCCCTTTTCTAAAGTAAAAAAAGTTTATCCATAGGTTTACATGGGCTCAGTGTCAGGGAGTAAACAAGCTCATTTAGTATGCGCACCTGTCCCTTCAGCTCGCGACCCCTTTCCATTCATTGGCCGGCCCAGCTTCATGCATTATTCAGTAGGCAGTGGAGGGGGATGGTGCCCTGCATGTGTTGTATGTTGGTGAGCGGATTAGGGTCCATGGTTCAGGGTTTTTGTTTGCCTGTTGTGTACCTGTTTATAGCTCCATGGTAGGACCATAGGATGGTTTGGATGGACCACCACTGCTGATTGTGTGTTTGACAGTTGTAAAACAAGAGTGATTCCACCTGTAAAGGCACTGTCCATGTAACTGGGCTAACAGTGAATACAGTACATGATATAGTTGGGGATGAATGAATCCACTAATCTAAACTATGCTAACACCTAAACTTTGATTTGTGTTTTCAAAATACTTGTACATGGTCATTGTATAGATAGGCATACTTGTTGGTTTGAACCCTGTTTAGTACTAATTCATAGGCCAAGAACCAGTATTATTTAAGGAGAAGCTAAAAAAAGTGAATAAATTAGGAAGTAGAAAGTTCAAGCATAGAGCAAGGAAGCATCAAACTTGATGATTACTTTCTTTTTTAAAGTTAATTCATATGTTTGTATTTTACTGAAATTATTATCAGACATGTAGTTGAATTAGTGGTAGTAGATCCTTAACCTGGAATCCAGTCATCTGGCCACTTTAAGAATACAGTTTCTTGTTAAACCCTATGCTTTACCGAGCTCGTTAGCAAATCTAATTTTCTACTGTGAACGGAATTTATTCTGAATGAAAAGCCCGATGAAGATTAATTAGATGCCTCTTGGTAATTTTTTATTATTTGTTGCCACATAATGAACATGGTGGAGCGAACCCTGATGGCGAACATGGTGCTTGTGTGCTAGGGCAAGACACTTTACTACAATTGCCTCTCTCCACCCAGGAGTATAAATGGGTACCTGTGAGGGTAGAGACCAGAATGTGCTGATCTCGAGCTGCTGCAAAAAATGGACTCGTAGCCTGATGAGCAGGGGTAATAATTGCGCAGTGCTTTGAGGCCCTTTCCTGTGGTATAAAGCTCTATATAAGCACCCGCATTATTATAATAATACAGACACACACATTTTGCAGGGTTACATCCTGGTAACGATGCCATCATTTGATAATAATGACTAATGAGGAACCAGCTTTATAAATCATCTGACCTAATTTGAAAAACTCTCTTAAAATATGACAGATTGCCAACCAGTAATTCCTCCTGTTGAGCTTTTTTTCCCCCCGAGGCCCAATGCGTGGGAATAATTGAATCCTCACCCTCCCATGTATGAATTCTAATTCCTCTGTCTCGCCAGGCAACAATACACCCTCATTATCCCGGACGAAACCCTACAAGTCCTGAGCTTGTTGAACCGGCGAATACCGCGATAATAAGCCTCAACGAAAAAAGAAAGAAAAGAAGCTGGCCACAATGAAGAGATTAGGAATAACCCTTCTGTCTGCGGTGTATTAAAAACCCCAGGCACTCTTTACCATGGGACGTTGAGCTAGATTCGCGTGGGTCTTACGGCGAGATCTCTCTGCTTTGTGGTGCGGATTTGCTTTGGAGTGTTTCATGGCTGTTAGCTCTTAATATCATGGGTTCTTTATTTTTTGGGTTCCCAACTGTTGGATCCTGTTAAAGAAATACCCCTGATGGGTTGTTGGTTGTCTGCTTTGTCTGCACCTACGCTTTGTTATTTTACGTAAGATTAAGCACTAGTCCGGGTTGAGATATTTGACCTTCTGTTTCACAGTGTGAAATATTTGCGGTGTTATTCATTCGGTTCATTCGGTTCACGATGATAATTTTGTTTTGCTCTTGCAAACCATCAATCACTTGACAATGTTGAATAATCTCAATATTACTCATCCTATTAGGTTACAATGATGATTTAACAAAGCGAGTTGTCTGTGCAGACAGATGAAGGACTGTGTGAGAATAACAGTTGAAAAGTGTTGGGTCCTTTTGACACTTTCAGTTTTGTTCCTTTGCTTTTCCCTAATGTGTTCGTTCCCCAAACAAGCCACAGTTACCTGACAATTTTTGGTTGTACAAATAAAGTGGAAGTTGTCCAATTTCTACAATGTCCGTCACATGATCACAACTCAGCTTGTAAATTGAGTTCATCACATTTTTTTTGGTGGGGGGGGGGATCTGTGCAAGGGTTTGTTCCTAGGAAGAGGGGAACAGTAAATAAGTGGGGAATTTGAGGGAAAACTTGGAAATGGTTGTGTGAAAAAAAAATCAAAGATGAAATTTCTTTTCTGAAGTGATATCGAAGATTCTTTGTCAAAAACTGCCCAGTGCCTCAACTGAATTAAACTGTTGAAACACTGATTAAAGGAAATTGCATTCCAAGTCAAACTACAGATGGGGACAGTAGAATTATTATTGGGCACATCCCCAATCAATTCAGATGCTTGAGGGTGATGGCTGTCCCTGTATACATGGTGTCCAGTTAAAATACCTAGTCAGCTCCCCAAGTTCCTTATAGTTGTGGCACATGTCTTGATGGTATGGGCTCCTTGCACAAGTACCCCCTCAACGGTAAGGAGAGGGAGAGTTTGGAGAGACCACAGGGAGAGACATTCGATGCCGGCGACGCCTGTATTCTCACACGAAGACACTACGTGGCTTTGTGCACATCGGTCGTGCGTACTCTGTGCTATACTCACGTGAACAAGTATGTTTGCGCTCTCCAAAGTGGGAAAAAAGTGCCCTGTTGTTGCCGCTCAGATCCCGTACAACCTCCACCAAAAAGGACCGAATACTGAGAAATCCTCAGGTCTGACCAATGTTTACTTTTTATTCCTAGATGTCCCGACACTCACTTCGGCGCTAGCTGCGAGTATGACAACCCTTGCCGCCACAATCGTTGCCTGAACGGAGGCACCTGCCAAATAGTGGAGCCTACAGATGGCGATTCCCAGCCCACTTTCTCCTGCCTGTGCGACGTGGGCTGGACCAACTCCCTGTGTGAGCTGGAGTTGCCCAACGTCTGCAGGGACGAGCAGCCCTGCCAGAACGGCGGCCGCTGCAACCTGCGGGGCTCGGTGGACGACTACACCTGCGCATGCAGTGAGGGCTTTACAGGTGTGTGTTTTAAGTTCTCCCTGCAATGCCTAAATATCTCAGGCTGTGTTCGCAAAACGGTATTTTGTGGCTCTGGCCATGGTTTTTCATAGCCGTGACCGTAACTATAACCATGTGCCTGTAGTGAGGGCTTTACAGGAGGGTTCTTAAGCAGGCCCCACACTGTCCAGACATCTCAGGCTGTGCCTAGATATGGCTACGTTTATGCCATTTGTGCACTATGGTGAATGGCTGTAGCCGTTGAAAACAATTCCCACTTAAGCCACAGCCTCACTCAGATACAGAGTCAGTGAACAGCCAGCACCTTTGATCTGCTATCAACTGAATTCAGTGTTATATTTTCACATGTACAGTACAAATTCAATGCCACTCCCCAGCCTGCCTTTGTGGCGTAGGTGAAATCAAGTCCTCCCCTGTGATTAACACTGTTAAAATCTTTTGATGGTGTTAAGGCGAAATGAAACACTGTTTTCAACGTTTCTTCCCGCTTGTAGGAAGAAACTGTACCATGACTGACCACTGCGTGGGGAACCCTTGCAAGAACGGGGCCACCTGCAACTCACACGCCACAGGCTACAACTGCAGCTGCACCATCTACTACCGGGGCACGCACTGCGACATCGACATCAACGAGTGCACGGCCGAGGTGACGGCCTGCCACAACGGCGGCACCTGCGGGAATCTAGTTGGCTCTTTCATCTGTACCTGCTCGCAGGGCTACACGGGTCGGCGCTGCGAGTCCATCTATACCCCATGCCGGCCCAACCCCTGCCGGAACGGGGGCGAGTGCAACCCATTGGGCATGTACTCCCATGAGTGCATCTGTCCTGCAGGTAAGTTTATAATCTTCTATACTGTGCATGTGTGTAGTGAAAGTACATGTAAAATGGAGAAGAGTGATCCTTGAATTCCGTTGCCGCTGTATGCAGAACACTCCGAACAATACTTGAAACGACAGAAACATGACATTGCGTGAAAAAAAGAGATGTAATACCGTTGTGTATATTTTAGTTGTTTATTTATTTTCGGTATACATTTTGAACAGGTATTTTTCCATTTCCTTGCCATTAAAGATGATTTGAGTTGAGATCATTTTAGTTAGTCAGACCGTCTTCACATTTTTGGATAATCCTGATTTGGTTGTGCTTTGCTTTTGGAAGGTTACACTGGGACTCAGTGCGAAACCAACATTGACGATTGCATCATGCATCAGTGCACGAATGGCGGATTATGCATCGATGGTATTGACTCCTACACCTGCAGTTGCGCCCCGGAATACACAGGTAAGCCCTGCCCCCCACCAACCAACCCCTTGATCTACAAGCTTTTAAATCCCTGAAGAACACGATCAGTGAGAAGACAACAATAACTTGAGCCTCTGGTTATAACTTAAGCTTCCTCTCAATAGTTTGTAGTTAACCTGTTGACACCGGAGGACATGTAAACGCATTTGCAAGGGCGGGTGACGGATTAAATCGTCAAGCTTTCCCCTCGTCTCTGGTGGTAGACGTGTATACATGTCAGTGGTTTTTGTACCCACCTTGTGTTGAACTTGGTCTCGGCTGCTTTACATGGCCTGTCATGGTTACAAATATCGCTCCGTGGCAGGGCCTTGGAATGTTGCAAAACATGCAGTTTGGGTGAGAAGTATGGTACAAATATTGAACAAATGACTCTCCAGAGTCAGTATCTGTGGTGTTTGGCTTCATTTTAAACTTGGCCCGACATAGTTTGAAAAATGGTGTTTTTCGGCCAAAAGTAATCCCGCCCTGTTTACATGTACCGTACGTCTACTCAGTCTAGATTGACCCCACCTGGTCCGATTTGGTTGTTTCTTCTCCCACACAGGCGAGCTTTGCACAGACGACGTGGACGAGTGCACGCTGCAGCCAAACCTGTGCAGGAATGGCGCCACCTGCCGCAACAACGCCCCAGGCTACCGGTGCACGTGCGTCTACGGCTTTGAGGGGGATCACTGCGAGCACGATGTGGACGCCTGTGAAACGAATCTTTGCGAAAATGGCGCCACATGTGAGGATGCCGTGGCCAGCTTCAGGTGCATCTGTGCTGCTGGCTACACTGGTAAGACCACTGGAGTTCTCTCTTCGTCAAAAAAAAAAACAGATCAGGAAAACATTCTGTCATTTTAGCAGCATTGTAAAGAGAAGTGGGAGGGGAGCATGAGCTTCTTCTTTTCAGAAGCGATCAGCAAAATGTGGTTATAAAAGTTATTTTAAATGTATACAGTATACAACTTACGTAAGGCTTTGTTGATGAAGTTTTAAAAGCTTTGGTGAAAGAGTTTTCATGAGGTTCATATTGCTATCTAAACCTAGTCATTTGAAACCTTAGACAGCATGCCTCCAAAAATGTGGCTTAACATCTTTTTTTATAGAACTAAGAAAGGTTTCTGGTAAAAGTGCATTGGTCATTAGGGTTAAAGAAGTTCTGATTGTAACCCTTCAGGATTGTATTGTCATCTTGAGGATGCCTGCATCAGCAGCCCCTGTGCTGCCTCATCCACCTGTGACACCAACCCTGGCACCGGTGACGCTGTCTGTCACTGTCCCGGCGGTCTTACAGGGAGCGACTGCTCAATTGATATCGACGAGTGCGAGTATGGTGAGTCAATATAGTTGTGTTTGTAACACTTCGCAGGTGGCCTATTGGAACTAGGTGAAACCTCACATTGGCTTTCCAAAGTAGAACCTCACAGCGATTACATGGAAACCTCGCACTGAACTAAGCTTCATAGTGACTATTTGGAATCATCACCGTTATCTCATTGAGGAACCTCACAGATGACATTTATATAACGGTAACCCGAGCTCACATCTGACCACATTGGAATCTTGAAGTGAACATTTGGGAACCACACACAGTGAACATTTAGGAACCTCAGGGTGACCATTTAGGAACCTCAGGGTGACCATTTAGGAACCACATTGACCATTAAGGAACCTCATAGTGACCATTTGGGAACCCCACATTGACCATTAAGGAACCTCACAGTAACCATTTGGTAACCTCGCAGTGACTAATTGGAAACCCAACAGTGACCATTTTGGTACCCCACAGTGACCATTTTTGAACCTCACAGTGACCATTTTGTGAGCCTAAAAGTAACCTCGCCTTAACCTCAAAGTCACATACCTTTGACTAAAGTACTTAACATATTTCAAAATCACCACAGCAAAAGCCGTCTCTCCAGAGGAGCGGTTTGAATGCGCTTCCTCCCCTAAAAAAAGTATGTACTGAGGGTTCTAAACTAAGGAATTTTTTTTGTTTTCTCCACAGATCCCTGCGAAAGTGGACATGGCAGTGAGTGCGTCAATACCGTGGGAGCTTTTTACTGCAACTGCGCACCCGGTTACAGCGGGTTGCGCTGTGAGGTGGACATCGACGAGTGTGCATCCACTCCTTGCGTCAATGGGGGCACCTGCCTCAACCTGGCCGGGATGTTCAATTGCGTCTGTGTCAGAGGTAAGAAACTGGGGCAGAGACGAGCGAAGCAACTGTGGCAAATGTTCTGGATAGCTGACCTCATCTTTTTCATTGTATGAGTGCATAAGCAAACTTAGTTTGGCCCAGATGGAAACATAATAGGAATGCTGCTTTCCTTATAAGCAACGGAAGGGGGGGGGGGTGAAACATTCTTCCACAACCATCGGCTTTCTTCCATCGGGAATGTACCGAGTTACTCAAAATGAGTGTTCAAAAACGAGCCAGAATATTCTGACTTTTGACATGCTGCTTTGAAGACTAAATCCTATACCACACTTTGAAGCCTTAGTCTGAAGAAAACTGTTTTTTTCCTCTTTGAATTTCAGGACCAAGACCACATAGAACGTTGCACCTCGCAAGTTGAAATAAGTGTGATACGTCTTGCATTGACTTTAGCAGATACTCTTTTTTTTTTTTTTTTTACTTCCAAATATCTGATTTTTCCCATTCTGATCTTGACCTTGCAGGCTACACAGGTGTCTACTGCGAAACCGACATCGATGAGTGCGCGAGTAACCCTTGCCTAAACGACGGTTTCTGCCTGAACAAGGTGGGCCGGTATCAGTGCAACTGTCTGGAAGGTTACACCGGGGCCCGCTGCGAGGCGAACATCAATGAGTGCCTCTCGGACCCCTGCCAGAACGGGGGAACGTGCCTAGACGGTGCCAATCAGTACACATGCAGCTGTCTACCAGGTAAGCATTAGACATCAGCTTAGCACAGAAAAAAAAATCTGCTTATTTGCATGTTACCAGCTACAGAATCTCATCAGACGTGTATTGATTGTGGCTGCTTCTCAGCTGATAATTTTTTTTGTTTAGCACAGTAATTTTGCGAATGGCAATTTTAGCTTACCTCCTGGAAAATTTGGTTGATTTGGCATCAGAATCGTCAAGTATGAGTTGTTAGATCAGCCTCCTTAGCTGACTAATACTAATGGACGAATACTTGCCAGCTTGGATGTTTTTTTTTTACCCAGGAACCCGGTTAGTGGGTCTCCTAAGGGGCATTCTGTAAGAATGTTATTTACGTATCTGGCGTAGACAGTTTTTTTGGCAATAACTCATTATCCATCCCCGATGAAACAAAAATGCACTGCTAGGGATGCAACTGCTACCTTTGAGAAGTCCCAGCCAAGGTTATGTATGCGCCTGTTTTTTTCTCCCTCCTGTCCTGTAGGCTACACTGGCGTGGACTGCGAGACTGACTACGACGATTGCCAGCACGACTCCTGCTTCAACGGCCGCTGCCAGGATGCCCTCAACGGCTTCACCTGCATCTGCAACTTGGGCTACGAGGGCCGGCTGTGCGAGAACCAGATTGACGAGTGCCTGGACGAGCCCTGCCAGAACGGCGGGACCTGCATCGGCCTGGTTGGGGCCTACCAGTGCGTCTGTGCCCCAGGGACCACTGGTAAGATCACTGAAAAAAACCCAAACCTTGGTGTAATATGAAGCAAGTTCCATTGAGGAGCATAGGTCATCTAGTGGTTGTTTTGTGACACACCTTACCCCTGCACAAAGCCTGTCAGCAAAGACTTCCATGGAAGCAATTTGTAGCGTGCTCCATATATATTTTGGGGAAGGCCTTGAAATGCGAGACGCTTTGAAAAACAATAAAGCCAAATCTTCCCCTATTCATGAATTAGCAGTTTGGAAGTGTTTGGATTCTGGAAGGCAAAGTAATGTGAGGAGGAGTGCAACAAATGTTGTGAATAATTGTATTGCTTACAAATTTCATTTCTCACAAAACTAATTACTAACGTTTTGTTACAGGTGCCACTTGTTCCATAAACACTTATGAGTGCTCGTCCAACCCATGTCAGAATGGTGGATTGTGTAACGATTTAATCAACGGATATGAATGCGAGTGTCTGGCAGGTTATGAGGGACTACTCTGTGAGGTCAACATAGACGAGTGTGCCTCCAACCCTTGCGCCAACGGGGGCACCTGCCACGACGACATCAACAAGTTCATCTGCACCTGCCCCTCGGGCTACCACGACGCCCTCTGCTTTTCAAGCATTAACGAGTGTGAGAGCTCGCCCTGCTTAAACGGCGGCACCTGCCAGGACGGCGTCAATGAGTACGCCTGCGAGTGCGTGCGGGGCTACGGCGGGCCCCGCTGCAATGCCGACATCGACGAGTGCGCCTCCAACCCCTGTCAGCACGGCGGCCGCTGCGCCAGCGGCCTGGACTACTACGTCTGCGAGTGTCCCGAGGGCTACGCCGGCACCAACTGCGAGAGCAACGTCGACGACTGCGTGGGGTACCCTTGCCGCAACAACGGGACCTGCATCGACGCGGTCAACTCGTTTGAGTGCGTCTGCATCCCGCCGTATACCGGGGAGGTTTGCGAGGACCTGCTGCAACCTTGCGAGAACCACCGATGTGAGAACGGTGCTACATGCGAACCGTTCCCCAGCTACAATGGATACTCCTGCAGATGTCCAAATGGCTACACAGGTAAACAGAACCGTTACTCTGGCCAGGGTACTCACTACTGTACTCTATGGCACCTGAGCACGCAACAGCTGTGGTAACTTGTTGTGTTGAAACTACAACATTGTGCAATCAGCACTGTACAACCTCAGCTTACTACAGTACTTCAAATTTGGACTAGTTGATGCAAAAAAAACATTTCCGTTATTCTGGGGTCTGGATATGCCTACAATTAAAGTGCAACCTAAAAGGAGTGTTTTGATGTGGATTGGTTTCAAATAGGAAAGAATATAGTATTCAGACGCCACTTCTTTGGTTGTAAACAAAGTCTACAAAGAGTCAAGTGCATTTGCAAAGTATTTTCTAACAAACTTGGAAAAGTTCCTCAGTCCTAAATTCATGTCTTTTAAACTTTGTTTGCAATTACTGACCTTCACCGAGATAATATATGATGAAAAAAGTGGCGTCAGGATCCAACATTCTTTCCTCAATTAGGGTAAAAAAATTAAAACGCTGTATTAACCTTTTTTCATATTGCACCCTGTTTTCTAGATGTCAAATTTCAAAATCAATTATCCCATACAATCAGGTGAATTCTGCAACCGAGATATTGATGAGTGCGGTGAGTACCCGCCCTGCCACAACGGTGCAATCTGCAACAACACCTTTGGTTCCTATGAGTGCATCTGCCCCCCAGGATTCGGCGGCCAGGACTGCATAACCAACATCGATGAATGCGAGTCTGGTGAGTTTAACCCTAACTCCCTAGCGTCTTTTATTAGGAACTGGACCAATTCCATCAAAATCTTTCAATCACTGTGCGGCCAATACAAAACTGTACATGACATAATGGAATCCACCACTGACGCACTGATTGACATTCATGGACTTGCTACACATGGCTTTTATCACAATAGCAGTACAGGAAGCTGGGCAAAATCAATCGGATACCCCTAGCACTGCTTCAGGCCATTAGGCCCAAGTCCATCATACTCCATCAATATTTAGTCACGCCAGGCCTTCTGGACCAAGTCCCCCCAAATCCACCAAAATGGGGGGATGGATTTTGATGGATTTGGGGTGGTTAGGGTTAATGCAACCTACAGATTGATGCACTGCATTATGGAACCATTTTGGTGAAGTTGTGTGTTTGTATTGCAAGATTGGAGAACGGAAAAGCAGCTTGCCCTTCATGGCATGCAGCTTTCTATAGGAGAGATTCGGAACAGATTGATCATTACCTCATATTCCTCTTCCCTTAAAAAAACAGAGGGCAGGCTAGAGTTGAAACAGGTGTGAACCCCAACAACTTTTCCAATATGTAAAATTATTAAAGTAATTCGGAATTCTAAATGTTTAGCAAAGTCATTAATGTGCATTAATTTTCCCAGTGCAATAGCGCAATATACTCAGCAGTCAAGTCGACTTTTTTTGAGATACGGCAGACACAACAAGTGGGCATTACTTGGAATGGGTAAATTTGGGTAAATAAAAGAGCTCAAAATAGTGCCCTCAATTTCTCCAGAAAGCCAGTGCCTACTTTGGAGCACTTACTTAGTCAGATTTGTGTCATTTAAACTTCCTTAGTTTTGTACGAGTCAATTTATGCATTCAATTTGTTTTTTCTCCCAGACCCTTGCCAGAACGGCGCGGCCTGCTTTGACAAGACCAACGACTACACCTGCGCGTGCCTGCCGGGCTTTACGGGCAAGAACTGCGAGACGGACACAGACGAGTGCGAGTCCAACCCGTGCCGGAACGGCGCCACCTGCCACGACTACGTCTCCAGCTTCACCTGCGCCTGCACGCTGGGATACAGCGGAGTCTACTGCCAGACCAACGACATGGACTGCACTGAGAGGTAAACTGGGGAACCAGACTAGATAGCACAAATGTTTTTTTTTTAGGGGGGGAGGGGTTTAAGATGTTTGCAGATGTGAAGTGAATAAGTCTGGAAAAAAAAATTGAAAAGAATCAAGAGGAAATGTGGTTTAACCTGTTAGCACCTGTATTATAACCTATTATAATAACCTTGCAAATTGTTCACATCGTACATTGCAAAGTTTGTGTGTTTTTAAAATGTTGGTTTGCTTTGTCACAAAAAATTGAAAGGTTGAGAATTTATTCCCCTGTATACCATAATAGTTTTTGTGTGAGAGACTTTTTTTTTTTATTGAAAAAAACATGTCTTCTTCCTGTCCAAGCTCTTGTCTGTATGGAGGTACATGCATCGATGGAGTCAATGAATACACCTGTCACTGTACACCTGGCCACGTCGGCCCCAACTGCCAATACCAGGTGGACGAGTGCAGCTCCAACCTCTGCCAGAACGGGGCCACCTGTGTAGACCATACAGGCTACTACACCTGCAACTGTGTGCTGGGCTACCTCGGGGAGAATTGCCAGGTAAGTTTTGGGCCCGTGACCATTCAGCCCTGGTATGAAAAGGGCCCCTTGGTAAGCTCGTCACCGCCCAAAATGGCCCAGTTACCGGCCTAGGAGCTGGTCCGATGGCTGATCAGAAACTGCTCTATCCCGGGGTCAATTGTTTGCAAGTGTTGACACATGTGATATATCCCAGAAGAAACCCGCTTGTGGTTTCATCTCTCAGCGCGAAACAATAGAACACTTTCATCGGCACAGATCAAACCCCCTGCCATGCGGTTTCGCGCACAATGAGACTGTAAATCAACAAGGCGTTTGGAAGGATTTTATCTTTAATCCGATAACTTTTCTTTTGTTCTGCTCTGGACGTTCTCTTAAGGGTAATAAATTGATGCACCTGACTGATTTCAAAACTTCAGGACAGACAGGCCCATGTACCGAATGAGACTGGGCTGAAGAGCGGACTGGCTCTGGACCGGACGAGGTACCGGGGGACCCTCTTCATACCAGGGCTGAATGGTCACGGGCCCTTGTTGAATGTGATCAAGTTACAGACTAATTTGGCAACCACAATTTAAAGCCTCGACTGAGTTGGAACCGTGCCAGTGCGCAAGTCTCGTGTGTGTACTCGTGTCATGCCTTGCCTTGTCAAAAATGAATGCGTACATGTAACTTAATTTTGAAGAAGGCATGTCACATCTGTACGACTGAGGTGCCAACCTCGGTTATACCACGCAGTTGTGGTCAATGGGTTTATCGGTGGGCTCTGTTTTGAAATTATCTGTGCTGCATTTTGTGACTCAAAGTGGCGGAAATGAAAGATCTGTTACACATCGGAGCCTTTGTTTTTTTCTATCTTGTCGGTACCCTTGAGCTAATCTATGTAATAGACCATGGCGAAAGCCATGGGCTATTATGCGTGAACAGATTCGTTGAATAATTAGTCAAGACCCCGCCTCTTGACATCCTAGATTTTGACCAATCAGCGGGCGCTTTCCATACCGGGTCTTCGGTCATTCACCCATTGCGCATCATAGACAAGGGATAAAAAAAAAATGTGTCCCGCGCTCTGTATCATGTTATGCGATATCGCGCCCGGCTGTTGTTGTATTACAAAACACTGCACATTCGATTTGACCAATCAAACCATTTAGTCCTGATTTGGGAATGAACTGACGTCACGATTTAGTAAAAAGTCGACTCCAGTTGGCTGGTGCGTGGCTTGCATATATCTGCATGTCTAGACATATCGGATGTTATACAATACTTGGTTCCGTGGATAACGGGTGATACTCAGACTACCCTTGAGCAAGGTGGATCAAGAAACTTTGCTTCACCATTTTGCAACTTATTGACTTCGCTACATTGTCGCCAGTTGGCTTTGACATAATGGGAACAGAATGGAGAATCACTTGGGTATAAAAACTGGGTTACATTTTCTGGGTTAGCTGTTCCCATATTTGGTTATAATTAATGACTTTGTGTCGAGGAAACAATGTACAATATACAAGTATGTTGTGCATGTTCAATTGAACTTGGTGATCTATTAACTGTCATTTCTGGAGCAGACATGAGCGATGGCTCGGGGATTTGAATGACCTCGTTTCTGTGAATGGACTGTTTGTCTCTTGTGTAAACGAGCCTTGCCGAGATGTTTTTTTGCTGGCACCTAGCACTTTTAAAACCCAGTTTAGAAACCCAGTTTAAAATAATGGAAGTTCTAATTTGGGTTGAAGCATTTTCACGGCAGCTGCGCATCCAATGTGTAGCTCAGCTATTGTTGTCAAACAAAGTGTCTGTTTTGACCTGTTTACTTGGCTTGACAATGGACCAACATTGCATTGCATTAGCTGATATGGTGCATACTACTGGAAGACAACTGTCAAGCATGGGTTTTACTTCTAATTTTTTGCATGGAAAGTTGTGTTTTATGTTTCGCCAGAGTGTTTGCAGAGTGCTCTGAAATTAGTCCCTTTGATTTGTCTTGTGATAACAATTTTTGTAAACAAAATTCGAAAGATCACTCACAGGGTTCGACCTTAACTTTTTTTTTCCACTAGCCAGCTGGGCTGCTGAAACGAACTCTTAACTAGCCCGCAGGCATTTTCACTAGTCTGCATGTTTTTCTTTTATATAGTGTCTTATAAACAACAGTGTGCATACATGTAAAACGTGTTTCCTGAGGCAATCTTGTCAGTGTTTTTAATAAACAGATGTAATAATTTAACCCTTAGCAGTAAAATTAGACACAAATTGATACCTGTTTGCTTTCTGAATTTCATGAGTTATTTTTCTCCCCGTCCTTTCATCTTTGCCGTAGCCCAATAATTTGTGACTCGCCAGCCGGGCTACTTAAGGAATAGTTTGACTAGCCCGCCGCTGTTTTGACTAGCATTTGGCTAGCGGGCTATTGCTAAAGTTGTGCCCCTGCCTCTAACCTCGTGCACAAAAAAATGCTTTGAAAAGATATACATGTAGGACTCTGAACAAAAGGCATTTTCCCCAAATATATATTTGTTTAGCTTCATTGTAAAATATTGTTTGCAGTCTGATAAAATGGGTAGAGTAGAGTCCAATACTTAAAGAAAGATGACAAGTTTCAATGTATTGTTGTTTTGTAACTTCTTTAGCGCGGCACATAAAAAAAACATAGTGACTTTGTCGCTCATTGTTTCACACGGCCTGTTTGCCTGTGGTTCGCTGGCCACCTGTCCATTGTAGTCACGACGCTGATCCACTTCCCAGGCAGTCGCTCCAATTACTTCCGACCCGGACTTGCCCTCAGAAATATGCGGGCTTCCCCAAATAAATCCCCTGTATTCATGACTTCGCGCCTGACTGCACCATCAGAGATGATACAACCGCTACTCTATAGTGGCCATGCTCCAGTTACTCTCAGCGCCTCATTGTTAGTCAGTCGTCAATGGGTTTCTTTTTTTCTTTTTTTTTCCCACGCAGGATCTGGTTGACTGGTGCAGCGCTGAAATCAACCCCTGCTCCAATGGGGCCACCTGCACGCAGACCGACAACCGGTATACGTGCACATGTGAGGGCGCCTGGGCCGGTTCCCTGTGCGACGTCCACCAAGTGTCCTGCGACGTCGCCGCGTCAGAAAAAGGTAAACTATTTACCTCTGGGATCCACTATTGCCCGGGGAGGCTTTTGGCAGGAAATATTGCCTTGGAACTCCATGTGATATTGAGCAGGGTACCAGTCAGTAGCAACATACATTGCGATACTTTTTTGGGCCTGGAGACCCGAGTTTGATGAACAGATGTTTACTGCGTTACGCACAATTTATTATCGATTGCCTGCAGTTGTTTTCTTTATTTTTGGCTATTTTCAGTTCATATCGGTTGTATTTCCACATTTCTTTCATTTGTAACAAGTTTATTGTGTTGTGCTGCCGAGGTTTCCAGGTTTTTATTGGCATGCAGATTTTGTCTGATCGGGAACTGTGCAGTAGTAAAAAATGATTCATGAAAAGAATGCAAATCAGTCGAATGATATGCAAGCAACAGGGACAAACTTTTAAAAGCAACAGCCAACATCTTAACATTTTCACAAACACAAATAAATCTTTCTCAGCTCTAAACTTTTCTCGTTTAAATGTTTGTTTCTCAGCCAAACCGGCATGTTTTAATAAATGATGTGGTGCTTATATAGCGCTTTTATACCAAAGGTCTCAAAACGCTTCACAATTATTACCCCTGTTCATCAGGCCACGAGACCAGTTTTAGCTGCAGCTCGAGATCAGCGCATTCTGGTCACTACCTTCGCAGGTACCCATTTATACTCCTGGGTGGCGAGAGGCAATTGTAGTAAAGTGCCTTGCCTAAGAACACAAGCACCAGGGTTCGAACCCACGTACCATAGCACGTGAGTCGAATACTGTAACCATTGGATGACAGCACTCCAATGTGCGTTTCAGCAGAGTGCATTCCAAAGAGACGGCTTATTTCACCTGGAAAATATCTTAAAAACGGTAATTCTGGGGGAAAAGTAATTACAACCCATCCATTCTGGCATCCCATGTGATCTCCATGGTTTATGTGCTCTGTTTCCTCTCGCAGGCGTGACAGTAGAGAACCTGTGCCTCAATGGCGGCACCTGTCAGACCCACGGCAACAGCCACATATGCCAGTGCCAGCCCGGCTTCCGGGGAAGCTACTGCGAGACCAACATACGGGAGTGTGCGTCGGCGCCCTGTCAGAATGGGGGGACCTGCCGTGACGGAGTTAATGAGTACAGGTAGGCACGCCTCAAATTTAAAACAGACTCGGTGGTTATTTTTTTCTGAATTCTTGGCATTTTTTCCTGAAAATTGTAGACGTCCACTGAGGTTTATTTTGGGCTGCTACTTAAAAAAAAAAACACTTAAAAAAAAAACGCTGAGATTTTTATGGTGAGGGACTTTGGCTCTAACAGGTGCTACATTACCAAACAGTGGATGTGTGCTTTTGACAATCATCAGCTATCTTAAACACCTAGAGGAGAATGCAAAATTAAAGAGGTGGTAACTGGAGGTTTACCCCGAGGTTTTAGGAGGTTTAACTGGGTTTTGTGGGTTACCTCAGGGTAAAACCTCGAGTTACAAGGTTTAACAGGTTTTTTTGGGTTACCTCGGGGTAAAACCTCGAGTGACCTTAAGGTAATGAAAATGTTTTTTTTTTCTTTTGAAGTTTTTGTTTCAGTAGTGAGTAAAGACTTTCATGAAAAAAACGTAAATAAGAGCCACTAGATGCAATATTACTTGCCACTAATTTATTTTATAAAATTGGTTAAATTTAAAGTAAGAACTACATTGAGCAGTGAATAGACATCCTTCTTGTAGTTGGATGTAGAATTTATTGTTGCAACATAAAGATACAACAGGGTTCTAAGTTGCAACGGCCAAACCTTGGCCTTTACCAAAATTATTTTTCATAACAAACTGAGGCTGTATCCACAAGAACACAGAGTTGAATTCATCTTGGATCTGACGCTGGAACTTGACGAATCTGCTACTGGAATGTGGAAACAATGTCTGACTTTTTGTCTTGCAGCTGTTCCTGTGTGGCAGGCTTTGAGGGACTGAACTGCGAGAACAACGTGGACGAGTGCGCCAGCTCTCCGTGCATGCACGGCGGCGTCTGCCACGACCTGGTCAATTCCTACAGCTGCTCCTGCAAGTCTGGCACTGAAGGTGAGCGCATTGACCCCTGACCTTTGACCTAGTAGCATCTCATGAACTTATTGCTCTTTCTTTCGCGGATTGACATCTTGACACTCTTCAATGATATTTAACTTTGTCTGCATTTTGGACGTACGGATGTCCATCTGTACTTGAGTACCTTTACCCTAAACTATCTAGGCATTTTCGCTAGGATGCAATCTCAATCCCGCAAAATCCTCCAACTGCCTCCATGTAAAAATTGCATACAGCCTCAATGAGGTACTTGGAGGGGTGACCACTACCTCAATCCTGCAAAATCCTCCAGGAATCACTGTCAATATGTTGAGTCAGAGCATGTAACATCCTGGAGCAGTGTGGAGCATTTTAAGTATAATGTAGGCCTAAATTTATGCATGGCTGAGCATAAATAGTGCAAGGTTCGGTCTAAGACCTTCACACCGTCCATCCTCCGAAATCAGCCACATGTTTTGGCCCTATAGCCTCAATCCTGCAAAATCCTCCCATTTTGCAAAGAGGCTTTTGGAGGATTTGGGAAGGTTAGGGTTAACGTAACCTGTTTGGGCCTCTCGCAATTTCACAGGCATAAACTGCCAGATCAACAACAACGACTGCTTCTCGGGGGCGTGCTTCCACGACGGCACCTGCCGGGACCTGATCGGCAGCTTCACCTGCGACTGCCCGGCAGGCTACGTCGGCCAGCGCTGCGAGGGCGACATCAACGAGTGTCTGAGCATGCCCTGCCACCCGGCGGGAACCTCCAGCTGCATCCAGAAAGTCAACGACTTTGAGTGCGTCTGCAATCTGGGCTACGAAGGTAGGTCTGGGCGCATTACTCTCAGGAGGTTGAGCTGGCTGCTCATATGTGGGCTGAGAAGGGATTGCGAGACGGGAAGAAAAGAGAAAAAATTTAATATTGGGGTTTTCACTTCCCTGACATTATGTTATGTACACAATTGTATGATCCTTTACTTATCAACCCTAACTACCTATGGGGGGTGTGCAAAATCATATTAAAATTGGAAGATTCAGGACTGTTTGGGTTAATCACAAGCCAAATCATTCTTGAGTTCAAAAGTTACAGGCCGTGAACACAAATAGAACGCCTCTGTCATCGTATCTTTGAATGGCCTTCCACATCCACCGGACGAAATGAGATTGACTTATGATTTAGTTGGGAAAACTTGTGAGGACTTTGACTATAACGCTCATTGCTTTCTGAGAGCCCGTACAGTACAATTGTTCATAAACTCACTGAGGCAGGACTCCACTGCTAACCTTATAAGGGTCATTGATGTGTTCTATGATTGCGACGATAAAAACTGATGTTCAACAGACCTTAAGTATTGGATTAGATTCATACAAGGAGAGCGTTATTGGAAGTGGCAGCTATTAGTTCTACATGTGGCGGCTGTAACCTCCACTAACAGGATGTACTGTCCTGGAAAACAAAGTCACATCATTGCTTAGAAATGTCCTCCGGTTGAAAGTATGCGAATCCCGAGTGCGATCCCCTTTTTTTGTTTTGGTTTGACAGGGCGGCTGTGTGACACGCAGGTGCGCTACTGTGATTCCAACCCTTGCCAGAATGAAGGCACATGCACCATCACTAGGAGCGGATTCCATTGCCAGTGCACACAGGTAAATATTAGTAACATTGCACTGTGAATACACGGCACTACTCAAATGTACACATCTAGTATGCTGTTGAGGTGTTGCCTCAAGTGAAATGAAGTTTTTTACTGCAATTTGTATTCCATTTTTTGTGTGAATTTAGCGATAAAGGTCCATTATGAGCACGAGAATAAATTTTAGAACATGTGGGGAAGATTACTTGAGAACCCTTGGAAACTCGTTGAGTGCATTGTGATGAGCAGTCGAAAAATACTTGAACATGAGTGTGAGTTTGTATGCGCATTCAAATCGTGGACCTTGAACAATAGGGGACAGTAGGGTCCACGATTTGACAAAAGGTCCACGATTGAGATTCGTGTTCAAATCAATGAGAGCTGTTGCTAAAAAGTTAGAGTACAAACAAAAGAAGGACGATAGGGGGTCCACGATTGAGTTTGTTTATGGTGTAAATCGAGGACACACACATGCAACATCATCAGTGAATCGAGGACAGGAACCAAATCGAGGACAACCAGGATTAGAAAACGTGTACAAAAACCAATGAGAGCTGTTGCAAAGAAGTATAAACAAGGGAAAAGGGAAGAGGAACAAAAGAAAATCCTCGCTTTACACCATAAACAAACCTGCTAGTGCCTGTGTGAGTATATATATGGGAGTACATGCACTACTTTAATACCTGTTTGGATTTGACCTTGTGCACTATTCAGGACTTTAAAGGGAACATCTGCGGGGAACCGGTGACCATGTGTGATGCCAACCCTTGCCAGAACTCGGGCACCTGCCGTGTAGACCCAGACAACCAGGTGGGCTACATCTGTGACTGCCCCGCCGACATATTCGGTGACAACTGCGAGACTCGTGACCCCTGTCGTGCCGGGCCCTGCGCCCACGGCGGGGACTGCCTCTTGCAGTGGGAGAGCTACGTCTGCCGGTGCCCGGCCACGTGGAGTGGACGACGCTGCCAGGTGTTTGACCCCGACTTCCCCGGCGGCATCGGGTCGGATCCCGTCCTGCCTACGACCCCGGCCTTGCTGGTGCCCACTACGGCCCAGAGACCGCTGATCCCGACCACGGCAGTAGTGGTGACAAGGACCACTCGGAAGGAGACTCCTACACCTCCCATGAACAATGACTTCTGCTCAGCCTCCTGTGTGCAAAGGAAAGGCAACGGCGTCTGTGATGTGAGTTTGAACTTTTTGGTCAAATCCCAAAATCTTTTTTCCCCCTGATTAGAGACAGCACTGGTGTGCACTCTTTCATAGCGTTCACTTAGAACTATTGCCAACAAGAATACCGAAAATGTATACATGCAATTTTGCAAAATAGAATGCACTTTAAAGCATCAGATTGTTCAATGCACATATTTTGTCCCTCATATGATTAGGAGGGTTTTCTGTTCAACTTCAGCACAGTTTAAAAATCTAGATGCTTACTCATAACATTTTTTTTTTTAGGGACACGTCTGCAGTAGCAAAGCAATTTAGTGAGGGGAGAATTTTTACGAGCCTTATAAAAACTGTGTCTTGTTTCAAAACTCCCTGTTTAAATGATTCCTTAGACTGTGGAATACTTGCTTATGCTCAGCGGGAAGAGTTCAGAAATGCCTGTTTCCAGTTGCGAATGAAAATGTGTTCTTGATGCTGGTATTGCACATGAAGCAGGAATTGTCTTGAGTCTTGAGAGGTTGTTTAAACTCTAAGTCTCCCTCCCTTGTAACGCCAGGCGGATTGCAACAACCATGTCTGTAACTGGGACGGCACTGACTGTACCTACGGCGTCAACCCTTGGATCAACTGCACCGTCTCAACGGTCAAGTGCTGGGAGCTGTACAGCAACGGGGAGTGTGACGAGATCTGCAACAACAGGGACTGTATATACGACGGCTTTGATTGCGAGAGGAAACTGCCCGATTGCAAGTAAGTAAATGGGTCAGGATTAAACCTTGGGATTGGTATTAAGTTGTGATTAACTCACTAAGCAGTTTCAGAGGGAACCTCTCTGAATCCTTTAAGAAAAATGAATGTCCCACTACATTGGATCCCATGTCAAGAGTTGTCAAGGAGCGTCTTGTTGAGTAATATTAGTTTGGTGGTGTTTTCCTGCAAAATTCAATAAAACCTTGTAGTGGATTTTGAGTTATTTAGGAAGATTGGTATTAAGTTGTTGTGGTTGCTGGACTAACTCAGGAGTGTGATTTTTCCGTATTTTTCCGGATTTCCGGATTTTTCATCAACGTCTGCAGATTTTTTTTGCGGATTCCGGATTTTTAACGTTTTCTGTTTCCGTAATAATATCGCCCAAAAACTTCTGGCGAAATATAGGCTCTAATTTACGATAATGGATGGACTGGTGACAAGTCTAATGCAGTGCGGTCAAGAACCTAATAGACATTAATGCAGAATGCGCAGTGGAGTACTTGAGGACCAGACTAAAAATAATTTTCAATGGGTTTGCAGCACCTCGTGTTTGTATATCGCGTGTGGATATGTGTGTGTGTATTGAGCATGTACTGTGCAGTGACGATCGTGTGCTAGCAATTCGCAAACACATTGCTGTCAATATTGCCGCGATTTTGTCAAGGAATTCAAGAGTATGGCTGGAAGAACTGGTAATAAAGTGTCACTGTGGATGGAAATCAGTTTGAGCTGCAGAAGTGCTTTGAAAAATAGCCACCACCAACACAAAATTTCAAAAAAATTTTGGAAGCCTGGGACTGGAGTTTAAATTAAAGTAAGATTAATTTAACCCTAACAGTCCTGAATCCTCCAATTTCAATACGTTTTTGCATACCCCCTAGGGAGTTAGGGTTAAACTTTTTCAGCACCGTTCATATTGTTTTGTGTGAATCGTTTCTCTCTGCAACATGCAAAAGTAATAACATCACACACAGAAAAAGCCTTTATGAATCAATCACATGGATTATATTATTTAATGACCAGACGTTTTTTCTTAATTTTTCCCCCATTTGTTTTCTTTACTGAAGCGACAAAATTTGCTAACATTACAGAAATTACAGTACATGTACATGCCCTAGGCCTATATATGGACATACGTGCATGCATATGTATACATGTACATCTATACAAGTACATGTACAATAATACATGTACATGTACATGTACATGTAAATTACATGTCAACCGAAGTTCGTGGATTTTTCATTTTTGTCCAATCACACCCCTGCTAACTGGCTTTATTAAACCGACCAATTTTGCAGCCCTGTCTATGATGCCTACTGCCACGAGAACTACGCCAACGATGCTTGCGACGGCGGCTGCAACACTGCCGAGTGTGTCCACGATGGCCTGGACTGCGACGACCGGCCGCCCATGTTCGCCAAGGGCATCTTGATCGTCATCGTGCTGATCCCCGTCGAGGAGATGCGCGCCGGCAATGTCAGCAAGACTTTCCTGCGGGAGATTGGCCATGTCTTGCGCACGGTGGTGGTCTTCCTGAAGGACGATAACGGAGACAACCGTATCGAGCCCTGGCAGTCCAGCCAGGGCGGGGAGGGCATAGGCATCTTCTTCCGCTTCAAGCGGGAAGCGTACCTGACGCTGACGGGAAACGGGGAAGCGGTCCTGAGCAGGCATCGGAGGGCGGGAACGCTCAGTGGGTGAGTAGCGAGTGAGGTCAAGGGATCTCACTTAGTCCAGCCAGAGTTGTAATCAAAATCAATCGTAAGCCAATCACAGACCATTCACACTTTAGTGAGTAGCGATGATTGAGATCTCACTTAATCTGCTTAGAGAGGTTATTGGATCAGTTGCAGGTCAATCACAAGTCTGGTCACAAGTAAGGGGAGGAACAGTGACTGAAGAGTGCTCGTGTCTCAATTTATTTGAAGAGCTTATCACTTGAATAGATGACTTACGATTGACTTATGATGATGTGTAAAAACTTGATTACAACACTACTCTTCCAGCCACAGGTGACTGGCCAGCCACAGCATTTCATGAGCAGTTGAAATGATGGCTTCGCTTTTAGAAAAGTGTTAACGACAGCAGCATCCCACACATTACACGTAGGAACAATTCTACTCAATGAAGACTCGAAGAGAATTAATTCATTGCTCTCTCTCTCTCTCTCTCTCTCTCTCAGGTCCAAGACGTATCTGCGCATTGACAATCGGGGCTGTGTGGATGACAGCCATACCTGCATCCAGGATGCAAGTGAAGCAGCCAAGATGTTAGGTGCTGCTGCATCCAAAGGAGAAATTGACTTCCCGATTTATGGAGTTGGCAGTAAGTATCTGAACACGCACTGTGAACCTTTTAGAGTCACTGCTGAACGCAGTTACTTGTCTAGTGGAACATTAATGTTCCCATTCAAATAATTTTTGTTTTACATCACGTTCGAACCAAGAGATTGGTTTGGACCTGTGATGTCTGGAATGCATTACTTGTGCTCTACTTAGCTTACATGTGGGCAGCATGGCTTATTGTTGTTGGCAATGCGAGTTTCGGTTTGATCCATGCATGCAGGCGTATGGCTACCTATTGAACAAGGATTTAGACTAGTTGGGAGATTGCCCACATGGGGATGATGGCCCAAATATAAAGCAATAGTTATCCAGAGATCAAGCTCAACTTAGTGTTTAAAATCCAACCATGTCAGTTTCCCTTTGTGGTGTATAGATAAGCAAAACAAGTTCAGATTTCTCCCTGCAGGAGCTGCACAAATCCGTAGGATGCTTCCCTTTTTGTTATTCAGACAATCGTTTTGACCTTTGCCTTTTTGCCCTTTAACACAGGCGAGGAAGATCAGCCTGGCGCTGGCAACTGGCAACAGATCATACCGGCGGTGGTGGTCATCGTGGTCTTTGTCCTCGTGGCCATGCTGGTCATCGTCCGCAAGCGGCTGCGCTCCGGCGGCACCTGGTTCCCCGATGACTTCAAGTGGCGCAAGACCAGCACGGGCAGCCGGGGCTCGGCCCAGCGGCACGGACCCCAGGGCCGGGAGGAGACGCCAGGCGGCATGGTGGACGGCCAGATCATGCTGACCATCTCGGGGGCCACCACCACGGAGAGCAGCGAGGGGGACGCCCACGAGGCGCTGGACTGGGAGCGGTCCCAGGCCCGCTGCCAACCTCTCAATGACCGACCCAGGGTAAGCCTCTTGGTAATCTTGGGCATCTCTCGTTCAAAAGCATGCCAAGGCTGTGACAGCCCAGGAAAAGCATCTTTTGCCAGCTTTTCCAATCCATCCATCCATCTATCTGTTTATAGTCCATCTGTCCCCGAACTCGAGGGTTGGACTCGGCTTGTCATTGTCCTTATTAGCATTTCTGATTTCATCGGGCTCACATGTTAGTCAGGGTTGAGTATTCTGGCCGGATACTCGCGGTAAAGGATCACCCCTCTCCCCTCGGCATCTGCCACAGAGCCAATGCCCCGGGTATCAAAGGTCGCGCTCCTGACGTGTGTGGGGGGGGGGGGGGAGTGGCTCTTACGCAGAGATGTAGTCAAGTCCTAGCTGACAAGTCAATCCCAAGTTAATCACAAGTCATTCAGTTTCCAAGCTATTTAAAGTCACAAGCCATTTAAGCAATCCAGGACATCAGCATTCCTTTGTCACTGCTCATTTTCCTGTTATTTATGATCTCAGTTGTGTTCAAACCTGATTGGACTTGTGATGGACTTGGCCAAACGTCTGCAAATTCAGAATATCAAATTTTTAAAAGCTGTGGTGCGGTACCAAAGAAAACCACCATTTAATCATCATGGTTTGGTGTCTGCCATTCCTTTACTAGATCCAGGCAGTGAGACGACTCAGCCCGTCCTCCACCGCCACCACAACCCTACCGGACTACCCTGAGCTGCACAGCAGCTCCCACTTGATGCTGACACCACCCCAGAACAGCAGGGAGACGGAGGTGGATGACCCAGGTCAAGGTAGGTCACATGATTATTAAGCAGTAAGCCTTGTTTATCTTGGAGACTCCTTTTCAGTTTCTTGTTTGTGCCCAATGCTTAAAAAGTGTCAGAGGTGTTATTTTAAACTGTTGATGAGTTGTTTTGTGCAATATTGTGAAATATTCTTGTAGTCTGTAGCGCTTTTGAATAGCAAAGGGGTACTTTCCTCACCTCCCACAAGTTTGATCCTTGTTTGAAATCCTCCCAGGCCAACATGACTTTCCGAGGAACCCTTTGTTGTCATTATCATCAGGAATTTAAAAGTAAATTAATTTGAATTTTACTTTGCCTCCACAGATGGAATGACGCCACTGATGTTCGCCGTCATCAGTTGCAACGACCGGGACAGCGACGGGGAGGAGTGCTCAGCCAACGCCATCGAGGAGCTGATTGCCCACGGCGCCAAAGTCAACGCCCAAAGCGACAGTCAAGGGGAGACTGCCCTGCACCTTGCAGCCCGCTGGGCCCAACCCTCGGCAGCTAAGAAGCTGCTTGAGCATGGGGCTAATGCCAACGCGGAGGACCAGTCAGGACGGACACCGCTACACACGGCCGTGGGCGCCGACGCTATTGATGTCTTTAGGGTGAGTTTATTGGTTTTGGGTAGTTGTCGCACTGTGGTACAGTCAGCATTCTTTGCTGAACCCAAAATGCAAAGCTATTGCTCTCTGAAAGGCCGAGTCACTACCTGTGGCAGACTGACTGACTGACTGACTGCCCGAGTTACTAAGGCTTCAGGTCCAGCTTGACTAGACAAAGCCTACTCTCGTTTTGAATCGTGTTGTGGGCGTGATAAGTA
Source organism: Patiria miniata (assembly GCF_015706575.1). Lineage (NCBI taxonomy): Eukaryota > Metazoa > Echinodermata > Asteroidea > Valvatida > Asterinidae > Patiria > Patiria miniata. The sequence continues at coordinate 2,290,041 of NW_024037066.1, forward strand.
CAAACAGTTGCTAAGAATGGAGACCTGATCTCATAGTTACAGATGCATATGACAACAGGCAACGCCCTCAAAGCTTCAGAGTCTTATCGGTCAAGTATCACGTTGTGCACTAGGAAGTCAGGACTGGGAAGCTTTGTGATGGTGTTTGACCTTCAATCAGCTGGAGCAGTTAGCACTTGGACATTCACCTACAGGTGCAACATAAATCACAAATCCACTACTTTGTTGGCCTCGATCAAAACGTGCTCTAACCATCTCAATGGGGCCCTCCCGTCTCTTTGCGGCAGATCCTGATCATGCACCGCGCCACCAATGTCGACGCCAAGGACAACCACGGCATCACGCCCATGATGATGGCCGCCAGGCTGCAGGTCAAAATTGACATGATCGAGGAACTCATCGAGGCCAATGCGGATGTCAATGCTGCCGATAACGAAGGTGGGTCAGGGGTCGTAGGTCATGTATGGGGTGCAGGAGCTGACAAAACTTCCCTGCTGTTGGGCTCATGCATTTTTTGTTGTCATATGAATGTATGAAAACAACTTTGTTCTGCAGTTACCAGAACCAGTTCATGACATGTAAATGAGAGATAACTAACATGCTTGAAACATAAAAACATGACTCGTTTAATGGTGTAACGTAACTCGTTCCGCTACACAGCAGTGCAGCGTTAAGTTGATCTGTTAACTGACCACTGGATATTAGCCACTGCAGTTTCCTGTTTACGAGTGTGCCAAGTTTCATGCTTAAAAGCTGGTTCCCAAATAGCTGCATTCACTAACAAATTTTGTCTGCTAGTATGTAACCTGCAAGGTTAAACCTTGCGCACATTTTTTTTTAATGATATACCCAAAGGATGTCATGTGTCTCAACTCGGAAGATGTTCGTGAAAACAAAATTTGATAAGGGTTGAGTTTATATGTACTTCAGGTTATTTAGTTAGTGAAAAGAGTAGATGTACTTTCATCAGTTCAATAAAAGTTCTTACCTTGGTCCCCCTTTAGGCAAATCAGCATTACATTGGGCATCGCAGGTGAACTACGTTGACATGGTCAAGTTACTGTTGGAGAGGAAGGCTAACAAAGACATGCAAGACAATAAGGTCAGTAAAGTGATTATCATGTTTTCAAACTTTTGGCCGTGCTTGGTCAAATGTCTCCTGCTTGATGATAAGACTGAAGCCTAATCAAGAAGCTGTGTTCAAGTTTTATTTTTTTACAATGGATATGTCATTCTTTTGGCAGGAGCAAACACCTTTATTCCTGGCCTGCAAGGAGGGTCACGTGGAGACTGTCCGAGTCCTCCTAGATCACTACGCCAACCGTGAGATCACAGACCATCTTGACCAGTCACCTCGCGATAAGGTGAAGGAGAATCGGCACCGTGATGTCCTGAAATTACTGGATACTTATAAGGTGGTGCTGAGCCCGAGTGCCACGTCACCGACTGTGTCTAGCCCAGCTAGCCTGGCCAACGGGGAAATGGGCATGGTGAATGGCTACGGTCACCCAGGCTCCAAGCCAAGCGCCAAGAAGAAGGCGTCGCGCTCTAAATCAGCGGGCCATCAGCAGCATGCTGCTAACGGAGACATCGCATCGCATGCCGGGGAGAAGGCCGACAAGAAGTCGTCGCGCTCACGCAAGAAGCGCAACTCAACAGATGCGCCGACCACGGCCTCGCTTTCGCCGGCCGGCTCGCTGGAGTCCCCGCGTAGCTTTGAAAGGACTTCGCCGCCGTTTCCTGTTTACGCCAATCAAGCGTCCGCGATGGTGGACTACCAACGCATGCCCAATGGGATGCACAACGGCATCCACCAAGTGCCGCGGTACGTGGAAGGGGCTGCGGCTATGAACGGCAATGCGCATCTCAGCCACAGCTTGCAGAGCATCAACCTCAAGACTGTCGTTCCAAACGGGGAGATTGGCTCCGACATTGGGGCCAGCGCCATTGCTGTGTCATGCCCGCCTGAGCACCAGTGGGGTAATACAGCTAGCCATCCACACTCGCAGCAAAATCATAGACTCAGAGAGCAACAGCAGGGTATGGTCTCACAACAGCAACAGCAGCAGCAAGGGGCATGTGCATCGCCGCCTAGTCTACCTCCTCTCTTGCAGCACTCCATGGCTCACGACATGGCGGCCGCCGCTGTGTCTGTTTCCAGTTCTCCGACAGCTCAGTACACGTTATCCCCGACCAAGGGATATTCCAACCAGCATCCGCATGTCGCACACCTGCGGCATCATAACCATCACATGCCCAGGCATCCCTCGCAGTACAGCAACGGCGACGTGCACATGAACAGGCACCCCAAGTCACCCGTTCACAGGTCACACGAACGTTCACAGCCCCTGTGTAAACAGCCGCAGCCGCACCATAACCACATCATCCAGACACAGCTGCCTAACCCGTCTGTGGTCAGCATCATGTCGGACAAATACCCAACCCCGCCCTCCCAACACAGTCAGGGCGGGTCGCCTTGTGCGGACAACAGCCCTCACCTGGGGGTGTTCCCGGAACAGTACCTGACGCCGTCGCCAGAATCACCCGGTCAGTGGTCCAGCTCCTCCCCTCACTCCTCGGCCCACTCGGACTGGTCGGGGTCAGAGGGCATCTCCAGCCCCCCTGGCCCTACAATGAATGGCCATATCCCGGACTCGATACCAATACAGTATAGCCGCTCGGCACAGGTCTTCATCTGATCCAGTGTGGATAATGCTGTATATTTATATATATTGTACATTGTGGGGACGCTGCATATTGTATTCCACAGACAAGGAAATGGACAGTGGGCTGTCGAAATATATACATGTCGCAGTTCTGCGTCTTCTTCCTCGTGTTTTGAACCCAGCCTCAAATGGTGAGTTTGGCTAGGTTTCTATGTGAACCAATCGTGAACAAGAAGATGTAGTATGTACTTTTACAAAATGTGTTAATTCTTTAATGAAAAACCAAAAGATAAAATGCCATCCCAATGATTTTAACTATATAACCCTTTTTTTATACCACTGTGCTGGTCCACGAAGTGTTTGTTTTCGATCATTTTTTTTTGTGTGATCAAAAATTCCAACATTTGAGTACTATTTTAAAGTGTGAATAAAGAGTTCTTACCTGTTCCAGTTAGCGACATAATCATGAGTATGCCAAAAAACCCTTCATCTTTCCGTTTTAAATACCTTGAATGAAAAGGAGATAATGAGATAATGATTTTAACTAATCAAAGCATTCCTTTAAAAGTTCTTTGCTGAAAACATTCAGTTCCTGAGAAGGTACATGTAGCTATCCGTGTATTTCAAACCAACGACCAGTAGATGTTGAAACAGTTTTCCAATTCGGACCAAACGCTCCCCAGAAGTTAAAAAACACAACAAATGAACCATTCACTAGCAAAGATTCGATGAACAACAAAAATGTAAACAGCAGAAGACAATTTTAAGTAGGATTATTTTTGATATTTGGGATTAGTGGTTTTAATATAAGTAGAATCTTAATATAAATGGAAATCTAAGCGCCTTTTTTTATATATATATATTTTGTGTAAGATATTGTATTAAAAAAACAAACAACGCATGCTGAGAACTCGTGGTTTGGTGGCCAGAGATGAACACTACTTTTCTCTGTAAATAGATTTCAAACCAGCAGGCAGTAATTGTATTCATATGCTTTAAGTTATATTTTAAGGAAGTGTAGATTGTTATTGTACAACTGTTGTAAAGTGTCGTTTTCCATCAAGCGAAAGGGGGATTTTGAAACAGGACGAAACGTACCTTGAACAGTACACCTTGAGAATTTCCAATAGAAATTGTGATCATTGAGGCCCATAAGCAAAAATAACCAGATAATCGTAGCCTCTGTTTGCGTCTGGAGATAACATAGTACAATGGCGTTTTTGTATTGGAAGGGCATTTAGCTTTCCCAATGCATTTGAAATACTGAAAATAAAAAAAAGGGAAGTCACAAATGCGTCCAGTATTGAAAAAGCAAATGCTTGTGTTGTTATAATGCTGGAGGAATTTTTCCAATGTTCTCCATTGTTGCTTCTGTTGCACGGTTGATTTTTGCCACAACTTTCTTAGTTTTTTTTCCCCCTGAACTTAATGTGCGGAAAATCCATTTGATTTTGAAGCAAGCAGATAATTTTTTGTCTCTGTGGAAACGAGAGTGACCGACAGTGCCGCAAATTTTTTTTTTCAAACATGTAAAACTTTGGGAATGCACCTTTTAGAAAAATGTTGCCATGTAAAGTTTGAATTTCTTAGAACATGTAAAAAGTCTTGTACAAAACAAAAGACCCTGATTAATTGAAAAAAAAAATATATAAGATAATGAACTTAAAAGAGTCCAATGATTGCTCACAATTTTAAAGCTTTTGTTTACTGTTCCTATGAAGTGCTTACTATGGTTTGTTCTGTTGCATGATTTGGGATCAAGTTCAAAGAGTTGCATAGTTGGTAATCGTATAATCAAACACCAAACTGAAAAAAAATATCAGCTGCTAAAAGAAGGCAGCGTGAAAGCTGGTAGCCAAGACATTAGTTGGTAACCAAGACCATTGCTAGTACCTGAGACATCATCTATGAACCAATCACAAAAAGCCGGTAACCAAAACAAACTGGTATCCGGGACATTATGCAGCTCTATGAACTTTTTCTCCCACTTTTGGCACTGCCAGCTGTAGGGTTATAGAGATTATTTTGTTTTTGTAAAAGAAAAAAATCATGAATATATATTGACCAGTGTAGAATCGACACAATCTCTAAGTGTTATTATTATTTTTCTGGTATGAGAATTATACATGTATAATTGCACTTAATTGTTTGGGTACTTTTTGTATGGTCAGCTATCTTTAGTACTTTAGCAATATACAAAGCACTGCCTTCTTTGTTTAAATAATATTGTAGAGTTGAATTATTCTAAATTGATTATCTTTGTTTTGAGTTCACAGCAGACTCATCCAATTGTGTACTTAATTGTTTCGTTTGTTAAAGTGTAACGACCTGTTAACGGTTTTGTATATTTTTTTTTGCAACTCATTTGCACAAAGAGTGTAAAGTTCAAATGGTTAAAGGCATGGTGGAATTCCTGCTTTGGCCCAAATATGAGCTGTACAGTAATCATTGTTCTTAACGTTTGCATTGTTAAATATTACATTTGCATATCCTATAACAGTGTCCCATTTGTTAATGTGGCTAAGGTTTGGTCCAAACAAACTGAAACTATCTTGCTTTCCGGGTTCATAGTTATGTACTTAACTTCAGTATTTGAAACATCGTTAGTCCCCATTTTAGGGGGTTTATTTGTTTTGCTTATAGTAACATATTTAATTTGTCATGTTTCACACATTTCTTTAAAAATTCGATGTTTGCTAAAAAAAAATAATTGACATGTGCCTTAATGCTAGGCAGACGTATATATGTTAGTGCCTGTCTACTATAAACATTTTTGGCAGGGCTGTGTGTATGAATGAAGAGCAATGTTCTTGACCATATTTGATTGCTCGTGTCATTTAGGAAATACGAAGTCTAAATTTTCTTCTTTTTATCGAGCCATTTAGAAATTCTTTCGAAGCAAATAAGCTGATCCAGAATTTTTTTATTATGAATGAAGTTTCCAGTTGGGTACTAGTTAAAGCGAAATTGTGTGTAACTTATGACAGACAAAAGGGAGCGAAAAAAAGAGAAAAATTCAGCTAAAATTATAATCAGCTAACGTGAAAGAATTTCTAAGTCTGAAATGGCTGTCTTATGTGTACACAGCATAAATGCCGAACTGTGAAATATCCCTACTTAGTGAGCATAGGTACTTACATATTGTTTACATAATTTGCACAAGTTTCCAAGTGTAAAAAAAACAAATTTTCTTCTGGCTGTCTTACTTAATTTTTTCTAAATGTAAGCATCTGCCTAAGACCATTGTAATGTATTGACTGTTTTATATTTCAAACATTATGGTACTTACAAAAAAAAACTCATTGTATTTTGCACGTTCCTGTGTCTTTTGATTTGGAGAACCTTGTATATCTGTTTGGCTTGAGTTTATAGATCAAAATAAACTGTGCAAGAGGCACACGAGAATATTAAGAAAAAAACTGGATGACTGCTCAGATTTTTCCCACGGCGGTGTGAAACACGTCGTGGGCTTGAACTGCTTATGTTGGTTGGTTGGTGGGTTGAATGGACACATTACTTTGCCATATATTGTATTCATACAACTCAAGTATTACAGCTTTGCAAGTCTTACAGCTTTGCATTCGAAGACTGGTTTTGCAAACACTGTTGCATACTTAGCATTTTAGATCACTTCCCATTCCTTTTCATTTTCTGTACTATCAAAGTACCGCGTACCGGTACGGCCCAGGTGCACGGACGGTGCCGTATAGCCATCTTCACATGCTACCCGGCCTCGCTGCTACCCGGCTGCCGTGGGTTGTACCACTTGGTGCTTGTTTTCATTAAAAATGTATGAGAAATTTGCTAAACCTCAGCCTGTCCCCCATAAAAAAAAACCTGATGAAATAAACCTGTTTCTTGTTCTGACAATTAACCCTAAATTCAGGCATGCAACTTGTCCTCTGATACGCTCATTTCCTCGTTTTTTACCTCTCATGAATGCCATTACAAATTGAAAAACACTGTAGAAAGTCTTGTGTGATTTGGAATTTCCTCGTTTTTTTTCTTCTGAATTCCCAGTTGCATGCCTGCTAAATTGGCCCTGATCCATAACATGGTGCATCTCATGAATTAAACATTGAAATATACTCAACTATATCTTCAGCTTCATTGAAAGCCATACTGGTTGCATTGAGGAATTAAAACTATTTCGTGCAGATTCAGTATGCTTTTCAACTTGCATTTTTATTGTCAAACAGCAGAAATCTTAATATTGAAGGAAATACTTATGGGAGTTGATTTCTTCACTGCAATCTTTGATTTCAGTGATCACGATTATAAAACTATTGCACAGAACTTGTGCGAACTGGTAAATTTTTTGTAATTTTGCAAAGATTAACTTGCTTCACAGGCTAAAAAGACTTTGCCAACTGCGGCACACATCACACAACAGCACTGAGTAATGGTGACAAAGTGACAGCAAAACGGAACACAGAATGTCAATAAGAAGTGGTTAGTTATCAATAGTAAACCTAAATTTCACACTAAAATTCAGTATGCTTTTCAACTTGCATTTTTATCATCAAACAGCAGAAATCTGAATTTTGAATGAAACATGTATTTGACAGGAGTTGACTGTCTTCACTGCAATCCTTGATTTCAGTGATCTTGATAATAAAACTATTGCATAGAACTGTTGAAGGAAATACTTACAGGAGTTGATTTCTTCACTGCAATCCTTGATTTCAGTGATCACGATTATAAAACTATTGCACAGAACTTGTGCGAATTGGTAAATTTTGTAATTTTGCAAAGATTAACTTGCTTCACAGGCTAAAAAGACTTTGCCAACTGCGGCACACACCACACAACAGCACTGAGTAATGGTTGAAAGGCTGGTCCATATAACACACAAAAGTGACAGCAAAACGAAACACAGAATGTCAATTAGTAGTGGTTAATTGTCAATAGTAAACCTAAATTTCACACATTTTTTTGAGTTGAGGGGTCTTCTCAGAATTGCACTACTTTTAAAAACATAATCACTGATCCTCGTCGTGCACCAATCCTGCAAACCCTGCTTAAAGTTTAAAATTCTCTATTAAACGAATATTTGCTTTGTACTCATTTTCACGAGGTGTGAATTGATGAAAGGCCAACTAGCCAAAAAGCAATTTCAATACTGTGGTACGTTGCTATAATGAACACTGCTATACCGAACATTCGGCTATACCAAACATCAGACTTGGGTCCGGATTTTTGTATACAAAAGGTACCCACATAGTTGATAAAAACTGTCAACAGAAGAGGGGATAGAGGGGATATCCACCCATTGCTGTAATAAGCTCAAAAACTGTAAAATACATATTATTAAATAGTCGGCACGTGTTCAAAGTCGTCTTTCAGTAACTACCAGGGCGTGCAGGGTGAAGTTCTGAAGGGTGCTAGTGAGTACCGGAGCACCTGCAGCTTAAGATCGCTACACCGAATGATCGCTATAACTGCGACGTTCGTTTTTGCATATGTAACAAGCACCATGCTTGTATCATCAAATGGCTTGAAAGACACATTTTACACAGTTAGGCCCTTTTCAGGACTAGTTTTCTGCTCAGTCTTTTCATTACATAGTTCTCTGAAACGCTTTGCATAATGTTCAGGTTTCACAGTCGAGAAGGTTTCCGTCGGGTACCTGAGGCACTTGTACAGGTACTCCATCTTTTTCTTTATGCCGTACTGAGTCAGGACGTCGATGATGCCGACGAAATATCGATCCTCGTCGCCGTCGATGATATGCAGGGGGTTCGCCGTGTCGGGGAGTAATCTTTGGTTGCGCTCGTTGCACTTGTCAAGTTGGAATCGGCTGGTGCATTGACAGTAGTTTGTGCTTAAGTTCTGCAGGGCTTTAGGGTCCAAATTTAAAGAGTGTTGAAGCTGGGAAGTACGGGTGCCCTGTACGTCAAGCTCTGGTTGGTTCCTATTATCTTCTACCATACCTGGGAGAGAGTTTCTTTCATTTTCGCCCCCAGTTGTTGTGACCCCTTCCATTTCCTTGCCATGTGTCTGCTCAGTTGTATCGTTCCCGATTTCATCTCCTGCAGAACCTAAGTGACGTGTTCCTGTCCTAACTTCTCCGCTTGCTGTGCGATGGTGACCAGCGCTGCCGCTCGCATGTTGTTGACTGTCACTGCTCACATTGATATCGAGTATTTCTTGAACCATTCGCTCAGTGTTGTCGCCCGTCTTGTCGGTTTCTTGGGCCTGAGGCAGTTTGGTGGGCTGGCTGGCAGGCTGTTGGTTCTGGATGTTGGATCGCCTGTTCCATGTGGGGAATCTGCCACCACAGTCAGGGCACACTCTACTGGGACTGTCGGACACGGATTTTATTGACCTGTAAAGTTGCCAAAAAAAGTAAAACGTTTGGCAACTTGTTAACATTGTAAAGCAAAGACCAAGCATCCCATGGCATATCTAAATGTAGATGCCTGAAATATCATATTTCACCTTTTTTTAATATAGCTGTGCAAGATCTACTAATGATTAGACCCAGTAACTGGGGCGCTAAAACTTAAAAAAAGAAATATTTGTCTGTGGTCGGTCGTACAAGCTTGTAAAACCGACCAGAGACAAAATTTGTAAAAAGGAGTTCTAGCGCATCAGTTACTGGAACTAAATGATGATGACACCATGCGAAACAGGGCTATAGCTATGAGTGCACTCCTGTTTGTTGGCCTTGTTAACCCTTGTTAACATACTATTGACCTATCGCTGTTTGCGAGTTAGCCACGCCCCTTAGACATACCTATGGAATTTATGTCACTACGTTTTGTTTGTCTCAGATTTTGCGCGTTCCGCGTCCATTTGAATATCATGTAATTGAATAATGTTTCACAACTTGCGTTGACGCGATTCCAACACTATTCTACCACGACAGGTCAATTGCTGCTAGTTGTGAGAAACATTTCAAAAGGCAACAGATTTACTTTTAATGCATCGCAGAAGTGTCTTACAAAACCTGACATATTCTAACACACTGCAAAATAAAATTGACATTGTAAAAGAAATGAGTGTTTTGAATTCTCCATTGTGATGTCCTTCATGGGCTACCATAACACTCTAGACGGCTACAGTAATAGACTTTTTCTTTAAAATACAGTTGAGAAACCAGTCATGTCTCGGATTTCAGTGGTCATGTTGAACTTTCTAAATTACCTCCTTGCTCTGGACACCACGTCGGCCAGCTTATCCGATGTCTTCTTTTCGTCGGCGTGGAGTTTCTGAATGCCAAGCAGCAGGCTGTAGTCCATGATGCCTTGCTCTTCTAGGAACCTGCTGTCGATGTCAACTTGCCTCCGGAACCAGGATGCCTGGGCTCCTTTGAAGAAGGCATGAGGAGGAAGACAGATAAAGTATGATTCTCTACTCCTACAAGACAACGTTGTTTTGTGATAAATCACATGAGCTATTGAAAATTATACAATGGTGTATACAATTGCAATGGGCACTATCAAAATATAGATTGCCTTATAAATTTCTGTGAGGCCTCCTTAAAAGTATAAAAAAGCAAATTAAATTTTGCAAAAACCATCGGTTAAATGTTATAACTAGGCACACATTTATGAAAACAATTGATGTAATTTTTTTATCCGTAAAAAAAGAAAATCAAAGTTACTAAACAATCAAAGTTACTAAATTTAGCTTTAAAGACAATTGGTGAAACTTTCACTATGACCATGTTCTCCCTTATACATTTTCGCATGTGACTTATAACTTTTCAAATTTAATAATTGGCGAACTCAAAAAATAGCGGGTTCCAAAAAATAACTTTTCCCCCTGAATCCTGGAACCACAGTTAAGGGGTCTTTTGTTTATTCAAAGGCCTGTCACAAATACGGTTTGTAGATTTACTATTCTCATTATCAATAATGCATTTATTCCCTACCTATGTTGATCTTTCTTCCATCAAAGTTATTGTCCTTGAGAACAATGACTTCTTTGCTTCCTTCTTCTAAGGGTCGAACATAGCGACTGGCTGAGCAACCCTTCAAGTCATACCTGATTTAGAACAAGACATTTCATTGGCTGAAGGCAATCCTTCGAGTCATTTAAACATGAAACAAGACAGGTGATTGGCTGAACGACTCGCGTATTCTTTTCAGACTGGCTGAGCAACCCTTCAAATCATACCTAATATGAAAGAAGACATGTCATTGGCTGAAGGCAACCCTTCGAGTCATTTAAATTTGAAACAAGACAGGTGATTGGCTGAACGACTCACGTACTCTACTCACAAATCATACCTAATATGAAAGAAGACATGTCATTGGCTGAAAAGAGACCCTTTGAGTCATTTTGATATGAAACAAAATTAAGACATGTGATTGGACAACTCACATATTTTACTGAGACTCATAAAGTAAAACTGCATTATAACCATCTATTTTCAAACCTTGAATGGTAAATATAAAAGAATTAAATCAGAAGACATAACCACATTAAGTTATTTAAGCTCATGGTTTACATACTGAGGAATGGAAAATTTCACATTTTGTGCTGGGGTAAATATCTCTATATCTTCATTGACATTTCATTTTCTCTTTTTTTCCCGCATAAGCAAGAAACTGTAAGATAGATATTTTTCAAAAAGAAAAGATGGAGGTATAACGTTGACGCACACTGATCAATACGTTACCTTTCTGTTATCCGTTCATCAGGGTAGAAAACACTCTGCATTACTGTAAAATAAAGCTGAAAAAGTAAAAAATAAAAATAAAAAAAAATATGGAAGTATTCTAAGATACCACTGTGACTAAAAGAATGACAATAATTATTTTTGTCACAGTGAAGAGAAGAGAGCTCATGAGTCCAATAGTGGCAATTTATGTATCATTTACTTTTTTTTAATTTGCTCCTACCTTTAGCATTATAAATATGGGTTTTTCTTTTTTTGGTATTGTTTTACATAAACATGAACTGGCTGTATATTCAATTTATAAGATGAGGTTAATGAATATAGCGTGTATTACAAAAAAAATGGCATCAAATTTGAAATGGCAACCATTATTTTGACACAGCTGCAACTCAACAATTTAGTCTTACACTGGACTTAAAATTTGTAACAAAATATGGAAGAAACAGGACACATAGTTGAGATGATGTCATAATAATAATCATTAATCGGCATTTGTATAGCACTTTTACATGGAGCTAAGGTATCAAAGCGCTATAGAATTATTATTTTGCCTGTTTCAATGGGCAAACACTAGTGAAACCGTCTCAGCTCCCTGGGGAGTATATACAGCTTGATGCTGCCTGTTAGGCGCAAGGAAGCTAAATCAACCATGCACAATAACCATCTCTGCCCTCACAGGTACCCATTTACTCCTGGGTGGAGAGAAGCAATGAGTGACAAAGCGCCTTGCCCAAGGGCACACGCACCATGACCCCAGGCTGGACTTGAACCCACAACCTGCAGAATTACCTGCAGACCACGAATCCAATGCCCTTAGCCACGAGGCCACAGCACTCCACATGTTGAATTCTAGGATGAAATTAAAACGACTGATTCACACAAGACTTTGTTTGAAATATACCGTGACTTACCCCTTTACTGCCACTCATCTTGATGTAGTAACAGCCCATGATCTTGACCAGCAGTGAATGAGGGAAGTCATGAAAATGCCCGACAAGGCGACGCAGGAATTGACTCCTCAAGAAAGCGATGTCCTGCGACTTCTCTGTCTTCATTATGAAGGCTTTGTTGTTGCTAAACACAAAGAGAAATTATTTCAATCTCTGACTTCTACAATGTTTTGACAACAGACTTAATCATCTCGATTAGATATAGTGAATACTTTGTGTTAGGGGAACCTATGTTGGCTTAAAATGATGCCTGGTACAAACGACAATATCGGACAGACATTAATAATTGTTCTTGTTTTAATTCCATCTAAATAAGGCAATTAAGTCCAAAGTCCGAGATAAAACCATGTGCAAATGATTTTAAAGTAGCTTGTCTTCTCTACTGGGTAGTCCAAAGTCCGAGATAAAACCATGTGCAAATGATATTAAAGCAGCTTTTGAACTGATTTTCAGCTCATTAAACACTACAGTTGCTGAGCTATATACAGAAAAATGGCTGTAGTATGAAGCCCGATCGAGAAGGGTTGAAATTTATCTCGGTGGTTCTTTATTCGTGCGCACGATTTACGAATACTTTCGCATGATTTACTAATTCGTTCGCACGATTTACTAATTTGTTCGCAAGATTTACCAATTTGTGTGCACAATTTACTAATTTGTGCTGGTGCTCTGATTGGCCATAATGTGGGAACGATTTAGTTAAGCGTGGGAAAAAAACAGCAAATAGTGGGAAGGAATAAGTAAATCATGCGTATCATTTAGTAAATCATGCGCATGATTTAGTTTATAAACTGTACAGCACCAAACCGCCCTTCCCTGTGCGAGCGCTCAAAACCACCCTAGCACTTTGTTGTTTTATGGATTTATAAGTGAATAAACACAATGTAATACAATTTAGTACAGTGCTAATTAAAACCACTCAAATAAGAGTTAATTTGAGTGTGTTACGGTAAAATGAGTAAAACTAATTTATTTGGAACTTGAAAGTGCCTCATATTCGTATAAATCCTCCATCAAATTGCTTACCACAAGAAGAACATCATACCACTCTTTGAGGAGGTGATGAATTCCAGGCAGGGTACAGGCGAACCGGAGGGTGCTAGGGACTCCAGATATTCAGTGTCTGTTATCCCAACCAAGGCACGCAAGGAGGTGAAGACCTTGGGAGCGTAGCAGCAGAATTCAAATTGCTGACATGAAGTAAAGGACAAGATTAAGTCTAATTGCAGTATACGCACTGCTCTATCAGATTTGAATTCGATGGGCCATTCCACCAGCTGACCCTGGCAGACTAAGTGGTGTGCCGTGGTTAGGACATTAATCAGCACCGAACTAGAAGTAGGTGGTCATGGGTTCGAGTCCCTCCCGAGTAAGCTTCTTAATTATTTTTTTTCTCACATAACACTGATTATACAGTGCCAAGGGCGTAAATCCAGGGGAGGTGGGAGGGGAAGGGGAGAATATCTCCCCCACTTTCTGATGGGGGGGGGGGAGGGGGATGGATCATTGGATCATCCCCACCCCCGCCCCCACCCCCATGTGAGAAACCAAAAAACTCTGATTTTGAGGTTAAACAATTTTTCCAACAGTCTAAGCGCATTATCAAACAGAGAACATACAAAAGCTTTTTACTGCACCGTTTTGATGTAAGGTTAAGGGACTTAAGCACAACGTTGCAAAGATGTAGATTGTACATCCTAAACCCCCCCCCCCCTCCTTGCTCTCTTTGGGTTTTTTGGAAGGATTTATTTTAGGATTATTGGTCATCTCCCATCCCCCACTCGCCGACGATGATTTACGTCGCTGTACAGTGCTCATATGTTGGTGAGAAGCAAAAACTGAATCAAAATCGCGTAAATTTTTCCCTGTAAACCGGCTCAACCTCAGAGGGGAACTGACAAAAAGTAATGTCATTTACCTTTTTAATATCTTTCTCAAAGTGCTTTTGTGTTGTGACTTCAAGATAGTCCTCCTCCTGGTGTGTCACACTTTCTACCTGGGTGAACATAGATGTCAAACAATTACTTGAAAAGATCACTTTCAATTGCAATCAAATAAGCCTTCTGGCACAATAAATCCAGTCTTCTTTAGCAGGAAATAAATACATTCTAAAACCCAGTAGAACACATGATAAAGAAATTAATTGTACCAAAAATATAAAAATACAGAACAAATAAAAGTTCCTTTCAGGGGAAATTAGGAACACTATTTGAACTTAAATTGAAAAAAAAGAAGAAACTCTTTATTCAGAAAGTTATTAACATTTTAGAAAATCTTGGACATTTTCTCACCAGACTAACTTTTGTTTAACTACTATAACATGTCCCAAGAGGTTATTTGCCAGAAGTGGAGTTTTGATGAGGGTTGGGGGATGTGACCAGAGGGGTGGGGATTCAGATGGGGGGGGGGGGGGCAGTGTTGAGGTAGGCTGGTGTACTGCTACTCCCCACACCCGAATTGTGCCTATCCCCCTCTTTCCAACTACCCCATGGCCATAATTGTGGTCCAAGTATACCCCAAGGCCAATAAGCCAGCATGGTGTGAGGGGTGGTCTTTTTCATTGAAAACTGGACCCTTTTATTAACATTCAAAAATGTACGATACCACAACTCATGCGGACAAAGCATCAACAATAAACCAGTTAAAGTACTTTAAAAGTTTTATAATTGGATTTAGTTATGATTTAAATGGACATCTAAAAAATTAACCGTCTAATTTGGAAGGGTTGTTTAATTGACCACACCCCCACGTCCACTGGCTTTGGCCCTGTACTCCCCTCCCAGGACTGCACCTCTTCGTCCACCTTCGATCCTCCATCATATCTCACCTCAGAGGTAGGGTGTGGCTCAATGCAACCCCTCATCCCCATCTGAATGCATCGGGAGACATTGTACAACCGGTGCTGCTGGTCTATCTCAATGATGCCTCGGTGACTCCACTGCTGCTTGGCCTTCCGAACCAGTGTTGCGAAACTGGCTGCCTCCTTCTGGACACGCCCATCCGGTGGGGATGATGAAGACGGCAAAGTTGGACCCTCCGTCATATTTTTGATTACAGTCAACAAAAAAGACTGGCGTTCTGTTTAAAATAAACAATCTAGTTGATTGCAGCATCTACATACAGCCTCACAGAGAAAGATAAACAAGTGAACAAATTGGCTGTAAAGTACTAGCTCTTGTCCAGAAATGCAACAAATTAATCCACTCACATGTAATCCCATGACCATAATGTTTCCCGCAATCTTAACTAATTATATAATTAATATATAATAATTAATATATAAGCCAAGTTACAGGGGCGGATCCAGGAATTTTTGCAGGGAGGGGGGGGGGGGGGGTTCATCAGCAAATCAATGCTGAAATGTAGACAGTTTTTTTTCTCCGGACACTTGGCCTCTGTAAAATCAATAGGGGGGGGGGGGGGGGGGGGGGAAGGAGCGCTGTTTAAGTCCAACGATCATGAACACTACAGTACAGAATAGTGTACAAATAGACCTGCACCCCAGCTGGCTTATAGTTCTAATGTTGTGCACAGTTGGAGATTATTACTGGTATAATTGTCACAATTTTTTCTGGGGTGTCACAGCTGGGGGGGGGGGGGGGGTTCACACTATTTAAAAATATATTTCAATGGAAAAAAAATAGAGTCTGAGCTTTTTTTTCTTTTTTTCTGACCCCCCAATCCCCTTTCTGGATCCAGCACTTCAGGCGCGGATCCAGAGGGGGAGTAAACCCCCCCCCCAGCTCTGTCAAAAAAAAAAAAATCATACAAATTCTTAAAAAATAAGTCAAAACGCCTCCCCCCCCCCACTTCCCCTGTGACACCCCCCAAAAAATTATACTCAGGCTGGTATAATGTCCGCCTGTTCAAAATACGGTACACCATTCTGTTGCTGATGAAACCCCCCCCCCCCCCTGCGAAAATTCATGGATCCGCCCCTGCACTTGGTACGTTTCCTGATGGATGCCTTACCAACTCCAATTTAGTTGTTAATTTAGATGATTACTGGTGACCTTACAAACGTTATTATTTTCCAAAGGAGTAAGGCAAAACAGGTTAGTCCAGGGTCCTTATTTCTTTGACAATAATCACCTTCTTGAATTTTTGTTGGGAAAGTTTCATAACATTTCTTAAATATGTGTTAGACAGAGGGTTATCGTTTTCATGATATTTTTGTTTGTTGGGCAAGGTAAATATTCACTCTTTAATTCCCCCCCCCCAGTTAACTTGGAATTTTAAACTGAACTGTTAATTTTAACGGAATAAGCTTAATTTATAAGCTTGTTGCATATTCTAAAAGTTAAATGTCTGCACATCAGTTGCCCCTGACATTTTTTAAACAACATTTTCAGTATCATGAAAACAAAATAACTACAATGTAATAAAAGTTTGCAAGAGAAAGAATCCTGGAAAGAGTGTAGTAGGACGCCACTTCTTTGGTTGTGTACAAAGTCTATGGAGAGTCCAGTGCATTTGCAAAGTTTTTTTCTAAAAATTGTGGAAATGTTTCTCCCAGTACGAGTCCGCAGTCCAGATTCATGTCTTTTCAACATTTTTGCAAGGACAGACCTTCATTGACATAATGATGAAAAAAGTGGTATCAGGATTAGCTGGAGTTACCCAGCCCTAAATTGTATCATTGGGTTGTCATTTAACCCAATGATAAAATTTAGGGCTGGGTAACTCCAGCTACATCAGGATGCAACATTCTTTCCAAAATACTTAATTTTGTATCAATTAAACTTGGCATTTCACAATCAAAGCATACCATATCAAGCAATGAGAAGACATTCCAATCCGCAGTGTTGAGCGTTTCCAACAATGGGAGCCATGTATTGTGTACACCAGTGCCAGGGTAACTCATCCTGCACGTTCAATCACCAGGAATGTCTGTACATTGTAGTACATTGGTAGTGCATGTACAGAAAGGGACAGGTGAGTTACACCTGCCAAGGCGCAATAGCGGTGCTGGACTGTTCCACTTTACAAAAGGTAACTCTAAACTCCATGAAGTGATTTTCATATGAGGGGTAATTTAAGAGCTCAATTCAATGTATTTAAACGTAGGGAAAGTAACATTGCCTTTGAGTGTTTTTTTTATTAGTTGTCGTTAATTTCAATCTGGTGTTATTCAGTCATTAGTTAATCTAAAGTTTGAGAAAAATGATCATTCATCAAATTAGTAGAACTCATATTGACTGGACACTTGTTGTAGTACATCAACAGATTTTAAATTTAGTGAAGTTGGAAATATAATACTTGAGTAGACATGGAGCATGCTCTAACAACCATCAAATTCGCTTTAATATGTGATGTTATACCACGCGTTGTGTAACATATGATGCAGTACAGCACTAGTTGTGCCATCGGAATGAAGTCTTTGAGGCACGAACAAGTGGAAAATACTTGTTTCAACCATGGAGGAATAAGAACACACTGTCACCTACTGTTATACACAATATCTTTACTAACAACCCTGTTTAGGCAAACAATTATGATTTATAAAATCTACTTTTTTTTAAAAGACGGGCCTTCAAAAGGACGTTGATGAATATTTTTAACGTTTAAACTGAGATATTATCACTGATGATGTTTGAAGGCAATTGTAACGACGATTCTTGAAATCACATTTTTTGGACGAGACAGGTTTTAGGGTCATTGTGTTTAAATGGTGATATTCTTTGAACGGATAGACCAATTTCAGTATTTTTTTTCATCTAAAAGTAGTTTCTGAAATTGGCTTTCCAGTCATTATTATTTGTGGTGCTACATATTTTTTAAAATATGAAATATAACTTTTGGGGTGTGGGTTCCGCTTTTTTTGACTCACCCTGTATTTTCATTAACTGATTCAGAAAATAAAAGGAAACTTGGATGCGGCTCTTTGTTTTTGAGGAATAATGACATGCACACTGCCCCAACCAACAACCACATCCCTAGACAAAAATGTCCAAGTCTGCATTCAAGTGTGTTCATGTCTTCTGGATCTGTCTTCATGAGACAAGGACTCTGCTGCTAGTACACGCAATGAAATTAAGATATAATCACACAAGAGCTATCAATGTAATTATCTTGCCAGGAAATTCCTAAATGCAGAATCTAATTCAATCCAGTCTTCCCATACATACATGGTTAATTACATTGTACACAATTAGATGGCGTATGACGCACGCTTAAACAAATATTTGTGCATCAATGGCTCATGGCCTAACAGCATGGCAAGTTGAGGAATGAGGAAAATTAGCAAATAGAAAAAAAACAGTCTTCTTTTGGTTTGAATGATAAACTAACAAACACACACGTCAAACTTTTTTTTTCACAAGGGCAAGAATCAATTTATTGTAACCATACCGTACAGTACTTTCTGCATTTTTGCTTGACTAACATGGATCTCGTTTTTATATAGAACTGATTTTACAATTTCTTCACACTTTCTGTTCTGAAAACCATAATGTATAGTTCTGAAGAAAAAAAAACCCAGAGAAATTCTTTTTTAATCAGTAAATAAGTTATTTTTATGTCTTTATTCATTTCTATAAAACAATGCATAAATATATACTTTTATTACTTGAAGACTTGAAACATGTCTGAACAACACACAAGCTTTTTTAAGGGCAGAATGCAATAAGATTTTTACCGTCCCGCCTGCACTTCTGTGCAACCAGAACAAACAGTTTTGTTGGTCTTTTTCCTTCAGTTTGTTTCCAAGCCTAATTCCTTGCCCTTTTTTATTATTTCATAAAGTTTGAACCCAGAGAATTATACAAAATATAAAACAGATTTACATTCATTTGTACAAAATAAGACGAGTAGAGCTGTTTGTTCATCATTTGCTTTTCTTCTTCTTCGCTAGCGTGACTGCCGTTACAAAGACACCTGCCAGTAAAGAGACACCAACAATATTAATGACACAGTAATAGCCCCTTCTGTCATTTGAATGTGGCCAGCCTCTTGATTCTGCAAGAGGCTGGCCTATAGGGGTCCTACTAAAGCGCGTCAACAAGCGTCAACAAGCGTCAACAAGCCTCAACGGTCGTCAACGAACGTCAACAAATTTTGTATAGGCTTTTGAACATTAAAAACAGCTTTATATGGTAGAAAAAGCAATAAAGAACATCTTCTGCATATCATGCGTAGTATGGCTCTGTACACTTCACGCATGCGTAGTACGGCTAGCTACACATAAACAAGATGGCGGCCAACTGTTGAATTTAAAAAGGTCATTGAAGGGATGGAGGGGTCCTGCATTGGGTATTTTGTAAACTTTCAACAAAACCCACTGCTCATACAAAGAAGCAATTGATGGTAGGTTTGTGCAGATGATGCGCTGGGCAATCTTCCTTGGTCTTTAGCTCATGCTGCCCTGGAACTTTGGAACAATCTCCCACGCCAAATGAAATCCCTATCTACATTCAAATCTAACCTCAAAACCCATCTGTTTCTACGTCGTTTTTGTAATTAATGTTTTTCTTTGTATGTATGCGCCATGAGCGTCATGCCTGGCGGATACTGGCGCTTGTTCATTATTATTGGCTTTTCCGCATTGTTGCGGAAAAGCCTTTCTTTTTGTTCTGATTTTTTTTCTTTCTTCTTCTTCTTCTTCTTCTTCTTCCTCTTCTTCTTTTTTTCCCAAAACCCCATAGACTTTGTACACGTTTATTCTACACGCCACTTTTGCCCTTTAACTTTGTTGCATATCGTTCAAACTTTGCATAGGCATAGTCCATACAGCATAGATGTGTGCGGACGAGCGACGTCATGATGACGTCATCATGGGTCAAGTGACGTCATCATTAATATGCATATTACAAAGTCCTATATCTACAGAACTGTCAGTCCGATTGAGTTGAAGCTCGGTATGTAGGTAGATCGGGATGTGTTATAGACAAAAATTGAGGTTACGTCATCATGACGTCATCGTGTGATTTTATATAGATTTTTGAATTTTTGGACCTTTAAGCCATATCTCACTAACGCAATATGATAAATTAAAAATTCTTTTTGTATTAGGTTCGCTGGGCAATAGATAAATGCACAAAATTTGGTAAAATGTGTGACGTCATAATGACGTCATCAAAAATGCGATTTTTTGCAACACATATAAAGGAATGTCTGATTGTCTTGAAACTTGGTGGGTGGGTAGATAATAACACTAGTACACAAAATCTTCAATGACGTCACGATGACGTCATTGGTCGATTTTTAAAGATTTTTTTAATAGTGCCAATTTTATTCTGCTTACAAATTTAACACTTTTATTAATCTGATTTTTTCCAAACTTGGTACAGACTAAAACCACAATAAAATAATGAGCACTGCAAAGTATTGTTACGATGACGTCATCATTAGACACGTGACGTCATTGTTAACTTGTATATTTTAAGCCCCTATATCTCATGAACAGTTCATCCGATTGGGTTGAAACTTGGTATGGGGGTAGGCCGGGATGTGTTACAAATAAATATTGAGATGACGTCATCATGATGTCTTCGTGTGATTTTATATAGATTTCTGAAGTTTTGGACCTTTAAGCCATATATCACGAACCCAATATGTTACATTTAAAATTCTTTTTGCATTAGGTTTGTTAGGCAATAGGTATTTGTACAAAATTTTGAAAAATGTGTGACGTCATGATGACGTCATCAAACATGCGCTTTTTTGAAACACATATAAGATAATGTCCGATCGTCATGAAACTTGGTGGGTGGGTAGATAATAACACTAGTACACAATATCTTAAATGGCGTCACGAAGACGTCATCAGTAGATTTTTTTACGATTTTTTTTAATATTGCCAATTTATTCTGCTTACAAAATTAAACACTTTTATTAATCCGATTGTTTTCAAACTTTGTACAGACTAAAACCGCAATAAAATAATGAGCACTGCCGAATATTGTTTACAATGACGTATTCATTAGACATGTGACGTCATCGTTTGTATATTTTAAGCCCCTATATCTCATCAACAGTGATTTAGATTGGGTTGAAACTTGGTATGGGGGCAGGCCAGGATGTGTTTTAAATAAATATTGAACTGACGTCATAATGACGGCATCTTGTGATTATATATATATTTCATATATGACAAATGTAATATGCCAAAATCAAATTTCCATTTGAATGAGGTTTTTTAGACAAAACGTAAGTGCACACAGTTTTGCACAAAACAGCAAAACATGACCTCAATTTGAAAAAAAAACATAATGCGGAAAAGCCCTATGTTCTGTTGCAAACAGACATAGACCTCTAGTTATTATTATTACTACTAGTATTTTGTAGCTTTAGATGAGGTTAGGGTTAAAATAGACATATGCATCACTCACCAATGAATGTAAGGAAGATCAAGCCAGCCACGACGGGCAGTGCGATTGCGTAGAATCGGGGTAGAAAGAACTGCTGTAGAACGTGGTCGTCATCAACAAATGGCTGCTCCAAACGAAAACACAAACATGGAATCAAAAGAATAGCAAGTGTGTCAAGAGTCCAGCCTTTCAGGTAGTCTATCTATAATTTGTGAACAGATTCACTAATTAATTAGGCAAGACAAACACATCTTGACCTCTAGATTTTGACCAATCAGCGGGGGCTTTCTATGTCGGGTCTTCGGTCATTTACCCGTTGTCACATCTAGACATGGATTAAAAAAAAACAACACAAGACACAGCAACAAAGGTGAATGTAAGGAAGATCAAGCCAGCCACGACGGGCAGTGCGATTGCGTAGAATCGGGGTAGAAAGAACTGCTGTAGAACGTGGTCGTCATCAACAAATGGCTGCTCCAAACGAAAACACAAACATGGAATCAAAAGAATAGCAAGTGTGTCAAGAGTCCAGCCTTTCAGGTAGTCTATCTATAATTTGTGAACAGATTCACTAATTAATTAGGCAAGACAAACACATCTTGACCTCTAGATTTTGACCAATCAGCGGGGGCTTTCTATGTCGGGTCTTCGGTCATTTACCCGTTGTCACATCTAGACATGGATTAAAAAAAAACAACACAAGACACAGCAACAAAGGCTGTGGTCACGCGCTCTGTATTATGTTACGCGACACGCACGCGGCTGTTCTTGTATTCAAAACACTGCATTCGAATTGACCAATCACAGTTTCAGTCCTGATTTGGGAATGAAATGACATCACGATTTAGTAAAGTCGACTCCGATTGGCTGAGGCGTGAGATCGTATATCTGCATGCTTTGATAAATCAGACGTTAGACAGGAGATTGGCTCTGTGGGTAACGGGTGATGCTCAGACTACCTTTCAGGTGGCAAATAAAAATGAGCCAGTTCGGAACCAAGATCTGAAGTATTTAAAGAGAAAATACAACATTTGCAAACATCAAAAAATAAAACTACCAAATCATTTTGAAATACCTTGCTGGACTGTTAGTGAATGACAGTGTAAAGCATCCTGTAAAATCATGGCACCTGGTATACTGTCATTTTCAAGAAAAGTGGTATTTTTGTATCAATTTCCAACGCTGGTCGGCCGACCAGCGTTGGAAAAAACTGGCTTTTTTTCAAATACTGGCCCCAATTGACCATCGCACTTGTTTGCAATCGATTACACACCTATGAACGGGTACAAGCCAGCTAGACTGGTTCCCTGACCTTACAATTCCCCAATGTATGTAAACTGCTCTGTTTCTTCTTATATGGAGTCAGGGAACCAGACTACAGGAAAATGATTGTTTTTCTTGGTTTTTATAGCATTTTCGAACCCAAAACCTCAAAAAGTCAGTGTAACTTTATTTGCTATATATTTCCAACCCCCCAATTCCATCCATTTCTGAAAATTACAGCAAAAGCAAATTATGTATATATTCCCTTTAACTTGGGGACAAACACAGCAGATACTTGCACACAAGTCTATGGTGACAATGGTAATAGATTCCACATCGCTGCCATATCACTTACACTACCAAAAAAAAAAAAAGATTTTAAAACTGTTGTTGACACAAATGTTGTAGCATG
Source organism: Patiria miniata (assembly GCF_015706575.1). Lineage (NCBI taxonomy): Eukaryota > Metazoa > Echinodermata > Asteroidea > Valvatida > Asterinidae > Patiria > Patiria miniata. The sequence goes on from NW_024037066.1 coordinate 2,313,269, forward strand.
TTGAAACCTCAGAACAAGAAGGTTGTATTTGTGTACATTATGAAAAAGTCTCTGTACTGATGACATCACACTTTGTTTACACCTGTGCTTTCTTATGGGAGCCCGGAGGGACAAATGGTTTCGTAGCCCCACAGATAAGTGCACATGTAAACAAAGTGTGACATCATCAGTACAGCGGCATATTAAAAAATCTCACCATAAATATGACCCAAATCGTGTAGTATGAGAATATTGCCCCAGCAAATGCCACAAGGCCCATGCCCAAAGCTTGGTCCATACCGGTCGCCTGCGAAAAATGATAAAGAAACAAGTTTTAAATAACACTCAGGAGTTTGTCATAATTAATGGTGCATTTGGGGTAGCCTCAATTCAGCGAGTGCAAATCCTCCGCCAAGCTAAGGTTTAAATGGAGGTAGACTTGTGGCCTAGCCTTGCAATGGGACTACAGTCACGACGGATGCCATATTACAATTACGGACCCCTCTGCGGGGCCGTATCATAAGTCCGACGCCTCATAGGTCCGATGCCTCATAAGTCAGAAATTTCAGACTTATGTGGCATTGTACTTATGAGGCATAAGTTCCGCCTCATAGGTCCGACGCCTCATAAGTCCGATTTCATAAATTTCGGACTTACATGTATGAGGTGTCTGAGCTATGAGGCGTCGGACTTATGCGGTGTTGGACCTACATGTATGAGGCGGAATAAATACATTTTGTGCCTCATTAGTCTAACACCTCATAAGTCCGACGCCTCATATGAGGCATCGGACCTATGAGGCGTCGGACTTATAAGCGGACCCCCCTCCCTCTACCTTTTAAGTTTTATCGTTCCAAAAAGACGTTTGCAACCTCATGAATTTTTCCCTTTGGTTCAAACGACTATTTTAAAGATTTCAGCTGTATTATTATCATTCCAAAATGACGTCTGCAGCCTCATGAATTTTTTTCTTCGGTTCAAACGACTATTTTAAAGATTTCAGCAGTATTATGAATATGATGTTTCGTTCCACTATTCAAGTTGAAGCTTCACTATTCAACCCGGTGTTGAGTAAGGCTGTCCATTTCGAAAAAAAATTAGTTTAAAACGGACACGAAAAAAGACCATGTGAGTGAAGTGGCGGCACATGTAGCCAACCAGCTCCGCCACTCAACTCGCGCAGGCTGTTTTCGTGTCCGGGTTGCCACATGTGCCTTGACTCAAGTCTACTTGACTGATACTGCAGAAAACGATCCATCAGCACGTGCGTGATCTTTTTGATATCAGAATTTAGATAATCGACCGTGTGCAAACGAACCTGGAAATTACAAGAAAAATAGATGTTTAAGAATTTAAAGGCGGGACTTCTTTTCTATTGTGTGGTGCGATGTCGTGGAAAGCATGAAATCAGTCTGTTTTGCTTTCCACAACATCGCACCAGACGAAAATTGAAAGGCACTAGCGCGCCTGAAAGAGGTATGGTACCCACAAACGTGTGAAGGTACTTGTGAAGCGATTTCGAAAATCTGTAGTGATCACGTGACGCGCTCATGGGTATTCATGATACGCACAGAAGACGTAAACAACAGCCGTGGCAATGGATTTTCCGGAGAATCACCACCAAAATCATCCACAAAATTAATATTTGTAGTCGTTCCTGTTCTGTTTGAAGTCGATTATAAGCTTCATGAATGACTGCTGCATGGTATGAATGAGGTATGGATTATGGAATCTGTGTTGGGACAAAAGCGGGAAAATGGATCATTTTGTACCACACTGGGGGTATACAGTCCCAGATTTCGGGCCTCAAGTCTTAGTCTTACAATCCACTTTTTTTTAACGTTACAAGTTAATTGTGCCTCCAGCTCTAAATACAATAAGCACTGTTGTGGCTGGAGTTACTCAGGAAAGAATGTTGCAACCTGATGCTACTTCAGCAGTTGTGTACAAAGTCTATGGAGTCTTGGAGAGTCAAGGGATTTTTAAAAAGTATTTCCTAACAAAATTGGAAATGTTTCTCAGTCACAGATTCATGGCTTATCATCATTACTGCAGCCACTGACCTTCATGGAGATGATAATTGTAATATGAAGAAAAAAGCAGCGTCAATTCTAGTCCCACTAACTGGGTTGCTAGAACTCCTTTTTTGACATTTGGGATGTTACTGTCGTACTAGCGACCCACTTAGGAACTACATGTATTGTCAATGTAACAATTTCTAAAAATCACGCAAAATACTTAACAAAACTACGAAATTTGCACCTACTGGCTTTCTCCACATAAGACAAAGTAATCGGGCTTCAATGATACTCACGATTAGTTTTTGGGTTAAATCCGTGAATTTCGGGAATCCTTACTTTTAGGACCCCGTTCCTATATTGGAAGTGAAAGACTCACCAAAACAGTTGACTAAATGACACTCAAAATTGACATTATGATATTTCTTGGCACATCTGAACAATTTGCAATGACACCTTCTTGAATATCAGCAGGTTTAATTTTGTGGAAAGAGGGCAGGGCTTTGATTTATGTGGGAAATTCAGGGGTAAAAGACGACGATGACATCCAGAAAACAGACTCAAAAACCAAGATGGCAAACATGAAAGCTCGATGCGATGAAAGCTCGATGCTGATTGGCTGATAAAAAATAAACATCTTGTTTATTTTTTTTAGCAGCCAATCAGCATCGGGCCTTCATTATGTCGGGCCTTCATTATGTAGGGCTTTCACGCGTGTGAGAACTACAACATGCACGTCTGACTGCGAAAAAAGGTAGGAAAGTCACATTTCTTTTGAAAGCACTTTCAAAATTACAACTAACATGAGTTTATATGAAGAAAAAACTGCATTAGCCTGCAAAAGTCACTTTGGTACTGAACAGTCATCTGCAAAAGTCAGTTTTGAACAGAACTTGTAAAAAATAGAGGTGTCCTAAAAAAAGTAAGGATTACCTGAATTTCAACCACTATAGCACAGACATCATACAGCGATCATTGATGGCTTTGATCTATCAACGCATTTCTATGCACGTCACCATGGACATTTTTTTTACATGCAAACACGTACATGAAGCAAGGGGACAGGACCATGACCTGCGTCGGTAAACAAACTCCGCATGCAATCTCAAACAACACGAAACTCAAAGCATTCCGTGCCTTCAAAGCACCTGTATTTCGGGTGTTCAGTCAAAATTGATTGGTTCCTCCAAGAGTGAAATTAGGATGTCAAAGGTATTGTCGTTCTCAGATAAGTTGGAGACGGGTTGGTATAGCCGGGTTGAGAACAAAGTTGGATATTTTACTTCAAGCTTTTTTCTCGGTATGAAAGTGATAGCTTGAGAGGTTGGTTATGAATTGTTCATTTGGTGGGCTAATTCTTTCCGTTGGTTAGCAATTAGTGAATCTGTTGGAATTGTTTTTAAGCCAATGAAATAGATGAGATTTTTTTTTTACATGTACCTGTAACGGCTGGGGCGAAGTGGGGATGGGGTGAATTGGGAATGGGGCGAAGTGGGGATGGGGCGAAGTGGTTAGGGGCGAAGTGACATGGGGCGACGTGGAAATGGGGCGAAGTGTCCGACATTTTGTATACAACAGCGAACTATGGGGAAAGATTTCCATATAAGAAGTTCACTAATTTTCCTCTGTATTGACTAACAAGCGCCTAGCCCCATAAATGTGACCTATTTACTGGACTGCCTCCGTAAACATAGGCCACACATCCACATGTACAAAAACGTGTCGACTTTGCCAAATTTTGATTTTCACATTTAGGCTTACTTTGTAGGTTTTTTTGTTTTAGAAGCATTCTCACCCTCTATATAGGCTAATCAGAAAGTGCTGCCTTTTTCAGATGTCCATTTTTCGTGAAATTTCATGTTGAAATTTTGATACGCAAACGTGTGCAAATGTATCTGGAAATTTCACGAAAAATGGACATCTGAAAAAGGCAGCACTTGATGCAACCTGATGCCACTTGTTTCTTCATCATCTCAATGAAAAATTGAAGGTCATTCATTGCAAAAATGTAGTCCGAGTAACTTGGACCCAACTTATCGCCTTTTTAAAAATTTGGACATGGTCTGGCGATAGTCGCCAGACCATGTCCAAATTTTTAAAAAGGCGATAAGTTGGGTCCAAGTTACTCGGACTAGCAAAAATGATGGTAAGACATGAAGCTGGGACTGAGGAATATTTCTAATTTTGGTTGGAAATACTTGGAAAATTGCCTTGACTCTTTTCAGCTCAGCAGTAGACTTGTACAAGTGTACCGGAAGTGGCGTCAGGTTGCAACATATTTTCCAAACAATCTTCTATTTGACTTGAGATTCCAGGGTAACCCGTAGCTGGAGTTACCCAGCCCTGAGTTTTATCATTGGGTTGTCTATAGTATAAGACAATAGACAACCCAATGATAAAACTCAGGGCTGGGTAACTCCAGCTAAGGGCTGGGTAACTCCAGCTAGTAATAGACAACCCAATAATAAAACTCAGGGCTGGGTAGCCCAGGTTGGACGAAGTCTTCATTGCAATAACGTAGGGAGGAAAGGGAGTCCACCAGGGCTAAGGGCTGGGTAACTCCAGCTAAGGGCTGGGTAACTCCAGCTAGAAATAGACAACCCAATAATAAAACTCAGGGCTGGGTAACTCCAGCTAGGTAACCCGGTATATCTACCATGGAGAAAATTTCTCCATGATCCTACAATAATTTAAATTAATTTCAATGAGGCTCACCATTCAAAGAGGAGCGCAGCTTTGCTGGTTTTCTTGCCCAAAGGCAATACGTACATGTACATGTACATACACCGACTCCCACTGACACATGTGTATTTACTGCATGCATGTCCTTACATCGACAATAGAGGGCGCGCTATTGCCAAAAAAAACCCCATTCCCGTCACTCGGTGTGACATGGCGTGGGTCTCGGTATCGACCAATGGAAGCCGGTGTCATGTGAAAATCTGACACCTAAACCTATGAAAAAATCGGACCCCTTTTTCCCCTATTATTGGTTAATCCCTCGTACGTGACAGGTCACTCTCCCGTATGTGATCCTAAAAATAGCACATTCTCGTACTTACGCATGTGCAATACTGAGTCCACATTTCATGGAGCTCGGAGTCGGATACTCACGCTACACCGGCAAAAAGGGTGATATTTGTAAATGAACAACTCATGCAATTGTTTACTGCACACCGTAATGGATAGGAACCTCAGTTATATTCCTGAGGCTTGAAAAGACCCTGCGCAAAGTGACCTGCTGCCCTTTACAAACACTGTAACTTGACACAACCATCTCCCTTCATTGAAGGGAGATGGTTGTGTCAAGTTACAGTGTTTGAGTTCATAGCCGCAAACCACCCCCCCCCCCGAGTATTTTGAACTCATGTATGCGGTGTTTTAGTATGTACAATGTGCAAAGGACTCCTACTCAATTGTTTAAACCCTCCTAGAACTGGTATAAAACCAAAACAATAGGTATATACGCGTAAAAGTACGTGCTGCCCAACAGGCAGCAGGTGACGACTCCTAGTATATACTCTTTGTGTAAACGCTGCGCAGGGTATTTAGATATTGCGCACGCCAGTGTAAGTTGCACGTAGCCAGGCCTATTTTTCCAATTTCAACGAAAAGTAATAAACATATCACAACGACTTTTAGCACATACTTGGATCATTATAGGGGAAATAAATCCTGAAAGTTGCATGAAGATACGGTCTTCCAAACGTGAGAAATTAATTTTCAAAGATTTCACCCGCCATGTGAACATGTCTGTGTAGGCCTACATGTAGTTTCATTCAAAATAAAGTGTTGCGTTGCGACACGCGCCCAGCTGTTGTTGTACAAATGTATTACAAAACACTGCATTCGAATTGACCTATCACACTTTTAATCCTGATCATAGTTGGGAATGAAATGACGTCACATTTAGTAAAGTCAAACCCGATTGGCTGAGGCGCGAATCGCATAAATCTGCATGATTTGACATATCAGACGTTATATACAGCAGACTTGGCTCCTTGGATAATGGGTGATACTCAGACTACCCACTTTAGTGAAAAACGTCAAGAACAAAATGGTGCGGATCGGACTTACGCTCCTTCATCAGCGACTTGCGTTAATTTTTGTGCATAAAATTGAAAGCGCTCATTCAATATACAGGAAAATTTCTACTAGGCCTATTAAAATGATACAAAAAATACAAATTGTTCATTATCATGCGGAGTGGGATTGTCTTTGCCAATTGTTTTTATAGCTGTTCCGAGATTTCAAATATTTTTACAGTTCACTAGTTCTGTTTTCCCTTCTTTTCATTCAGTGTTTTAAAATGGCGGCTGCCAGTTTGAATTATTCGCCCAGCAGCTCTCCGTACCCTATGCACTTGGGCGCTCGTAATCGGTAATGAGAATACTATACTCCCGGGTCACACGAGAACGGGGTTTCGAATACGCCCTGTACGTGTCTCTCGCAAAAAAGTAAAAGGTTTTGAGTACCATAAATTTAAAAACATTTTGTTTTTCTGTTTTTGTTTAAATAACTTCGCTCGCGTGTCGCTCTTTCGGAAAATTGTTTTGAATTTTTACGGAAATGCAACAGCCTCTGTGGGCGGAAACGAAGAATGCTGCAAGCGGAATTACAAGGGACAATTGCTGCATCGCGTCGTCCTACTCCGTAATTCCTATATATTGGTATTCATTTGAGCGTTTCATGGGCTTGGCGCCACTCACTGATTTGCGAGGGTTGCCATTATCTCGGATGAAAAACGTGCATGAAAGGGCTGCTGAAATGCTGGGGGCTGTACACAGCTATTGAAATTTCTTGGGCGTTTCTCAGTTAAACTTTGAACTCGGACATTGTGTGAAGATGGAATGGGTGGAATTGTTTTCCCAAACAGTTTATGCATGACAGTTATCGTTGAGTCTATTGAGGAATTGCACGCGACGTCGCAGGTCAGTGCACACCCGGCAAATTGTGGACGGACGGTTGCAGACTAGTAAATCAACTGATAGACACCTGTGTTAAAAACATCCACTTCCTAAAAAATAAACTAGGAAAATTATTTGCAACTATTGTGTTTGAGCCACACAACCAATTAAACCTTCTTTCGTCATCTTTCATTTTCATGGTTTTTTGGGGGGGTTAAACAATGACTTTTTGGACAAAATTCCTCCCAAAGATGATCAATATTGCAATTAATCTTAATGCAATGTTCATTCGTCCCTACAGTGGCGCATTCCGGACCCCTTTGACGGTAAAACGGTAACATGCAAAATTCTAAAGGTCTGCAGTTGGTACATTGATTTCTTACAGGAGGATCACCCTCGAAATAGGCCTTTGTAAAACTTTTTCTATACCATCTCAAATTATGGAAACTGAAAAATCGCATGACGGGTAGGCCTATAAGAGAAATATCATGCCATAGCTAACTGTTACTTCCGAAAATCCAAGATACATATGGACTGGTGGAACTCGGTGTACTATTACAAAGTTTAAAATAAAATAGTAATTGCAGTGATTGGGTAAACTAACGAGTGATTGGTCAATTAAACGTGTGAGTTGGTCAACTGGAATGCAGTGTTTTGTAATACAACAGCCGGGCGCCTATCGCGTAACATGATACAGAACGCGTGATCACAGCCTTTGTTGCTGTGTCCAGGGTATTTTTCGATCCATGTCTATGACGCGACAACGGTTGACTGACCGAAAACTCACTGAACAAGTGCCCTTTTTAAAAAAAATTGTGCCCTTTTGTGTGGCACCTGCCGTTTTGGGTGCCTTTTTCTGAATTTCGCACATGTAATGCCCAGTGAAAAGCACCATATATTGACACCCCCTGCTTTTTGATTTTACGGATGCCAAGTGTCCGGAGAGAAAAAAAACCCTGTCTACACTTTACCACGGATGTGCAAGTGTCCTTTTCAAATTTTTTACCCCCCCCCAATAAAAATGACCGTGCCACGCCACTGACATGGCGAAAGCCATGGTCTATTACATAGACTACACTTATGGCGGATGTTTAACTTGCAAGGATCTCCCACGAACGATCAACTCTGAGAATAATTTATATCCTCTCCACCATTGAATTTTCGCCCATGCTTGCATGCAGCTTCCACTGATATATTGATGTGTGATGAGATTTGCAGGTTTGCATTGGTGAAGGGTAACAATAAGGTAAGTTGTTGCGGTAGCCTGAGCACCATACGGCAAAGCCTCTTTTGTCAGTATGTGTGGTACTCAACGTTTCGGACAGTATACTCTGCCCGTCGTCAGGAGCATGGTGACCGTTTTAGCCGATTTTCGGCTAACTTTGACATTTTTTTGTTAAAAAACGAGTTTGACAGAAAATTTGACAGAATGGATTTTTTGGGCAGATTTCTGGCAGAATTCTGTAAAAATGGTTCTTTGACAGAAAAACATGGCAAATTTAAAAAAAAAATGGTACATCTGTTTAAAAAAGCTTCAATCTTTTCAAACAAACCCTTGCATAATGGGACAGTTTGGCTAGTCTAGGTGCTGAGGTTCACTGGGAACCGGACTTTGTCGTGGCGCAACCTTGTTTTGTCTGAAATTTACGCAATTTCATAACATCTTTATGTGACTATAAAGTGTAATCTAATTTGAACCTTAATTAAGGCAATACTACAACATCTGCATGTAATTTTAAGTGTTTATAGTGCATTTCGGGTAATTCTTTGGAATTTGGCAGATTTCTGATCAATCTGACAGATTTTTGCAGTCCATTTTGCAGAATTTGGCCATGACCTTACGGTCACCCTGGTCAGGAGACCTTTTCGAACCACACATACCAGCACTCATAAACGAGATTTTGCCGCCCATGGCGCTATCGCAACAATTACTTACCTTATATTGATACGACGTGTTCCATACTGTGATTCAGCGTATTTTTTGGTACTCTCTGAATTGGCCTCGGAATTGATGTTTATTTTTGTATGGCTGCCGATGCATGGCATCTCTTGTTCCCGTGAACTTTTCATAGTGTGTTTCTCACAATCTGCACGTGGCAAAACATCGCCTGTTAGTAGTACATGTATTATTCTGTCGTATTTTTGACCATTGCATTTTTGTTTGCTAAAGAAGGAATTTTTGTCACATTTGGATAGAGTTTACCTTCCTGAGCCAGAAATCCATTAGTAACAAAATAACTAACATTTTGTTTCCGTCTATCGTGTGGCGGCCATCTTGATTTTAAAATGGCCACCATTTTGTATAATAACTTTGGACCTGATTGTCATATCAAGTCCATTTTGGTGGCAAACCCCATGTTTTTGAAACCAAGAAACCACAGTAAATCATTGTTTATGGTGTATTCCAAAAGGATGGCAGCCATCTTGGATATTTGAAAATGGCCGCCGTTCTCGGCGCGCAAAATGACATGACATCCAGGTGCAATGGTATTATTTAAATGAAATCCAAGATGGCGGCAATTTTGAAATATCCAAGATGGCTGCCATGCATCGGGACACCTCATCAACAATGTATTATTTAGATTTCTTATTAGCCTCAAATTTATGGGGTTTGCCACCAAAATGGACCTCGTACGACATTCGAGTCCAAATTAATTATGCAAATAAGTCGAAAGGGGCGGCCATTTTGAAATATTTAAGATGGCTGCCATCCAAAATGTTACCAATGGATTTCTGGCTCAAGAAGGTAAAATCTACCCAAATATGTCAAAAAATCCTTCTTTCGCAAAAAAACCAACAACATAAGTGCATAACAGCCCATACCATGTCAAGTAATGCCGTTAATCTCGCATGTCCGCAGAATGTGATGCGCAGCTGTGCGGTAGGATTCACAACAGCCCCCAACTGCTTGATTTTTAAGAGATCTTCCAAGACTAACACAAAACCGAAAAATTTTAAGCATGGTTGTGTGGACGTATAATCCTACTTTTAAATGCTCTTCCAATTAACATCATTGCGTTTAAAACGCGTTTTAAACGAAAGATCCCTTCAATACAAAACCTAATGTAAAATGTGCAGTAAAAAGCAAGAAGAAATTCTATCGCACATAAAAAAAACCCTTTATACGTTTCCGACGCACTGTCGTCTGCTGCACTCGGATGTGGTCATGAATCCTTAACATTACTTTATAATAATAAGCATAGCAAGTCACAAGACCAAAAATTTTTGTTCTCGAACAAAAATCTCAAATTTTAATATCCAAAAAGTGCTTTCCGTGCCATTTCAAAAAAGAACCTTTTTCTCTTTGTTAATTTGTGTATGCATTTGAAGTTGTTTGGCGCTTGAACGACGAAAGGCTATTGTCAAGTCGCAAACTATATTACCCGGACTGAAAGGTCCAGTGCGGCTAATGAATACCCGAGCCTCATGCTATTCAAATTGCATGGGCGTTGCTCGGTTAAACTTTGAACTCGAACCTAGCGTTTTTGTTAGAGTAAAAAAGGGGGGAATCCAACAATACAGCGGCCTTGAATTTATCTGAACTTTAGGATTGGAAGCACAAACAAGATGGCTGAATTAGACCGTACGTGCATCTAAAGATATACTGTTGGCAAGTTGTTATCATTATTATAAAGTTTCTGACAATTTCAGGGGTTGTGGAAAAGAGTCCATCTTGTAGAGTCCATCTTGAACCACTTCGTGGATAAAAGAAATATAAGCTTTTAACTAAACTATAAACTGTTAATAAGAAAGAACAATATTTGAAATTCAACAAATTCCCAAGAACTTGATATTCAATTTTCATGTCACAATTTGGGAGAGAAGTTCACAATAACTGTGAAGCCAGTAGGCTACATGACGTCTTCATTCACACTTAAGTATAACTTTGTGGCCGATTATCAGCTTTTACGAGAGGATTTTAACATTCTGTTTTTTTTTTGTTTTTTGTTTTTTAAAGAAAATCAGAGCATGAACCTGATTCGAAAGAAGATCGAAAGATTCACACAACAGTTTTACACGTGAAACGGGCGACAACACGGACGTCAGTACATTTCGCGCACTTTTGGCTCCGTCTCCCGTAGCCGTCTAGTGTGTTAAAGTCCTATTATATTCCACGCGGAAATTTGAAAAGCTTGGGGACGAGCCAATCAACTTTCATGGGCGTTTACGCTGAACTTTTGAACCTGAGCAGGTTTGCATTGAGAAAACCAACCAAACTACACACCGTCTGGATGCCATCCTTTGGAGCGCAATCATCTGTGAATTATGATGGAGCTTTAATGACAAATACCTGTACTTTAATAGTATAGTCCATTGATCATATATCAAGCCAATTTTCTAAAGAAATTTCCTGAAACGTACCTCTTTCTATAGTGACAGAATATAAACCTACTGATTAACAGAAACAGGGTGAGTAAATTCAGGATGCCGGCGATAACCATAGCAAGCGATTTAAAAGACCCCAATTGGCCCTAATACGGTAAAAAAAACCTTATCATTTTGTTTAAAAAAATGGAATGTTGCAGTTTCGTAGGTCGGAAGCATTTTTTTGGCCCAAACCTACCAAGAATCGATTTTAGACGATCGTTCATGGCCAACTGTAGTGCATGCTTAGAATTCAATATGGCCGCCATAAGTACAAAAATACCTCTTTAAAATGATCAACATTAATAAACACAAATTTGATAGGAGTCCATAACTGGATGGCTTGATCAACTCGCCCACAACTTTTCACTGGAAACTCGTGCAGCCAATGAGGTTCAGTATCGGCCATTTTTGAATCGAAGGTAAACCTTAAAAGAAGCAGGATTTTGGATAATTTTATAGCCAAAGGGAGAGGGTATACCTTGTTCCATCTAAACTTAGAAATACTTCAATTCATTTTTTTAACGGGAATGCATAGAACTTGATGAAATATCTATTTGAGGATAAACCTTTTGCTCTAGCAAGGCACTATCCACTCCGTTTACAAGTACCCCCTCACCGGCAAGCAAGTACAGTTGGGGGTGACCGACCGACGCCATCTTGTCTGACTTCAATTCATCGCCGCGCAGCGCGGCCACTGCGCGCGTGTGCATAGTACAAATCCCCTGGTGTACGTGCGTCACACACAAGGAACGGTACGCGTCAACCAGCGAGATGTCCCGCCCATGGGACGTCGTTGCCCATAGAGGCTAAACATTTAAGTGCGCCACGTTATAGGGGCTGCGCCACGCACTTAGGGGACATCAAGAAAACTATATATCGAGATTGACATGAGACCATGCGAACGAGGTTAAATCATAATGCTCCATAGAGGAACAAAGACCTGCATATCTGTTTATGTGTTTATTCTAAACAATCTGAGGGATGATCCTAGGGTTCATCCTGGAAAAAAAGTGAGAGAAAACATTTCCCTTATTCTAGTAGAGGAAGACACTACAACAAGTTGGTTTGCACACATTTTTACATCTGTTAAGAACATGAAAAGTTGCCGAGAATAAAAGAATAAAAGTGAGTGGCTCAAATGAGGGCCCATATGACAATTTGTTTTTGAAATACGGGAGCTATAATATCAAACTTGGACATGGCCCCTGGGTTTCAAATATAGAGTGGAACACAATTCGTTTATTTTGTACGGTTTTTCCCATTGGCTGAGTTTCAATTAGTATTTTCTTTGTAGAAAAAGAGAGTCAGCGCTCTTGTACGTTTATGTATTAAAACGAAATTGCGCACGGTCTGTGAATTTCTTTTTGTATGATGTGCGATCAAGTGGAAATGCGATATGGAAAACAAATCGTGATCTTCGTATATTTCGAGTTGGCACCCACAATAACTTTTTTATGACGTCGTGTTTTTTTTGTAAGGGGAAAAAAGGAAAACCGATTCGGGGGTCACTTGTTGACAATCACATTCGGAGCTGTCTATCACAGATATAGGGGAGGGGTATTTCGATCTAAGCCCCAATACCTGCCGTGTCGCTTCGGTGTGACATTCACAGACCGCTCGTAGATTGAGCTCGGAGCAGCGTGCTGCCTGTACGTCGCCGGATCATATAATTGACAGGATTCAGAGGGATTTCTGGGCGAATTTGAAGGCAGAGCGATCGCCGTCAACCCTGGTGAGCAAGATGCGTCAACGGCGGAGTTCAGATGCGCTCTTTGTGGCCTTTTTGTTTCTTCTCGTAACAGTCCCAGTGCCAACAGTCTCAGTAGGAAATCAAACAACAGCAACAATGACTGGCGGTAAGTTCTGACTTTCCTTTCAATACCATTCGAATGTTGTTTTCTAGTTCGAACACACCAACAACCGTTTCCATTTCAGATGGAAGGCGGGAATAAAAACCCCGTAAAATGAGAGCTGCGTGATCCCTAATTGACTAGGAAAGGAAGTCAACGTGCCTCCATTAAATGGTGCATGGGCAATTAAACTAACTCTTCAAGGCTGTTTGACTTGTTGAGATGAATTCGATTGAAATTTAAAAATTCAGTACATGACTTTAATCGTTTAACAAGGGCACTTAACTTTTTAACGAGAATGTGCTGAAATTGAATAAAAACTGAATTTATCAAAATTTAAAAAGTCAACAAGTTATACAAGCGGTCCAATTAAAGTGTTTTTTTTTTTAAATTCAAAGTGTAACACAGGTACTGTATATAAGATTCATTAATGTGTGTATTGTAACAAGACAGTAATCAAGCTAACCTCGCCAACACGTATACCACGGCACCCACCCGTGGCCCCGCGGGCCGCGTCACATTGCGCCATGACATGGTTATCGTCGCGATCCTCGACTCGCCGCTGCATGCCACTCGATTCCCCTGGTTTCTCCCAACAATGTGACTCCCTATTTTGTTGGTAATACTTTCCCAACTAACATGAGGCCCACTGTGACTTTTAACACAATGCTGGGTCAAATTTGACACCTTCACTCAAAGCCTACATGAACCTGGTTTCTCAAAGAAAAACCCTTTTGGGACATTGCCGAGGGCCTGTTTATCTTTCGCGCCTTTTCCAACTTTGGGAAAAACACACACACGAACGGCACACGCTTGAAAGAGTTGTGGGTTTCGTGGTGTTATTTTTAAGTATAAAATGGAACAAAACTTAACGGTAGTGTTATTCCAAAGTGAGTTTAATAGTGGGGTGGAACGCATTCAATCTCTGATGGAACTGTTCAGGCGATTCTTCCCCCAAGTGCAAATGTCTATGGCAGATCCTGCAAGTTTTGTAAAAAAAAAACTAATATGTTTTCTTTTTCATTCAACACTTGTTCGGTAAAAGGCCTTCATAGCTCTTCGAATTGCATTAATTTGTCCTAATTAATTTTTAAAAATCCGTATCTCATGAGTGATCCCCGTTTGGTACGATCCCAGCATTGCCAAATTAATTGCTATCATCGTGACTTTGGAAGTGATCCCTGCAATGATATGACTACATATACGGGTTTATGGCTTCTGACCAGCGCCCTTGAACATAGCCTTGGTCAATGCTCTCGTCGTTATTCGTCCCGTACGCGGTCAATCGATCGTCCGCATAATCCTCACGCGCTATGCCCATGCATGTAAAAATACAGCGCGAACAGCGACCTCACGCGGCCACTATTTTTATGCAAATCAGTTGGAGACGATGTCGAGCCTTGGTTCAATCGTCCATGTGAGGTTTTGGGGGTGGTGCTCATTATGTTAATAGCCTTAGCTGACCTTAAATGTCGTTTCCTTATTGGTCGATCGTTGCGTGGAAACTTGCATAGTGAAACGTGGCACCGTACATAATCCATACAGTACACATTGTGTGTCTCTGCACACGGCACCAATGCACAAAAACTGTGGTTCCTGTCACGTCCGCAAAAGGCGGAATAGCTGCAAATAATTTGATGACGTCCGGATTTACCAAGGTGTGATTGGACACTCCACATATTAGCCCCGCCTACATTTTCTGTATTCGCATACGAGGTCGTGCGCTGGAAATCTAGCGCAAAGTAAAGAAAAACATAAGCTTTGGCCGACGATTGAACCAAGGCTCGACATCATCTCCAACTGATTTACATAAAAATAGTGGCCGCATGAGGTCGCTGTTCGCGCTGTATTTCCACATGCATGTGCATAGCGCTAGCGCGTGAGGATATATGCCGATGATTGACCGCGTACGGGACGAATAACGACGAGAGCATTGACCAAGGCTACCTTGAACAAAGATATTGACACATTGGGAAAACAGGATAAGGCCGGGCTGGATAGCTCAGTTGAATAGAACACCGGTAGGGTTATCCAGATGAAGTCGTCATATCCCGCTCCAACCAATTTCTTTGTTTTGCTAGAAGAACTCTCCTTCGCATCGCATACACAGAAATTTCTATTTTGAACAACGTTTTACCCACATTTTGCTTATTAGTAGAATTCTGAAAGAGTACGTTCATTCGTTCGTATAGGCCAAAATTATGTTCCTTACATTTAATACAGTTAATGCTTCTCTACAGTTACATTCATAGACATTCGTTCGTATAGGCCAAAATTATGTTCCTTACATTTAATACAGTTAATGCTTCTCTACAGTAACATTCATAGACTTGTATAAACACGAGTTGTGAATCAGAAAACCTAGCAATAGTTTATAAAACGACGTTGAAAAGCTGAAATAAAAAAACAAATAAGCATAACAAGCAACACGCCCTTATACACACAAATAAGGGGACTTAAAAAACAACTTTTCCTAAAGAAAAATCCATTTTGAAGGACTAATATCAGCCATTATGGCTGTGACTTGGAAAATGTCTGTCGTTGGTAAGCAAAGCTAATCCGCTTACGCGTACGTTCTCAGACGTTATGACAGAGCAGTGAAATTCTTGCACCAAAAAAAAAGGCCTTTTGGACGTTGTGTTTTTCAAAAATATGCTCAGTATGCTTGAAACGTTATATTATAACGGGAAAAGAAATTCTAAACTTCATGTCAGTGAAAAAAAAATTGCCGTCATCTATGCAGAAGCGTCAATCCTGGATACTGGTTTAGCTGACCTTCAAGTCTGGACGGTCGAAAACTTCCCCAAATCTATTTATATCGATTTCTTGGAACTTCTTCAAGTTGTTCTTCACTTCTTCACGAGTAGTTGAACACTTCAATCACTCTATTAGTACATTCCGAATTTCATTCAGCTTAATCTATCGTTGCAAACACACAGTGTTACATCTTATGAACTCCAAGCAATATTTCGACGTAGATTTGTAGTCCCACCCACGATTTGACCTTGGTGATATGTGACCTATTTTTGAGTAGTAAAATAGGGGTGTATTTTGCGCCACCAACGTCAAAATAGTTCACCCCCCGAAAAACCCTCACTTTTTTTCTGCTGCCAAAAATTTCGCTAACATAATTATTCCGATTTTTTTTGAGCCCCCTCCCAAGCCAAATACTGGGTGCGCCACTGCGTGATTTGGGGTGGCTCTTGGTATATTGACCAATGGAAGCCGGCAAAAAGGGTGATATTTATCAATTATAACTCGTGAAGGAGGCTTTTTTGCAAATTTTTACTGGACACCACAATGGATATATGAACCTTATTAATATTCGTGAGTCTTGAAAAGATTGACAGATATATTGCAAACGCCAGTATTACAGCTTTCAAAACTGCACCTACACAAACCTATTTTTCCAATTTCAACGAAAAGTAATGAACATATCACAATGATTTGTAGCACTTGGATCATTAGGGAACTAAACCCTGAAAGTTGCATGAAGATACCGTCTTCTAAACGGGAGAAATTCATGTTTAAATATTGCGCCCGCCAACGTGAATGGGAGTCAATGCGAACATCGCAAACTATACGTGAATCGAGTGGTAGCGGCGAGTTGAGGCACGCCCAACAGTTGTAAACATATGCCCTGGCCTAGCCCGCCTGCGTGCGGTGATCAAGCATCATCACTTTCCTATAGGGACCCGATCAGCGATCGAAAAAATTAGGTTCAATTGACTTGGCTTTAAGACATTATTTATTCCCATTCATAAATAAGTCTTGTTCTTTAAAAAAATCAAAACTTTTCGGTCCAACAGTCAAAACAAGTCGAACATTATAAATTTCCAACTATTGTTCAACAATTTTATGTCATGATTTTCGAAATACCCTTTATTATAGAATGTTCATCTCGGAGATTGGCACGCGGCGCGTACAGTGCACGAGTGGCGCAGAACGCAGCTGTGACGTATTGTGAATTTAGGATTATGAAATAGTGTACTGACTCACTAGTTGCGCATGTCTACACTGCGCGCGTTCGCCATCCAGAGGATAGCGGCAACCGTCGGCAAACCAACTCATCTAATTATGGGAATTAACCCACTCATGGAGTCATGGAGTAGCCTCTCGAGTACTAGGACGTGGGCATACAAAAGTACAGACGGACCAGCTGCGTCGTGACCGGGCTAGCCTCCGCAGCCGAGATCAGGTCGGCCATGGGAAACCGTGATGTATGGCGTTCCCGGCAGTCGGACGAGGGTCGACATGATGATGATGATGATGTACGTGAATAGCACTAGCCATGCAGCCATCATACCTGTGTTTGCTTTCTTGTTCATCGGTTGGCACTCTGGATGGTGATGCCTAGCGACCAGTCAACTTTCTGAGATTCTGAGATTCTGAAAGTATGATCTTATCTTGGGCGTGCTTATAGCTATAGCTCCGTGAACCACTAGCCAAGGTTGGACGGTTGTCTTCATGCATTGCGACTGCGATGTTCACTCATGATCAAAGATCCTATAACGGCGCTATAGGATCTTTGCTCATGATCTTAGAAACAGAGTGACTAGTGTGTCAAGTTGGACGCAGCCAATTCAAAAGCTTCACATCATCATAACTTTAACTAATTGGGAGACAACAATAAACACTATGTTTTCAAAGAAGGACCGTACCAAGGTGACTCCTATTCAGGCTGGTGATACTCCAAAAAATGTCCTCCCCTCAAAAATATATATTATTTTTTTGAATATCGCTCCATACATGGGCAGATAAACCTGTCAGGCTTTCAATGACACCATGATCATTGTGGCACTTTCATGCATGACTTATCAGGGGCTACATTTGCAAACTTTATGAGAAACGGCTTGCGCACACAAATGCGGTGTTTTTAACTGAATCAATGGCAATAAGAAACAAATCCGACTTGTTCCTTTTTTATCACCATTTAATGTGGAAATTTAATTACAGGTATCTTGAACTTCCTTTGGAATCAGACTTCCGCCCTCCACATTAACATGTCATTTACGACACGCCTGACCATTCCTGATCCTCTGTCCGGTGATATCGCAGTTACAAAGAGACCTTTGCTGCAGTGTGCTCTAATCTTGTTCGATACAGATCAGCCCAATGGCAAGAATGAGGGAAGTGCACAGAAAGCCCACATATATTTATCCAAATGTAGACAATGCGTAATGTAACAACATACAGTAAATTTTAGGCGGTTGAGAAGAAAGGAAAAGGAAAACAAAATGTGGAGGTTTAATATCCTCGATTTTTATTGCAGGTCTTTGTGAATAAAAAAAAGGAACATGTTGGATTGTCGATCTAATTGCATTGATCCAGGTAAAAAGACTGCATTTATGTGTGCCAGCCGTTTCTCACAAAGTTTGCAAATGTAACTCCTGATCAGTCATGCATAAAAGTGCCTAAATGATCATAGTGTCATTTAAAGCCTGACAGGTTTATATGCCCACATGTACGGAGCGATATTCGAAAAAAATATTAACATTTTCACTTTAGGGACATTTTTCAGAGTGTGTATACTTCTGTTTGATTCACCCTGTAGATTGACCGGTCACACTCGACACTCTTTTTATTGTAAGGATTGTAAATATCAAATAAACTTGCTTGCTCCTTCTCGTGAGGAAAGAGCAACCATAGAGCAAGGAACAGGAGCACTTCATCAAAAAAGGTGTCCTCGCATGAGTAAAGAACCAGTAATCCTCCTGCTTCTTGGCTGTCCTTGCATGTTTAAAGAGCCACTATTCTGCATGTTCTCTTTCTTGTATCCCCAACTCCAGGACAAACCAACAACACAGGAGCACCAACCGAGGATCCAGGAACAACCCAAAGTCCAACAATAACCAACGATCAAGGAGCATCAACCAACGACACAGGAGCACCAACCGAGGATCCAGGAACATCCCCAACTCCAGGACCAACCAACACTCCAGGACCAACCCCAACTCCAGGACCAACCAACACTCCAGGAACACCCCCAGCTCCAGCAACAACCAACGACCCAGGAACACCCCCAACTCCAGGACAAACCAACGACCCAGGAACACCCCCAACTGCAGGACCAACCAACACTCCAGGAACACCCCCAGCTCCAGCAACAACCAACGACCCAGGAACACCCCCAACTCCAGGACCAACCAACACTCCAGGAACACCCCCAGCTCCAGCAACAACCAACGACCCAGGAACACCCCCAACTCCAGGACAAACCAACGACCCAGGAACACCCCCAACTCCAGGACCAACCAACACTCCAGGAACACCCCCAGCTCCAGCAACAACCAACGACCCAGGAACAACCCCAGCTCCAGCAACAACCAACGACCCAGGAACACCCCCAACTCCAGGAGCAACCAACACTCCAGGAACACCCCCAGCTCCAGCAACAACGAATGCTCCAGGAACACCTCCAACTCCAGGACAAACCAATGCTCCAGGAACAACCCCAACTCCAGAACAAACCAACGCTCCAGGACCAACAGACACTCCAGGACCAACCAATGCTCCAGGACAAACTAATGCTCCAGGACAAACCAACGCTGCAGGACAAACTGACGCTCCAGGACAAACAGACACTCCAGGACCAACCAATGCTCCAGGACAAACTGACGCTCCAGGACAAACCGACACTCCAGGACAAACCAACGCTGCAGGACAAACTGACGCTGCAGGACAAACCGACGCTCCAGGACAAACCGACGCTCCAGGGCAAACCGACGCTCCAGGACAAACCGACGCTCCAGGACAAACTGATGCTCCAGGACAAACCGACGCTCCAGGACAAACCGACGCTCCAGGACAAACTGATGCTCCAGGACAAACTGAAGCTCCAGGACAAACCGACGCTCCAGGACAAACTGATGCTCCAGGACAAACCGACGCTCCAGGACAAACCGACGCTCCAGGACAAACTGATGCTCCAGGACAAACCGACGCTCCAGGACAAACCAATGCTCCAGGAACAACCACATGTGGTAAAGATTTTTCCTTTAGCGTATGAATGATTAGATTGCTTTGATAGGGCTCACAAAGAAACTTTAGAAAGTGTGTTATAGGATATTTTCTGAAAGGTTTCTTTGGTATGCATAAGTTTGCTCCCCATCAATACATTATTTACATTTCTTGAACACACCATCAAAATATACAACAACTCACGTATGGTCACAAGTTCATATTACAATGGGGGACAAGGAATTCCATACCGTTTGTTCTTTTGAAAATTTAATATGAATCGGTTACTTTTGTAATTTTTTTTATGATAGCTGGTTTCCCAAATATGTTACGTCTTTGACATTTCTTGTACCCTTGGCATCCATAAGTTGTTCAGGAGTTACAAAGTTTGCGTATTATTTGTCATTATATTTCTCCATGATTTTTTGAGGAAAAAAAAAAAACACTTATTGCGTACTTGCAATACAATGGGGGACAGGGAATATAGGCCCTACCGTTTTCCTTTTTGAAATATGAATTAGTTTATTTGATGAGAATTGCTACGTCGAACGCTCAGACTCATATCCGGCGGGAAATCAAAACCTTCAGTTATCAAAGGTTACATAGCAGTGATTTTATTTATTTATCACAAAGTATGTTACAACCATTTATTTTATTTAGTTATTGGCACGATATAACAAAACAATAGTTGACTGTCATGATGTGGGATATGCCATTTTTAACCCCTTGGGGAGCATAGCACCCTAGGCGAAGCCGAGGGTGCTATGGGCCCCGCCGATGTTAAAAACATCATACCATACATCACAGCAGTCACCAATTGTTAAATATCAAAATACACTGCATATAAAGTAATACAGTTTGGACATGACGGGGGTTGTCATGTCCCGGTTCGAATGAAATTGCCTAATTTATACTGATATTGTTTCTTTGTTTTCTTAGCAACACCAACTGTGACTGTGCCAACAGTCGATGGGAAGTGTTTAGCTGTTGGTGCAACCACGCTTGATGTGACTTGGAACGCTGTAACTGCCACCAATGCTGAGGGTGCAAGCATCACCTGTACTGATTCTGGAGGCGGAACTGGAGTGACGACCACTGGTGGCACCTTTGGGGCAGGATCACACACAATAACGTGCAGCGTTACCAATTCTGGCGGTTGCTCTGGCTCCAATACCTTCACATTTAGCGTAGCAGGTATGGACTGTTTCAGATCTAATTCGAAAATAAGGGCAAAACCTGTTTTGAAATATTGATACTTAAAAGTGTTAAAGCTAAGTCTTGATCTGACCTCGTGGGTGAATAGATGTGAGCAGTTGCAGAAAATGCCCAAATATTTGCAAAAATGTTTTGACTCAAATACGAGTCGATGTTTTTTTGGAGGAAAACAAATATTGCACAGGCCCTACTTGCAATTCATAAGATTGAATTTGCATAGGGGTAATGTTAAGGCTTGCAATGATGTCCTAGCTAGGCTCACATTGTTCAAAGTAACCAGCCTTTTAACTTGTATTGATTCCTACTTGAACACTGACCTCATACTGAGAGAATAAGAAAAAAAACTGAACAAATCATTAATCTCTAATTCATATGATTTGAAATTTGGCAGCAGTGGCTGTATACGCCCCTTGGGTGTTAAAACGTCATATGCCACATATCACAGCAGTCAACAATTGCTTTATATAGGCCTGTCCTGGCAAATATGCTACATAAAGTTATACAGTTTGGACATGACAGGAGTTGTCATGTCCCCGTTGGAATGAAATTGCCCATTTTGTAATGATCTTGTTTCTTTGTTTTGTTAGCAACACCAACTGTGAATGTGCCTACTGTCAGTGTGCAGTGTTTAGTGGCTAGTGAAGCTACACTTTCGGTCACTTGGGACGCTGTAACTGCCATCGATGCTGGGGGAGCAAGCATCACCTGTGCTGATTCTGGAAGCGGAGCTGGAGTGATGACCACTGGTGGCACCTTTGAAGCGGGATCACATACAATCGTATGCAGTGTAACCAATTCCGACGGTTGCTTGGGCTCCAATACCTTCACATTTGACGTATCAGGTATGGACTGTTTCTAGATCTACATGAAATTCGAAAATAAGGGCAAAACGTGTTTTGAAAATATTGATGCTTAAAAGTGTCATGTTAAGTCATTATCTGGTCTCGTGGGTGAATAGATGTGAGCAGTTACAGAAAATGCCCAATTATTTGCAAAAATGCTTTGACTCAAACATAAGTCCATGTTTTTTTGGAGGAAAACAAATATTGTGCAGGCCCTACTTACAATTCATAAGATTGAATTTACAGAGGGGTAATGTAAATGCTTGCAGTGATGTCCTAGGCTCACATTGTTCAAAGTAACCAGCCTTTTTTACTTGTATTAATTCCTATTTGAACACTGACCTCTTCTGAGAAAATAAGTAAAAAGACTGAACAAATCATTAATCTCTAATTCATATGATTTGAAATTTGGTAGCAGTGGCTATATGCGCCCCTTGGGTGTTAAAACGTCATATCCCACATCACAGCAGTCAACAATTGCTTCATATAGGTTTTCTCAAATTTGCTACATAAAGTTATCCAGTTTGGACATGATGGGAGTTGTCATGTCCCCATTGGAATGAAATTGCCCATTTTGTAAAGATCTTGTTTCTTTCTTTTCTTAGCAACACCAACTGTGATTGTGCCTACTGTCAGTGTGCAGTGTTTAGTGGCTAGTGAAGCTACACTTTCGGTCACTTGGACCGCTGTGACTGCTACCGATGCTGGGGGTGAAAGCATCACTTGTGCTGATTCTGGAGGCGGGACTGGAGTGACGACCACTGGAGGCACCTTTGGAGCAGGATCACACACAATCACGTGCAGCGTTACTTCCAATGGTTGCACAGGCTCAAACAGCTTCACATTTCTCGTAGCAGGTATTGATTGTTGTTAGAACAAACGAAAACAAAGTCAAAAGTTGTATTGAAAAATTGATACTCAAAGTCTTTATCCGATCTCTCGAGTGAATAGATGTGAGCAGTTGCCACTGTCAGTTGCCACTGTCTTATGCAAACTTATATTATACACAGTATATTTATATGCAGTGTATTTGAATAAGGGAATAAATGTGAGCATGGGAGGTTTTAAACAATATATTTAAGACTGGTTGGAGTGTACATGCTGTACATTTGTGAAAACGAAAAAATGGCATGACGTGAAAGGAAAAAATGTGCCAAAATATTACCTCTCACTTCTGAAAATCTAAAATACATGTGGACTAGTGGAAATCTGAGCACTCGTACAAAGATGGAAATTTATGAAATTATTTTGTAGCGGTCATTGGTCAAAAACTGAAACATAATTAGAAAACTACCATATCTTTAAGGAAACACAATTTTAAAAAAAAACTTGAAGGTCTAATTCTCATTTACAAAAAAAATATATAAAATGACCGTTGATAAGAACTGTATTCAAGCAAGTCCTACTTACTCTAGAATCCATCTGATGTAGATAGGTAAATCTTTGCGTCGTTATTATTTTCGTTCTCGAGCAAGGAGACCTAGATACGAAAATCCGGATGTGAAAGGTCGTACGTAAAATTCGTTTTTATCCATCTCCAACCAACCTCGTCCCCAGGGTGTCGAGCAGTACGCGCCCACTACTACCTGCTCTCTCACCCTGGTATTGGATCATTTGCATGTGCAAGATTTTTGCACACGTATGCAAATGAGGAACAGTCTGGTGCATGGATATGCGTTACACATTAGCGTTTGTTTTTGTATGCGGTGTCTGGGGTAAAAACAGAGTCAATTCGTAGCAGCGCGAGCACGGCGTGAGTTACGAAAACACGATTTTTGAAATCAAACTGTTACGATCTTATCGAGACAACATGCAGTATCATATTTCATATTAATATGAGCAAATTGGAAAGGAAATTAGTATTTTCGAGAAGGCGTGGACGAATAATCGCGAAAACACGTACTGCACGTTGTGAATAATAGCACCAAGTACACGATAAAAATCCATTACTAGCCAATTGCGGTATCCAATCAGGATACAGGAAGAAAGTTTCCTATCCAGGGTTTACTATTGGAAACGCGGTTGGAAATAGAGTAAGCACTGGGGACGAGGTTGATCTCCAACTGATTTCTCATCATTTTTTTCTTGTTGAATGCCAAGACAATATTACAACATGATTGTTACGCGTGGTGATTACGGTTAAAATTGGTTCTGTCAACAATTATAGCAAGAAAAAGGGCAACCCCGTGTAAAATACCCATAGAAGGCCGGGTCGCGGAGGGGGTCCGGCCGGAAGCTCAAAGGCAAAATGGCTTACTCTAAGTCTCTATTATTACTTTGTTTTCTTATCTTAGCACCAACTGTGAATGTGCCGAGTGTCGACTCACAGAGTTTACCAGTTGGTGCAACTACACTTGCTGTGAATTGGATCCTTGTAACTGCCACCAATGCTGAGGGTGCAAGCATCACTTGTACTGATTCTGGAGGCGGAACTGGAGTGACGACCTCAGGTGGCACCTTTGGAGTAGGATCCCACACAATCACGTGCATGTTTTCCCAATCTGCTAGTTGCTCTGCCTCCAATACCTTCACATTTGACGTATCAGGTATTAACTGTTTTTAGAACAAACAAAAATAATGGGCAAATCGTGTTCTGAAAACTTGGTACTTTAAAGGCTTAAAGCCAAGTCTTTCTCTGATGATCTCGTGTGGAATAGATGAGAACATGAAAACACCAATCATATCAAGGAATCTGATATTTCAACAAAACAGTATACCGAAAATGACAAATTATTTGCAAAAGAGTTTTGACTCAAATTCGAGTCCATGTCTTTTTGAGAAAAAGAAAATATATCGTGCGTTACGTACTTGCAATTCATAAAATGGAATTTGAATAAGGGTGATGTAAATACTTGCAGATTTTACTCCTACTTTAACACGTCATACTGAGTGAATAAGAAATGGACTCGACCAAAGCCTTCCTCTGTAATTCATATGATTTTGAATTTGGCAGCAGCGGCTTTCAAATTCATTTGATGAATAGATGTGACCGGATCGCAAGAAGTAAAGTCAGAAGGACATCTTTTCACATTTTCATTTTTATACATTTGCAAAGCATACTGAGCTTCATCTCACTACATCAAAAGATTTAATACTCAGAATCTGTGGCGTAACTGTCATTCCAGGTACTTCCCACCACCTACACTGTTATTTCTTTTTCGGGAGGACGTCTCTGACATGGACCTCACTTGAAATGGTTTCACACCTATGTTCCGACACCTATATGTTCTGACACACCGTTCCGATATGTTTCGACACCCCTATATGTTCCGACTGCTCATATTCCTATCCCTAACCCGAACCCTAAATGGTAGTAGCACAATCTTATGTGCGGGTTGTCGGAACGTAGGGATGTCGAAACATAGAGCAGTCACCCTTAATTGAGATAAGTCAAAAGAACTTTTTAGATCTTCAGCCAGTGTTTCCCACAGTGTGAATGTCTTTGGTCATGCAAAGACATTCGCATTAATCTTAAAAGCCATAAACAGATGTGTGTTACATTGTTCACGTTGCTGTAGAATCGAGACTTGAAGCATGATCCCT
This sequence comes from Patiria miniata, assembly GCF_015706575.1. NCBI lineage: Eukaryota > Metazoa > Echinodermata > Asteroidea > Valvatida > Asterinidae > Patiria > Patiria miniata. The sequence goes on from NW_024037066.1 coordinate 2,338,951, forward strand.
ATAGGCACCTGTCACTTACAATGCCCATTAATTCAATTGTCATCCGGCTCCTGGTTTGTGTGCTTGTTTATATTAGGCTGCGAGCTGTCCGCATCCAGTTGCCTGAATGGAGGCGCATTCGATGCAAATTTCTGCCAGTGTGTTTGTCCGTCTGCTTTTTCTGGACCAACTTGTGCAGGTAGGACTTTGCAATGAGTTGTCGAAACTGCAAGAATTTTTTTCTGATATCGTAATGGTCCCACATACACACTCAACCAAAAAAGAGAGTCCCCCTAATACTTTTTTGTCTAACTCAAAAACTATTGGGCACATCTTTCTAAAATTATGACTAAAATTATGCAGTTTATGAAAAATGCTATCAAGAAAAAGTTGCACTGTTGTATATGTGCAAGGTGAGTGTGAACCACAACTTATGCCTATACAAAAGTGCAACTGTTTTCGGTATCATTTGTTATAAATTACATAATTTGGTGCACATTATCTCTGTTTTGGAACAAATAAAGAGCACGGCTGGATTGCTAAGGAATTTAAGTACTGATTGGTTGTTATTTGAGCGAGAGGTGCTCAGTAGTTTTTGAGTTAGACAAAAATGTATTGGAAGGGGGGACTTTCTTTTGTGGTATATGGATTGCTTCTGCTGGTAAATATAATGGTATGTTTATTATATTTTGCTAGATACATGTTTCATGCAAAAGTATTTGCCCCATTTTGATTTGTTCTCGCTATATCATGAAAGGTATCATTGCATCTAATTTACATTGAATTCCATCAGTGTCGTTTTGATAATTTCGTACTAAATGTATTGGCATTAAAGTAACAATAGCTTGAAATCTCTGTCATTGACCCATATTTTTGCTTTGTGTTTTTTTTTCAGTTGCCAGTCCCTGTATGGCGTCAAACCCGCCATGCTCAGGTACTGGGATGTTCTGTCAACCTGCTACCAACACTGACGGCTACACTTGCGAATGCAATGGGTTTGAACAATATTTTCGCCAGAGTGATGATACATGTGCACGTACGTATAGATGGCTCTTACACAATTTTTATTAAATGGAGCAGGACTTTGAATGGTCACAGGCCTGCCACAATGGGTTTGTCAATTGCTGCTGCGTGTCAGTGCTTTGGGCTCACAATTAGCCTTCAACTGAGTTCATGTGTGTGTCAATTAGTGCCACCATCTCTGGCCCCTAGTCCTCGGACGCCCATCATAATCAACAACAATGAGATCAAGTCGGCAGAAAAGTTCTGCTCTAAGCAGTACTGTGTGCAGCAACAGACCCCTGGATGCAGAGGTGATGTTGCGCATTGCTAAGGCCAGCTTTGCCTTTGGCAGACTGAACCAAAATCTCTGGAAAGACCATAACATCAAGCTCATTACCAAACTTGTCATCTACAAGGTTGTTGCACTGAGCACGCTGCTTTACTGCGGTGAAACACGAACCACCTATCGGCGCCATATCAAGCAACTTGAGCAGTTTCACAAACGTTGCTTACGGGAGCTACTCAACATCAAGTGGCAAGACAGGGTCTCCAACTTGCAGGTCCTTGAACGGTGTGGTCTATCAAGCATTGAATGCTTGGTTATAAAGAGCCTGCTTCTCTGGTCAGGCCATGTTGTTTGCATGGATAATGCCCGGATTCCCAAGATCCTTTTGTACGGCCAGCTTAAAGAAGGCCATCGCGCGCAAGGCTGACAATACAAGATGTACAAGGACACAGTGAAGGCCAATCTCAAGCATAAACATTAGCTCACGGGAAGGTTGCGCTCAGGACAGATCCCTCTGAAGGCAAGTCTGTGCCAAGGGCACAGAGACGTTTGAACAGAAGATCCAGGAGATCAAAACAACTTACCAGAAAGAGAGAGATGAAAACGGGGCACAACCTCTGGAGAGTCTTTGCCACGTACCACATGTGGGAGGCAGTGTGCATCACGCATCGGACTTCTCTCCCACATGAAGACTCATCGCAGATAATCAGCTGGCTGCCTACTCATCCAGGAGCCTCCACAAAACAAAAGAAGGAAATTTTGGCGGGGCCGAGGATTGAGACAATTTTTCCCAGAACAATTTGCCAGGCAACCGTGCTAATTAATAGTTCAAGCCACATTCGCAAACCAGTACAGCGGAGCATTGACAAGCAGGCTGCTTGTGTTCATATATTTGGGGGGGGGGGGTTACATTAGGGGGTGGCCTCCCCCCATGTCACTATGCAAGTGGGTATTTTGGATTAAAATATTGCATTATGAAGTTTCTACCATTTTTTTCAAAAAGAGCTTTTCAAATCACAAAAATACAGTAGTGCACTTTGATTACTTCAAGACCGGTATACTAAAATTTATTTGTTTTTTTATTAATTGTTTTTCAGAACCCGAGGCTACACTCCAATTAGGCCTGTCAATAGACAAGGAGTTCATAAGTGCCTACAACAATCCATCGTCTGCTGCATTCAAGAATCTTGCCGCAATGATTATCTCAGCGGTAATATATACTCTCTTGTTTCATCCATTTATTTCAGTACACACACTGGGATTGAGTCTTTGCACACGTGGACGGATAAGAACATGTTCCCCTATACAACTCAGCATTTGCGGGTGTCGTATGAAAATCGGGCTCCTATGAAAATCGGACTGCTTTTCCCTATTATTGGTTAATCCCTCGCACGTGACAGGTTACTCGCCCATTAAAATCCTAAAAATACCATATTATCGTACTTACGCATATGCGCAATACTACCAATGAGTCCATATTTCATGGAGTCTGATATTCACGCTACACCTGTCCTGAAATAGCCCGAAGGGCAACTGGGGCACATTTCTGATGCAATGTGAAGGGGAGGGGTCAGAAATACCGAGACAAATTTCCACTACAGGACAGAGATTTGTTTCTTGAAAAGGGGCGAGGGGCAATATGGATGGATGATACATTTGGTCCAGGGGAAGCTGCAGGTGGACATGTACATGTTTTTTTGCGAAACTGCAATAGCCTTCATGTCCATAAAACATTACTGTTCCCCAGAATGTTTACACAAGCTCTTCAGTGGTCCTATACAGTCCTCTGCCGTGTAAGGGTCAAGAATGTGCAGAATTTATCAAATATCTTTACTATCTATTGCGAAATTGAAACATTAGAACCTTCTTTGTCAGAATTATTTTGAATCATCACAGCCTATTGTTAAGAACAAAATTACGTATATGTCCTCATCAATATTAGTCTTGGCCCAAAACGTCAGTGATCAAGAGTGATAATTGCATTGTTGTGAAGCGTAAAATATTATGCAAAGGATTATTGTTGTTGTTGTTGTTTTTTTTTTTAAACTTTCTCTTACTAACGTCTTGGTCATTTCATAGCAATGGGGGCGGGGCCATTTTATGTAAATAAAACCGTCTGTATAATTCGAACAAACACTAGCTCCATGCTTTATCGCTGCACCTATAGCGCATATGTTTACAACTGTCAGGTGAGCCATTGAACCTTTTCTCGATCGCTGATTGGTTCCCTAGGAAAGCGATGATGCTTGATCACTGCACGTATAGGCCAGGGCGTAATTGTTTACAACCGTTGGGCGAGCCATTGAAGCTTTGCTCGATCGCTGATTGGTTCCCTAGGAAAGCCCAGGGAGAAAATTGAGAAATAGTTCAACAACTGAAAAGAAATTGTTGTACTAATCGAGGGTGCACTATATGCACCGTCCATTAGCGATCACTAGCATCTTGGGCTAATTAAGACTTCATTTATATCTGAACACTACTTTCTTTTTTCTTCCAGCTCCTGGAAGCACTGCAGGGACAGGGTGTGACAGCGGTAATAGTTTTGAGCTTAGAACCTGGCAGTGTGGTCGCACAAACGGCACTAGCATTCGAAGGGCAGCAGGAACCATCGGTGGAGGCCGTTAGCAATACAATAGTGATGGATGGACTGGGCGACGCCCTACCTGTTGTCCAGGGCTCTGTCAGTGTCAGCAACACATGTAAGGCTTTGCAATGCATCAGTTCCTATACTCCTATACCGCCCCTAAACTGTCTTGCCATACACGCCCATGTATGGTCCCAAATTGCGCAAGTCCCGTATGGTGTGCTCATCAGTGAAGGGGTAATGTTATGCAAATGGTAAGGGTTAAATGAACATTTTGATAAGGCAAATCAAATTTTCAGTATTGCTTTAGATTTATACTTCACATCGTTATTGAAACTCAAGTCACGCTCTGAAACACAGACATTAGTATAGGGCCAATTTTATTTACAGCTAAGTACAACTTCTGTTGCAGACAAAGGTGTCTTTGTCAATATAGTTGGTAAACAAAAGAAATAGTAAATTTTCATGTACATGACCTTTGTAATTAGGAACATGTGGCACACATACGTTTAAATGATCTCAAAATTTGAACAGTGTACTGTGCCAACTTATTTAAAATATATCTGAAGAAAAAAACTGAATTCAAAATCTGCTCCAGGCTGCAGCAACACTAAGTTGTAAACAGTGTCAATTAGGCCGTGTCCGAAACGAGATTCCAGAGCGGCTACGGCTACATCTATTGTCAGCGCGTCCCTGCGTAGTTTCAATGGGCGTGGACCTAGACCTAGCTCTAGACAGTTGATTCGGATGCAGCCTAAGATTAGTTTTAACATAAACCCACAAGTGGATATGGTATACAATGCAGTACTATGCAGTGACACTTACCCTCTTTATAATGGCTTTTGTTTTGTCATCAGCAATGGTATCAGACTGCACACAAGATGGTTGTATGAATGGCGGAGTATGCCAGCCGTCAGGCTTCACCCCTCAGCAAGTTTGCAGGTAATTTCAGGGGCGGAGCCAGGATTGTGAGAAAGGAATGGGAGTAAATAACCCCCCCCCCCCCAAAAAAAAGCAACACACGACAGAGAGGTAGAAAAGTGCCTCAATTCTTCGAGTATGGATTACACTGTCTAATGACTTAATTATGAATTGAAAGACGAAGAGAGGTCCAAAGCTGAAATATAGACAATCGGCTGGCATTCTTCTTGGTTTTTTTTTTTTCCAGGGGAAAACTCAACAATACATCGATGGTGTTTCAACGTGCTTTTTGCAACTTTTGCCCCAGCCCAATACACGCCTGTGTGCCTGTGTGAACTTATTTTTGTTTTAAGCGATTTAAGATACATTGATTACAGTTAGTATTTGGTAATTGAAAATACTGAATTTGACCAAGTCTGTTTGAGCCGATAATCGCAACTGAGAGTTAATTAGATAAATGCCACTAGCATCCATGATTTTATTGATCGAAGGGGATGGTCCAATTCCTCCTTATCCGGACCCACTTTTTGCAATACGTCAGGACATATCGTCACCGACACCACGTACGAGGTAACACTGCATGTGTTGAACCATATTTTTTCGATTTTCAGTTTTTTTACATTTTTAAACATTATTCATCAAGGCTTACCATTGCACGAAGTTTCAAAGCTTCAAGAGCTTTACTTTTACGCTTATTATCCATGGCAACTTTTGCGCAAAAGTGACAATTTTTGTTATCACGAAGTAACACTCAAGTTCCATATACCATGGTAAAGCATGACGCGCACTCTGCTCAAATGTGAGCAAAAATGTTTTCACGAAGTAACACTCTCCTTGTTTTAGCGCGCACGCTGACCTGAAGTAGCACTTACCTATTGTTGTAATACATTGACGCGTGCTTTCTTCCTTTCTTCCGTAAAGTGCAGACTTCTACGATGAGAAGAACAACGCACTGCGGGTGGGGGGCGTGCTCCAAGAACAATGAATGCGCTTGACTCGCTGTGCTTATAAAAACTATATATAGTGCTGATGCAGGTTAAAAACAGGACAACTTGAAGCTAGTGAGTACCATCCCTCAATGCTGATTTGAACGCATCGAGGGACGGTAGACTGGCTGGGTCCAACGTCAGGGAGTTCCAGTCTCTGCAAGTTTGTGGAAGAATGATGAGGAATAGACCAGTGCTACTTTGTGAAAACGAAAATGTACTGTTTCGCAGCTTTTTCGGTTTCACGAACTAACACTCGCCTTTTTTCTCTTATTTCTTGTTGATTTAATATAAAAACCGGTCAAAAACAGCAGATTTAATCAATTCCATACATCAAGTGTCCACAACGAGAACCCCAACTGAAAATACTCTGCCGTGTTGACGCAAAGTGTTGTTTTAGAAGGCGTTATACTTTAGATGGCGTTTTCTCCGATTGCTAGTTTTTACTGGTATGTACATGGGTGTTACTTCGTGGTGTCGCTGACTATATATCAAAAATGAAAAAACAAAAATGCTTGAAGGGAATGCTTCATGTTATTAGTTTTAGGTGCATACTGAGTTTTAAGTGTTAAGAAATTAAGATAAACATGGAATGTTATCTGTCTGTGTTTTGTAGTTGCCCAGCATCATTTACTGGTGCGCGGTGCGAGACTGCAGTACCCACGTCACTACCGGAAACGACAGCCCCAGAGACTACGGCAGCCCCAGGAGGTATGTCCAATACCAATTAATTTCCCTACCTTGTGTTCCTTAACAGATAAGAAGGTTATAAACAGTTTGCTCATTTTAAAGGATTATATTTACAGACTGACCTTTTTGTAGCATGTAGAGTTTTTACACCCTTGGTACAGATATTTATCTCGTAACAACTAACTTCTGTTTGTTCCCCAATGGACCGATCCAGTGAGCACCGCCCCATGGTGTTCCGACCAATCACAGCCGTGATTTATGTCCGACGGGCATGCACTAAAGTCCGACATGCGTGCACGCGCATATGATGCGCGCGGAAGGAAAATGCAGCGTGACATTGGAGCGGAGCACGTGTTAATTTGCCCACGTGCGCACTGGGCGGAGCTTACTGGATCGGTCCATTGACCTATCGCCGTTTGCGAGATATAGCCACGCCCCTTAGACAACCCAATGGAACTTTTGTACACTGAGTTTCGTTTGTCTCAGATTTTGCGCGTTCTGCGTCCATTTGTATATCATGTAATTGGACGATATTTCACAAGCTGCGTTGACGCGATTCTAACACGATTCCACCGCGATAGGTCCATGCAATGATGCAACGAATATTGTGTTTTGGGGAAAAAATCTGATAATTGAGTTTTTTGCTCAACTTTTTTTTTTCTGTTCCGAATCTGAAGTTGTTGGGAAAAAGAAAAACCATAGAGAAATAGTTGTACTGTTTGTGTTGTTGCAGGTGGTTTGACACCTGCAGTTACAGCCGTCATCGTAGTCGTGTGTGTTGTGCTCCTGTTGGTGATAGTAGGAATCACCCTGTTTTTCTGCATGGTAATGAGGCGTCAGTACCTTATGAAGGATCAAATCTACCGTCAGCCAAGTAGACAGTTCCAACCTAGAAGGAGACCCTTTGATTTTGAAGATCGCAGAGATCGCAGGTTTACCTTTGATGATGACTACAGTGTAGCTGACTACAGGGAGGAAGACATGCGGATGAATCGTCTCGCTCATGTCATGAGCCGGTCACCTTACCAACAGGTGAGGCAGGTTAACTGTGTTCTTCTCTAAGAGTGATTTATAAAGAAAGAGCCTGTCAGTGTGAGAACTTGGAGTTATAACCCTAGCCTTCCTGTCCTTCTTGATGCCTCTTTTATTATTATTATTATTATTATTAATCATTTCTGGTACTGAAGCCAAGGATTTCTCCAAAGCGCCTTAGGCAAGCCTGAAGAAACCTGTGAAGAGAAGACAATGAGAAAAAAAATTACAGTTTTAGAGGTGGGAGGAAAAGCCCAGAAGAATATTCTAGGGGAAAACCCACGGAATCAGGTAGGGACTGAAAACCCAATCCACATATTGGCCCAGGCGGGATTCGAACCCGGGTCACAGCGGTGGAAGGCGAGGAAAGTACCGCTACGCCAACCTGACTCCCCTTAAAAGCAAGAATTATATGTACATAAATGGATCCTGATACAAACAGACGAGGTGTTTGTATAGGCAAGGACACAGTCACAATACTGTCTTTGGATATCTATGTATGATTTTAGTCAAACCACGTAAAACTTACTGGTTGAAATTTTCTTATAATATGAATAACAGACTATGCAGGATCGTCCACAGTTCATCCGACCATACATGGTTACTGGACACGAGGCATTGGAACTCTACCAAGATGACTTAGCGGTGAGTTTACACGATCGAAAGATTCACATTTTTAGTTTCAAATATTCAATGTTTTACATGTACCCTCAGTGTACATTTTGCGGCAACTTTTATTTCAAGACTGGTGACATGTATTTGTGTTTTATTTCACAGCTTGATGAAAGGGCTCATGCAGGCCGCGTGGTCTACAATCCTGCCATCTACTACTAAACCACGTCACTGGCCACATCTTTCATAGCTGCAGATGCAGCTCTGTGACAGAAGAGAAGTTCAAGTTCAAGTAGAAAATTAATACTCGCACATACAGGGTGACCCCCCCAAAAAAGTTGTGCAGGCAGACATTTTTACATTTCTCAAAATATACTCAACATCAGCAGTTCGTGTTGATGGAGTATATTGTTTGTACTCTTGTGTGTATAATCACAGCGGAAATTGGACGGAAACTCCATCCGTGAAAACCAGAGATAAAATATTTTTGTAAACGGCAGTTGTGTTGTTCACCCGTTCCAATGCGATTTGCACAGGTAATGAAAAGACCCATTGCTGAGTACCAGTTGAGCCATTTCCAATTCAATGTCTAATTCCCATTGAAATGGTTGAAAACACACATATCCTTTTATAATATGTTCTAGTACAGCTCTGGTATGCATTAATGGGTGTCCATGACATTTTCACTGATTATACACAAGAGTAAAATTAATGTGCTCCATCAAAGTGAAATACTCATGTTAGGTACTTTTTGAGAGAAGTAAAGATATCTGCCGGCACTACTTTTTCCGGTTCACCCTGTTTGCATTCACCCAATCTGATTCCGTGTCCCTCTCCCTTATTCTTGATTTGAGGTGTTTTCTGTAGGAAAAAGACACAGCAAACGGCCGTTTTTTGAAACTAACCTCTCACTTCAACATTTATCTCTGTTGAAACTTATTTTGGATCTGGTAAAGTGTTTTTTATTTAACCCTTCTTTCGTGATTTAAATTTCATACACTCATCCCTATACCAGAAGGAGGCATTTACTGATGCGAAATAAAACACTGAACATTCAGTACTATTTGTGGTCGTCTTCAACTGTTCACCAATATCATTAGATAAAGAGATAAACAGATTTGTATTCAATACAGGGTGAGTAAAAAAACCCGAAACCCAAATGTCCAACTTGCTTTAGTGAAGTTCTGCATGTAGCACTTTCCAAATCTAGGATGTGAAAGCCCAATTCATAAGCTTTCTTTTAGAACAAGTATCATTAAAATCACTCATGTAATTTGGTTGTATTTTGAATACAACCACCGTTTTAAGTTCTGTCCACGGATCACATGAAGGTAAGTGTTCTTTCAACAAAACGAAAACAAATCAATGTGTGAATTGTTTTCACTTTGCTGAAAGAACGCGCACCATTTTTGTGATCCGTGGACAGAACTTTAAAACGGTGGTTGTGTTTAAAATTCTGTAACTTGAAATGTACATGAGTGATATGAATGATTCTTATACTAAAAGAAAGCTTGTGAATTGGGCTTTCATATCCTAGATTTTGTAAGTGCTACATGCAGAACTTTACTGAAACAAAAGTCCCGACATTTGGGTTTCGGTTTTTTTACTCACCCTGTATATAAGTTCTGAGGTACGGCCCCACCTCAGACACGATACATGTATCGCTGATTTGCCACTATTAACTTGTTGAAATTCTACAGTGTTTTGAATGGATTTGTTAATTGATTGGTCAAGCAGCTTTTTTATTGCTTTGTTTACTCATTGGTGTATTTAATCCATAAAAGGGTTTCGAGGTCGTTTTGTGTAATCAAACAAAATTAATGTCTTTCATTTTGATATGCTGGTAAAGGATGTTTTTAACATATTATATTTATATGGTGTTTACATTGATTACCATTCAATTCAATTCAATTCAATCCAACATTTATTTCCAAATCATACAAACACTGTAATAATTACAAAAAAACAACAACAATAGTTGGAGGCATAAACGCAAAAAGCTGAAGCTTGCAAGGGGAATGCCTTGGAGTTAAATGAACAATATATGTTATATAGTGTAATATATTTCGTATTATATTCCCATTAGGCAAAAAAAATACTAGTTCTGCTTTCGGTTACCCTATGCCTACCCTATTTTGACAGCCCCTACCCTAATTGTTTTTGGGAAAAATAGGGGAAAACCCCAAACCATCAATTACTACCTTTTACCCTTGACTACACGCAGACACCGGTACACATGATCAACGCACAAAAAAATCCCTACTACTGACCATATATTCAAATGCCATGTAATCGGAAGCAGAACTGCTTTTCGGCCGTATTGTTTGGGGGAAGGGAAAAAAATGTACAGGGTGAGTAAAAAAAGGATATGAAAGCCCAAGTAATAAGCTTTCTTTTAGCACAATTCACATAGGAATGTATGTGAATTGTTTTCGTTTTGCTGAAAGAACACTTACCTTTTTTTGTGATCCGTGGACAGAACTTTAAAACGGTGTTTGTGTTCAAAATTCTTTAATTTGAAAAGTACATAAGTGATGTGAATGATTTTTGTATTAAAATAAATCTTATTAATTGGATTAATGATTATTGTACTAAAAGAAATCTTATTAACTGGGCTTTTCATATCCTAGATTTTGAAAGCGCTACATGCAGAGATTCATTACAAAAAATGGTCCTGCTATTTGGGTTTCCTTGTTTTGACTCATCCTGTGCTGTTTTAACGAAAAGAGTGTATCAATATGAAGCCATCTATACTTTTGCATCTTGAAAGTAATGTTCCAGGCAAATCTTGAACATTTAGAACAGTTCGCACAAGCATTTACACAGTATTTCAGCTGCATGTCACAGAGTTTTCAATACCCATCTACTGTATTTTATCAATAGACATTTTGTAAACTTTTGTGTACAATTTATTTGAATACTCGGAGCAATGTCATTAGTGACATGAATGACACCGAGGTCTCTAAGGGAGAACAGTTCCTAGACATCCGATGGGTCTTCCCTGGTCAAAATCAATCAATAAATTAACACCATCATGTTTCATTCATGGCTTACCTGAAGCAGGCCATAATTTTCATTCGGAAGTTAACAGGATCATAGTTTCATGTTATGTCAGATGTATAAAATAAAAGAAAACCGATTGTATTATGTAACCTATTGTTTAAGCGGCGTTTTATGTCATAGTGGAGGCTTCATTTAATGAAAATATATATTTTTGTATTTCTAAATTTAATATACTTTATTTTTGTATTAACAATTTTTTATTTATGGTATGGTTGTATCAATTTCAAATATTAATTGGGGTTAGAGGATCGGCTATTTGTCATTCTGTAATTTCAATTCATTTACGTATTCGAATTAAATTCAGGAAGGGGATATTGTTTGATGTTTTCATGGTCCTTTTATTTATATAACAACACTAGTTAATATGTTAAATGGATATCATAGGGTAGTGTTGAATTACAGCCTTATTGAATACAGCTTTAAGATGAGGTTACAGAATGTGAAATATTATTGAAGTTATTATTACTCCTACAAAGAAAAGGCAACTTACCAATAAACCCAGCTAAAAACAGCCACTGTATTCCCCTTGATTACGTGGGATCACTGTCCTTGATGTACGTGACAGAGGGCGCCAGTCTAGATTTTTGGCCAATCGTTACCGCAGAACTCAAATGTCCCCTGGGCTTAGAAGGCGTCGAGTTATTCTATTCTTAATAAGGTTGCACTTTTTAATTTTTTTTTTGTATTCCTTTTATTGCTAAACGGTGACTAGGTCCAACGTTACAGAATTTATGAACGTAAAAACACGTACCATTGGGGGCGCGCGCGCGCTCTTGATCTCAGAGCTAAGTTTATTTTCCCTCTTCCAAATTGGGGTACGATTTGATAAAAAAGTATTCAAAGTAAATAAATTAATACAACAAATTTAAAATGTGAGGACTAAGGTCTTGCACCTCGTCAATATATTTGGATTTGGATTTCTTATCCCTCGACCCCCCATAAAAAGTAAAACAAATATGAGAAAATAAATAAGAAGTTTAAAAAAGAGAGGACTCAGGTCTTACTCCTTGTCAGTCCCTAGAAACTAGGGGGAAAAAACCACAGTTATGAATTTGTATTGGCTATTAAAAAACTCATCAATTCAGTATGAACAAATATTGATTTACAAAAAACTACATTCACACGAAAGAAACGTTTGTTAACTTATATACTTCATTCAGATAATCAATCTTCACTAAGGGAATAAAATGTGTGCTTGACCGGTTTTAAACACTCTGTTTAAGACCAGTTGGAATCTAGGGTGCTGATAATTGACCGAGCCGATCGAAGTGTCCCACAAATTAGAATATCGCAACTATTGTATGACTACACGCCCCACTCTGGGAGAGACATACACGCACTTTGCATAAAGCCTTCAGTTGACTCAGTCCTCCATGCAGCCACTGGAATTGGTAGTCTTTTGTTTAACAGTTGCGTACTGGCGCTATATATGCTTTTGTTGTCACATAGTTTTTACATAGTTCCTATTGGGAACCGGTCAGGCAGAGTGGATATTGGGTATAATAGTCAGGAGCGCTAGGTTTAGGGGCGGTCATTTTGCTATATCCAACTGGCAGCGGGTCGGAGGAGCTCAACATGGGGTCCTTGGTTTTCTTCGTCTGTGAAGATAAGTCTCTGCTAAATTTGTTTTCCCTCCTCCATTTTAGTTTGGCTTTATATATTTCCTTGGGTTCATGCACGTTTGTGCCTTTTAACTCCACCCCTAGCACCATTTGACTGTACTGATATATACTCTGATTAGCCATTTTTATAAACCTGTTATATGCATGAATGTCGAGCCACGCCCTATTTCACGTGTTATTACCGGGTATTTCTTTTTAACAGACTCTATTCAATTTTCGTAATAAGTATTTTTTTTTTTTAAATCTACATTGTCTGGAGGCCCTCTGGATTTCCTATGTTGCCTTTCGCATTTTGTTTGAGTGTCCTCCCCTTTTTGTTGGTCAAGTTCATAAGTCGATACCTAAAAAAAACCTGGGCAGCGCCCAATTTACTTTACTGCTCAGTCCGTAGGCTGAAGGCAGCGCCTGCGCATTTCGTGTAAAAAGGTTTTTTTCTTACTATGCAAATAGAGGGCGCTATTTCTTTTATTTATCTCATGCAATTATTTTCTCATTCCTCCATCATTTGCAGCTATCCAAAAAGTAACCGACGTAATAATAATTGTTGAAAGACATATACTTGAATGAAAGATAGTAAGGGAACTAAACTCCCTGTCGTTATTCTTTCTGGCATGCTGTCATTTTGAATGAAACGGACGTAAAAGAAACAACATTTTGTGCATTGGTGATTCATAGGCGTAGCCGGGGGAGGGGGGGGGTATTTACCCCCCAATATTTTGTAAAGACTGCCTTTTTCCATTCAAGTGGCCTTTTTTCAACAGGCTTACCCCCCAATAACTTGTAAAGAGTGTCCTTTTTTTTTTAGAAGTTCCCCCTTTTTTTTTAGAAGTGCCCTTTTTTTTGGTTAGAAGTGCCCTTTTTGAAAAAGAAGAGGTGCCCTTTTGTGTGGCATCTGCCGTTTTGGGTGCCTTTTATTGAATTTCGCACATGTATCGCCTGAAAAGCACCATATAATGGCCGTTTGTGTGCATAATCATCGGTTTTGAACAGCGCCCCATCGACAGATGGTACAGCCCCCCCCCCCCCCCCCTGCTTTTTGATTTTACAGAGGCCAAGTGTCCGGCAAAAAAAACCTGTCTACATTTCACCACAAATGTGCAAGTGCCCTTTTCAAATTTTTTTTACCCCCTATAAAAATGACAGTGCTATGCCACTGTAATTGATCACTGGTGACCGCTGTACGCAGGTTGGCGTAGCGGTACTTTCCTCGCCTTCCACCGGTGTGACCCGGGTTCGAATCCCGCCCGGGCCAATATGTGGATTGGATTTCAGTCCCTACCTGATTCCGTGGGTTTTCCTCAGAATATTCCTCTGGGCTTTTCCTCCCACCTCTAAAACTGTAATTTCTTCTCATTGTCTTCTCTCTACAGGTTTCTTCAGGCTTCCGGGCTACAGTGCTTAAGGCACTTTTGAGGGACCCTTGGTTTCATTACCAGAAAGAAATAAAATAAAATAAAATATGTGGATTGGATTTCAGTCCCTACCTGATTCCGTGGGTTTTCCTCAGAATATTCCTCTGGGCTTTTCCTCCCACCTCTAAAACTGTAATTTCTTCTCATTGTCTTCTCTCTACAGGTTTCTTCAGGCTTCCGGGCTACAGTGCTTAAGGCACTTTTGAGGGACCCTTGGTTTCATTACCAGAAAGAAATAAAATAAAATAAAATAAAATAAAATAAAATAAAATAAAATAAAATAAAATCTATAGATACAAATTACAAAGGAATGATGATTAGGGATGAAGGGGGGGGGGGGGTCCACGATTGCCGGTGTTTACGAAGATGTACAAGCACTACATTCACTGTGGACTCCCGAACAAAAGATGTCCACATAAACCAGGTAGCAGCGACGTTGTGTGGACTTGGGCAAGTCCACACAGTGTTTCCTCCTGAGGCATTCTTGGGTTATCTGTGGCAAAATAAGGAGGAACACTACGTGTAGGGAATCATAGGGGAAAATGGGTTGAAAGTGTTTTCACAGTGTAAGTAAAATGATTTTTTTTCCATAGGTTTTTCTTAATATAAGTACAAGAAAACAAAGGAATGTCCACGCTAAGTTTTTAATGTAAACATCCGTGGGTGCACTGTGTGTGTGTGTTCACGAGATGACCGTCGAGGCAGCTGGGCCGCCCCTATTTACTTTTTTATTTTGCCTGTCTTAAACGTCGTAAAGTTTCCAGGCAATCGAGCGATTTTTCAACCTTAAATAACTATGAAATATATCATTTATCAATAAATCACCGTTTGTCTCAACACATACAGGTTTGAACTGTAAAACAAACATTAGCAACATCCTACTGCTGAAAAAGGGATGAAAACGCGTTAGCTAGAGCCATGGTGACTTGCGAAATACTACATCGGCCATGAACCCCATGCATGGGATGTTTTATACAAAATTGTTGTACACGTGATTGTGCTGGGGTGCGCCTGTCCTTTTTACTCGTCTTATTTGAATAGGACTACCTGTACTGCCTGCGGCGTTTGCTGCAATCTGTACCTTGACATGTGAACAAATGGTTACAGACTTGTACTGCAATGATCCCTCATGTGTGAAATAGTGTTCGAAAATTAGGATGACGTGACGCGTTGGTGTTTTGTTGAACTCGGGTGTTTAACTGAGCAGCGATTCCAGTTCAATAAATTGTCAAGGCTGACACATACGTACAATATCGAAAATTATACAAGTTGTTTGAACTCAGATATAGTTGGTGCAGGCACGATGGGAGGACAGAATGGTGGCTACGACAATGTGGACCATTCTCTAAATTTGGGGGTACCGTCCTATAGTTTTTCTTGTCCCTGTTACATCTGACATTTTTTTTTTAACTTTCAAACCATCTTTAATGAGGGTCACCCATCCAGCAGAAGCTGATCGTTTGCGTCTTTCACATTACACACAAACAATACATCAAGACAAGACCTTGACAAAAAGAGCAACAATAAGTTAGGAAAAACAAGTAATCTTAAGGACAATAATGCTTGTGTAGTAGTGTTGTGCAAACCCGACCCGAAACCGACACCGACCCGGCCCGGTATTGCGTTTGTGATTTTCGGATCGGATCGGGTTGGGTCGGGTCGGGTCGACCCGGTAAAGCCATTTTGGAAAAATCCGAAATCAGCTGGGAAAAAAAACAGAGACAGTTCGGAAATTGTTTACGGTTCAATATTTATTGCAGAGCAACACTATGCCCGGTACGACTAAAATGGTTTGCGGTCTATCACGCATGGCCTATGTAGGCTCACCAGTAGGTCACACTGTGAGTGCTTTTACGGTATGATTCAGTTACTGAGAGACGATTTTCACCCGACGCACAAAAAGCGGACACATTTGCTCAAGCCAGATATTTGGGTTTTTTTTCGGTTCGGATTGCTTTTCCCTTATTTTGTCGGGTTGGGTCGGGTCGGGCTGGTTTTAGGGAGCTCAGTTCGATTTCGGTTGAGCGCATACATTTCGAATTCAAGAGCCTTAAAAATAAAAAGAAATCGCCTGAAAGCCAATGATGAAACAACGAATTGGAAAATATGTTTATAATCCGGTCCTGGATAGTATTTTGTGCATTCCAGAACCATGAGTTAAAGGGCTGTGACACGTCGTATGTTTGTACATGACAAGCGGCTGCTGTGTCGTACTATATTCGCAAAGTGAAGTGAACATAACATTTGCACCGTAAAGTCATTGCAAATACTTTTCGCAAAGTTTTGCTTTTATTTTTTGGGACTCGAGTCTTATTAGCCTTCGCTCGAGTCGAGTCGAGTCATCTGGTGAGGGACTCTAGTCGAGTCGAGTCATTTGCTCGCAGTGGCTCGAGTCGAGTCTAGTCATTTATCATTGTATTTCAACACTCCAACGCAAATTCCATTTTATGAATGATTTGAAGGCTGTTTTTCATTTGGCTTGGTCAGATATCATGGTTATAGATGTTTGTTTCTTGGCTTGATTTTCGAGTCTCCCACTGCATGCTACTGGGCTTGTTCAATCTCCCTGAGCCAGATGTCTCTCGCCTTTGAAGAACACAGAGTTTTGATTACCAGACATTTAAAATATTCTCCTTTTTTTTGCTCTTGTGTCGCTCATTCAGAAAATCGTTTTAAATGTTTAGAACTGGAATAACCTTGGTGGGCGGAAACGAAGAAAGTTGCAAATGACAATGACAATTGCTGTATTAATATAGTGTTACACACGGTTGGTATTCATTTGAGCGTTTCATAGGCTCATTGTTACATGCAGGGAGGTAATTATCTCGGATGAAATACTTAGAAAGGGCCACTGATATTTCTTGGGCATTTCGCAGTTAAACTTTGAACTCGAACATCACGTCATGAAATAGTTTATGCACGACAGTCATCAATAAGGGTCATTGCAGTCATCGTTGAGTTCATATTTTAACTACTCTAAATACGGTGATGTTGGACTCATAAGTCATGATTTGGGTGATTTTTTTGGTAAAAGTTGCTGTAAACTGTTAAAGTATAATCTTACCCCAAACATTGCGTCAACCATTACAAAAACGAAATCCTCATGAACAATGTATGAATAATGTAGATTGTTTTTTGAAAATCAAAAGCGTTTTTTTCCCCAGTCGTCTCCAAAAGGTCACTTTCAGTTGGTCCAAAAATTAATTGATGGGCTTAAAATGCCAGTTTGAGTTACTATTAAACAAAATTGTAAAAAGGGACATGGAATAACTGATAAGGAATGAAAATTCTTTAATTTCAGGTTTTTATTTTTAACAAATTATGTATAAAATTGGAAACAAGCTTTAAACGGGAAGTATGTTCTCTCTGTAGTTTGTTTTAATGTTGCACTAAATGATAGAAAAAATATATCCAACAACATTCGCTTTATTTTTTAAACAGGATGACAGAAAAAATCGGGTAATTTTCTGACTGATTTTTTTTTTCATTTTGCATTGACCAGGCATGATGTTTTTTTGGACTTGAGTCTGAGATAAAAATGTTTGAATCTGAGAGAAAGACAATTATTGACATTATGTCAAATTGTCTGGTGTTGAAAATATTTAAAAAATAAAGTATACCCAATGTCATACAATGGCCTAGCACAGAGAGCCTCAGTTTCGATTCCAATTTGAAATTCGTCTATAGAAAGAAATGCATTTTTCCGACCTTTCATCCAATTTTTTACTTAACAATGTCATCCCCAATTGAAGGATAACCAGAAAGCTTTTAATGCAGCACATTTATATAATCTGCAATTTTCCAGAGTCAAATAGCCATATCGGTTTTCAAATCGCTGTTTTCACACTTTTCCAAATGTTTTGCTCACTTCAGAAAAAGACAATGATTTTACACGCATACGCCAATCTGTTTATCCCAAAAGGAAATCGTCAAATCTTGATGTGCACATGCGCAGTTGAAATACGGAATAGGCTTATTTGGTGTCCCTATACGCGCATCGATGGTTCTCACGAAAAAAAATGCTGTGGAATATCCCCTTGCACAGCAAGGGTCTATGATATGCGAACAGATTCGGCGATTAATTATGCAAAACAAGACTGCGTCCTGACCCCGAGATTCTGACCATTCAGCGGGCGCCTTCTATCGGGTCTTCCGTTCTTGTACTACAAAAACATGGCATCCAAATTGACCACAGTCTCTAAAGACCACTCCATTGGCTGGCGCGGGGTCGCATAAAATTTACATGCTACGATATGTCAGAAGTTTAACCGTGGTTCTGCCAACGCGAAAGTCTGATCCTCAGACTACGAACAATAACATATTGACGTGACCCATACTGTGATTCGGCGTATATTGTTTGTACATCCGTCTCTTTGAATAGGCGGGCCTATACGTCTTTTCAATTGCATGGTTATTGGAAACCGCATTCCTATGGACCAAACTTGGCAATGTTATTACTTTGGGTGCGGCTGCCGTGTTTCCTTATTGTTCGTGAACTGTTCACAATGTGTGTTGTCATGCAGCAATCTCCACAGTGTAAAAAGAATGCTAGCCAGGCATTTCTTTTCGTTAAAAAGTAACACTTTTTTATTTATTTTTTTAAATATATAATCAGCAGCTGATGCATTCTTAATATTTTTTTCCACACAACCCTTTTCTGTTCTATTAGTTCGTTTAGTCCAATAGCGTAAGCATTTTAGCATGTAGGTAGAATACAGTAGCACAAGTGCACCATCTATCGTCCACAACTCATGAAGTAACCGTCTTCTACAACGCAGGATAAGAACTACGCGATACGGCTGCTCATCTGTTCCAGCAGCTATCATGTGGTACAATGAGCATGTCGAAACGCTAAGCTGCTATGCTGCAACTCTTATCCTCAGTTGACGAAGTTCGTCTACTTTTGAAAAACAAATAGGAATAACAAACAGGTACACAGTAAATCGATATATCTTACTTGCTTAAAGATTTTGTGTGCTAATTTAGTTTTTTTTGTACTTATTGTATTGATGTATGTGTTTTTGTATTGGTGTAGTTTTTACATTCACTTTTTTCATGTGTTCAAAAAAATACGTGTAAAAAGGCATGGAATTTCCTGCAATGGGATATACAGTTTTTATTGTATTGTATTGTATTGTAACGTGAAACAAACTTTTACTATACTTTCTTGAGACAAATCTTAAAAAAAATGCAGTTCTTCATTCGAGACCCTAGCCATTCGTAGTTGTCAGTATAGGAAGAACTGATTCTGTTGATGCCTGCCGTGAAAGTGAATTGGCTAGCGCCTCTAAGGCAAAAAATGCTTTCGACATAACGACGAAAGTCTATTGTTGAACTTAATTACACGGACCAGTGCGGGTAATGACTACCCAAGCCTCATGCTGTTCAAATTGCATGGGCGTTACTCGGTCAAACTTTGAACTCGAACCAAGCGTTTTTGTTAGAGTAAAAATTAATTAAAAAAATAGGAAAAATCTCACAAACCATTCCTGCCCTATCCCTCAGAAGCACACACGTGATGGCATAATGAGACCGTGCATCTAAAGATACTGTTAGCAAGTCCCCAAGACCTTGGTTTCCTATGATATTTTCACAACAGCATATATCTGGATGAGGAATTCACGATAGCTGCAGGGCCGTCATGACTTCTTCCCTCACACTGAATTATTACTTTGCGGCAATTCTCGGCTTTACGAGAGCATTTCAACAGAAACTCTATTTGTTTTTTGATGTCCTTTGCCAAACGTGGTAAGTGTAGATACCTCAGAGAGCTTTAATAAGAGAGGTGGACGTGGACAGCTTAAAATACCTATTTTGATTTTCAACGGAAAATTGCCGCATCCACGTTAGTATGCCTGTCGTATCCGTACCTACAGTAATGGCCCTTATTGGCCAATCCCGGATGCGCCAGTCTTCCGATTAGGCGCAATCCAGACAAGTACTTAGATGTGGGATAAAGTGCAATAACCGCCACAACCACAATGAAGCATTGCCTTGCTGATGGCAGTCACCAGACTGGAAATAATATACAATAGACCCCTTGCACAAAGCGCCAAACAGTGGATGCGGGGGAGGGACAAACGGGGGCCATGACGTCGCAAAAAAGGCAGCCGCTGCGTACACCGCCCACAAAACTCAATAAAAAGCAATACATGTTATTTTGTTGAAAACAATACTGGATATAATTCAAGAATATTTTTTTCTTCATAAAAACGGTGTTTTTTTTTTTAACTGCTCCTAATTTTCATATTTAGTTATTCCGCATTTTCTTTGCAATTGATTACACACATGCGAAGGGTCACAAGCCTGCAAGAGTGATTTTTTGACCTTACAATTCCACAAAGTCTTTACATTTCTCCGTTTCACCTTAAGTGGGGTCAGGGAACCAGACTACAAGAACATGATTGGTTTGCTTGATTTTTCCAGCATATACAAGCCCAAAACGTGAAACAAGTCAGGTTAACAATAATTATTTGCTATAACATACTAAGGCCAAAAAAAATAAGTCTCCGGTTTCTGGTATGCGCGCGCGTCGCCGTAGCCATGCGCGTCGGCAAAATGAAAACGTTTTTTTTTCAAGGAAAGATGATGTCTAAAAACCGCCAAACTCACTGGTTTGACTGAAATCCTGCTGCTGCACAATTTTAACGTGTTTTTAGATTGGGTTATGGTCGAGAATAAGCTTTATGTGGCCTCTCCCTGGACTCCCATATATTTGCGGAATTTAAAAATATGAAAAATTAGCAGCAGTTTTCCAAAAAAGCCGGTTTTTTGAAGAAAAAAAAAATTCTTGAATTATATCCAGTATTGTTTTCAACAAAATAACATGTATTGCTGTTGTTGAGTTCTGTGGACGGTGTACTCAGTGGCTGCCTTTTTTGGGGACGCCATGGCCCCCGTTTGTCCCTCCCCTGCATCCGCTGTTGGGCGCTTTGTGCAAGGGGTCTACTGTATATTATTTCCAGTCCGGTGACTGTCATCAGCAGGCAAACCATTTACGGCAAACCAAATACGGTACACCATTCTGTAATCTAGTGTTAATAATCGTCGAATTTGAACAGCACCCCTTATTGAAATATGGTACCAGCCCCCCCCCCCCCATTTTTTTTATTTTACGGAGGCCAAGTGTCTGGAGGAAAAACCCTGTGCACATTTTTAGATTTTTTTGCTGATGAAACACCCTCCCCTGCGAAAATTCCTGGATTCGCCCCTGCTTGCTAGCCCCCCCCCCCCAAAAAAAAAAAAAACCCACCAAAATATTGGCTCTAGTACCGCGCCTGCTGTCTTGTAGGCGAGGGTTTTAGTTTTTGTACGGAGGTCTCGGTCGTCAAAGGCTCTTTTCCTCAGCCGACCGAAGGCGCTGCCAGTAGACTGGAGGCGGTGTTGGATTTCTGCGTCAATATCGGCTTTCGACAACAGGTGGCTTCCAAGATACGGGAATTGCTCTACGTTATCAAGGGTTCTCTGTTGATTCAGATGGAAGGAGTATTGGGCACATCATCTGGAACAAGCTGCTGGAGGACGTGGTTCTTCATGAGACCGAGGCTAAGACGAAGCCTTCGGGGTATCCTTCATCAAAGACGTTCAGGATAGTCTGAAGCTTTTCCTTGGAGGTGGCCATAAATCACCTATAGGCTACATGTATAAGGACTGACCATCTTTAGTTCGTCCATGGTCAGTGCCCATGTTTACACTCGTTATATGTGATCTGTAATAGTGCAGCGTTGGGCCAGCATCTCCTCATCAACGTCTTCTGAATGCCCAGGGATTCAACACCGACCACCCATACCATCCGTGGCTTGGCTAATCCAGTACGGCGTATGGCGTGCGGAGATGCTTGGCCCGACGGCTGCGCAATTGACCTATCGCACTGTTTGCGAGTTAGCCACGCACTCTAAAACAACCCTATGGAGTATTTTGTGCTCTAAGTTTTGTTTGTCTCAAATTTTGCGCGTTCCGCGTCGATTTGTATATTTCATGTAATTGGACGATAATTCACAAGCTGCGTGACGCGATTCTAACGCGATAGGTCAATAGCCGTTGTAGGCATTGGCTGGGGGGGGGGGGGTGCTGTTCCTGCTGGTTCTTTAAGGTAATATTCGGCCGAATATGACTTGCCTCTTTTTGGTCTTTTAGTGTTAACCTTATTTACCGGCTTGCTACTTAATGTATTTTGCCTTTTCGAAAAAAAAAATATGTACTTTAGAGGTTTTTATGCATCAAGTTTGAAGTTGCAAACTAACTGGGAACTCTTGCTTTAACATAATGACATGTTGATTCATTTGAGCGAAATAATTTTTGTTAGCTGCATTTGAATGACCTGATTTTGCCTGATTTTGAAAGTCATGATTTCCGTTGTTAATTATTATGTTTTTCTGCTGTAGGTCCGCCGTACGTAACAATGTGTAAATTGCATTGCCTGGATAATCTAACAATGTCTATTTTATAATATACAATTCGCGAAATCACCAGCTGACACTGACACGCTCACGCTGTTTTCAGTGTAAAGTATTTAAGTCTTTTTTAGAATAAAACTTTTTTTTTTTGAGGAACAGCAAAGCCAAGGAGCATGAAATTATTTTAACTGACGAAGCTTGGCGATCGCCTCACCTGCGCTATGCGCTGCATGCAGGGGGAGACGAAACTCACAACTGATCGGTCCACGCGTCTGGGGCGATCATCCGTAGCAAACGATTACAATGAACCGTGAAAACGTTTTGGGTCGAGTCAAATGCTCTGCACATGCGTGATAATTCATTCGGAGATGTCTATCATAGGCGGGGGGAGGGGTGTTCTGATCTAAGCTCCAATAACTGCTGTGTCGCTTTGGTGACATTCCCAGACCGCTCCCAGATTGATCTCGGAGCAGTGTGTTACATGTTCATAAGACTACCGTATTATCGACAGGGATATATCGCGGATACAGAGGGATTACTGGGCGAATTTCAAGGCAGGGCGATCACGCCGGCCAAACCCAGGCGAGCAAGATGCGTCAACGACGGAGTTCGGAGGCGCTCTTTGTGGCCTTTCTGTTTCTTCTTGTTTCAGTCCCAGTGTCAAGTCAAACAACGACTGCCGGTAAGTGCAGACTTTTGCTGCTAATACGGTTCGGTTTTTTCCTTTTTCGAACAGACCAATATCCCGTTTCCATTTCAGAGTAAGGGCGGGATATATAATCTCAATAAATTCGAACTGCATTCCGTCCGACACCACCGGGACGCCATCCGCATGCCTCCATGGGAGGCTAAACTAACTCTTCAAGGCTGTTGGAGGACTTATTGAATTCAACATTGAAATACAATGAAATAATTTAACAAGCGCACTTATAATGTTCAAGGGATTGGCAGGTCACTTTGATGTATTCCTTTTATTAATTCGACAAATCAACTTGAGACAGCCATTGGGTTGAATGAATCTGAATTAATTCGAATATGAAAACTCGATCCAATTATTAATTTTTTTGGATATGTAAGTTTTAAATTCAAAGTTTTTTTCACAGATACTGTTTAAAATATGTGTATTTTAAGAAGACAGTAATCAAGCTAACATCGCCAACACGTACCCGACACCCACCTGTGGGCCGTGGTCCTGCGTCACAATCGCGTCATGGCGGGTTTATATTGTCACGGGCCTTGACTCGCTGCTGCCACTCGATTCGGGGTTTCTCCCAACATTGTCCGTCCTATTTTGTTGGTCACAATCCAAACTAACGTGAAGGCCACTGTAACTTTCAACATAACACCACATAGGGTACAATTTGACACCTTAACTCAAAACCTACAGGATCCTGGTTTCTGAAAGAAAAACAAATTTTGGGACATTGTTGTATATTATTTTTCGCGCCTTTCCCGACTTCAGAAAAACACACATGCGAACGTATTGTCATCGACCCCAGTTTGAAAGAGTTAGGGGTTTTATTATTTTATCTTAAAATATAAAATGGAACCAGTATGCACAAGCTTGACAGTGGTGTCCAGAGTGTTCCAAGTGAGTATAATAGTGGGATGGAACGCATTCAATCTCTAATGAAACCGTTCTTCTATAGCAAATCATGTAAATTTAATAACGCATAACATGTTTTTTTTACATTCAACACTTGTTTGGTAAAAATGCCTTCACAACTCTTCGAATTGTATTAATTTAGCCCAATTAATTCATGTTTTATAAAAAGCCGTTTACATCTCTGAGTGCTCCCCGTTTGCTATTTCTCAGGTGAGCAGCTTTGCCAAATTTTCTGGCATCGCCACTTTGGGTGTGATCCCAATTTGTAAAGGTTTACGGCTTCTCTGACCAAGGCCCTTTTAACAAAGAAATTGCCAAATTGTGAAAACTGCTAGCATAATAGGGCCGGCTGAATTGGTCAGTTGGATAGTACACTGACACGGTATTCTGGAGGTCAGTTTCTTTGTTATATAAATCTAATAGTTACAAAAATAATCAGGTCAATTTTTGATAAACAGGCCTTGATGTAGAAGTAATTGCAATAAAATGTATTTTAACACTCTCACGTGAAGGACAAATCACTGGTTAAAACTACAGTCGTCCAACATTTGCAGCTATCCAAAAAGTAACTGACGTAATCATTGTTGAAAAAAACATACTTGGTTGAAAGATATTGAGGAAACTAAACTCCCTGTAAAATTATTCATTCTGGCATGCTGTCATTTTGAAGAAATCAACGAAAGAAGGCCTATCCAACGATGCGTCTAAAGACACATCTTTGGAAATTACAAATGATGGACTGTACCTTTAAGGTACTAAAACTAGTTTTATCCAATGAGTGAAAGGGGGTTTTACTCGCCTTTTCTTGACTGATATTTCGTAACGCGCTAACGCGTCGTTTGTCGTCTGTCATTTTGCTCGGCGTCTGTCACCCGTCAGCATATCCTTTCGTATCGCACAGGAAACATCGGGAAACACGACTGATCAGAACAGACGTTTTTTCGGTCGATATATTACTGAAATCTTTAGGATTTTACCTTGCCGCGAAGTTGCAGCGCAAAACTATATATGGGGTTGTAATTTTTTTAAATAAGAATTTGGTTTTCTTTTACTACCTTAATTATTATTATCCACCAATTGAATAAACTTTGCCCAGTGTTGCATCTCAGTAAATCATTCGTTCCGGGGAGATCCTTTCATCGGCATCGTTGAAATCGTGGACATGGGCTTCAGTCCATCTTACTTATTTGGCATATTCATTTTTTTGTGGGGGGGGGGGCAATAAATCCGAAATCCAGAATTTGTTGAAAAATTAAGGTAATTGGACAACCTTATTGTTAGACATTGTACAACCTACTAGGTTCGGCTATTATAGCAGAAATGGAGATTAACATAATTGGATATCACTCGAAAAAAATTGGCCCGGGATTAATTATTGAAATATTACTTTACTCTGCTCGCAAAGGGAAAAATGCTTTTAAATAACACACCAAACAAGTTTTGTTTATTAATATATATATTTTTTAATTCTTGTGTAGCACGGGGAACGCAAATGTACTGGCTGGTTGTAACGCATTCAAATCTCTGATGGAACTGTTTAGCGATGCATGACATAAGCGCAGCGCATAGTTATTTGTTTATTTTCAAGACGTAACCGCTCTGAGTGATCCCTCTTTCCCAGGTTTTCATCAAGTGGTAGTGTTTCTAGAATCGTGGTGAAGCGCTGGTGAAAAAAGGCATTTGAATGGAAAAGGGTAGTCTTTACGAAATATTGGGGGTTGGGGTGGTAAATACCCCTTACCCCTCCCCTTCCCGCTGGCTACGCCTATGGCTTAAGTCACTTACGGGGGTGATATTCCCTCTTATGCTCCTCCAAGGTCGTACAAATGGAAAGCAGGCAGCGTGAACGTCCAGTATCAAATCAGGGCATAAATGATTATAGTGCGCATGCGCAAGGTATACCGCCCCTAGAGTGGTGACAAGTATTTTGATGGTCATTTTGAAAAGAAGAACCCAAAAAGCTGCCACCACTGCAATGCTATCACATATTTTCCAATTCCGGAGGTGTATACCTTGCCAAAAATCACCATGACAATTATTCCCCTCATTTGATACCGACGGCCAAAATTTTGGACCGAGGCTGATGGCCTAATTGAAAACATTTCAATGAGCCCCGATGGTATTATGGTAAATCGCCGACTGTCACGCGGTCTAGTGGAGAAAAAAAACCCTTCTAATTGACAGGAAGAAAATACCAATGACGTGAGCTGAAAACTATATGAAATCATTTTTTCCTGTCAATTATTTTCAAAGGTATTCATTGACACATTTTGTCGTTTGTGATTTTTTTCTTGTTGCATTAAAGGGGAAAAAAAGAAATTATTTTACACTTGTCTCGAGATATTATTCGTAAAGATTTTTCTATTATGAGAACAACACTTTTCAGAGGAAAGGACTTCACTCCTCACGACGAAAAAATGAACTGATATGTTGTCGCGTCTTCTTCTTATGTCCGATCAAGGTTCAAAAAATGTAAGAGAAAAGATAGAAATTAAAATAATCAACTAGAAAATCAGACTTAATACCTCATCGGTGCACCCCGCCCAAACCAGCTTATGATAAGTTACCAAGCCTCAATACCAATTAATCTTTGTTAAGGCCAAAAAAAAGTCTCCGGTTTCTGGTATGGAGCTTGCCCAAAAAAAAGGTGCGGCGACGCGACTTTTTTTTTTTTACCTGATTTTTTTGCTTCAAATGTCGGCAGATGACTGCAAATGGTGCCCGCCTAAACTTTGTGCAAATATATGGGAGTACAGAGAGGCCACAAAAAGCTTATTCTCGACCATAACCCAATCTAAAAACACGTTAAAATTGTGCAGCAGCAGGATTCCAGTCAAACCAGTGAGTTTGGCGGTTTTGAGACATCATCTTTCATTGAAAAAAAAACCCGTTTTCATTTTGCCGACGCGCATGGCTACGGCGACGCGCGCGCATACCAGAAACCGGAGACTGGCATCATGCTGAAATGCTGGGGGCTGTACACAGCTGTATTGAAATTTCTTGGGCGTTTCTCAGTTAAACTTTGAACTCAGACATTGTGTGAAGATGGAATGGGTGGAAGTGTTTTCCCAAACAGTTTATGCATGACAGTCATCGTTGAGTCTATTGAGCCTTGCACGTGACGTTTTTTTTGGGCCTAAACCACACTTCAACGATGCAACACCTCCACTGAAGGGTCAGGTTCTTTGTACACGGGCTGGCCAGTGCCGATTCAACACTTCATGGCCTATTCAAACTTAAAATCTTGGACAAGCTGACTGGGCTTTTAATGAGTTTGACCTCATAAAATTTCAGTTATTACCGCCTGACGGCTTTCCATTCATCAGCCAGGTTAGGGGTATGGAATGCGGTACCGCGAAGAACCGGTACAGCAATGGATACGGCTTTCAGCCTGACTGAAACGCTCCCTTGCTTAGTTGGTATTCGTTTGTATGTTTGTTTGTTTGTTTGTTTTTTTATTGGGGGGTGGGGGGATAAATCTGAAATCCAGAATTCGTTGAGAAATTAAGGCCATTGGTACAACCTCAAATTGTTAGAAAACGGGTACAACCTAAATAACCTGTACACATTCGCTATGTAGAAGAATTCTCCTTCGCGTCGTACTCTCGGGAATGTCTAAAGTAAACTGAGGCCTACTGTAACTTATAACACTTCGTTGAATTAAATTGTACACCTTCATTGAACGTACAGGAACCTGGTTTCTGAAAGAAAAACACCTTTGGGCCAATGGTGTACAATTCGCGCATTTTCCAACTTCAGAAAAACACGCGAACACAATGCCGTTCACCATCCGCAGCTTGAAAGAGTTGTAGTTTTCGTGTTTTTATTTTCGAAAGCATAAATGGAACCGATATAGGTAAAGCTTGACGGTGGTGTCTGAAAAATTGACATGCCGTTCAGAGTGTTCCAAAGGGAGTTTAAATTTGTATTGACCATATGCTATTGCCGACTTTAATACCGAAAAATAGAAAATAGATAAAAAAATAGAAAATAGAAAAATCGAACCAAGAGCAATACTAGTGCAATACTGTAGAGTAGGCTTAAGAAGTACAAAATAATTCCAAAAACTTTGGACTATACCATAATGCATGTGTCCGAGTGCAAGGGTAGGAATAACTTCATGAAGGGACGGATGGAATGTTCTATTCGCCTGCTAGAATGGAACATTCCATCGGTCACATAATTCAATTATTGGTTTTCCCGGCCAATTTTCTGAAATGTTCATTCATTTCTGAAATCGGCCATTAATATATTTTCGTCTGAATATGAATGCACGTCTTTAATCCCATTTTTCCCCCATTGCACATGTGAACCATCCCCTACATGTACTTTTTATGCACATGCGCAGTTCCGATAGCGAACTATAGCCTATTTTGCAATAATTTTTTTTTTCAAAGGCAGGGTTCTGCTATGGGGGGGGGGGGGGGGGGCGAGGCTATAGTGCCTCAGGGATAATTGTCCCTTTTGTGCTCCTCCAAGGTCGTACAAATTGGAAAGCACCCAGCGTGAACTTGTTTAACTAGCAATTGAAAATATTTCAATGAGCCCCCGTGATATTATGACAAATCGCCGACTGTCACGCGGTCTATAGTGGAGAAAAAAAACCCTAGACAAATAAGGATTGGAAGTTGGGAGGAGCTGCAACTCAATTAATGCCATGAGGGCGCTCTATAGCCGGGGAATGCACATAAAAGCTGCCCATATTCAGCCATGATATCGACCTCAGATTTTGTTTCTTTCATTTAAAAAAAAATGGAATATGAATTATGGATCATTCTGCTTGCCGTAAAAGTGGTTTGGCGAAAAATAACAAACTTTTGGCCCCAAATCCTTCCGCTGAGCTCATGGATACAAGTTATACACTCAAATTATTATATATAATAGTTTCGAGAGGCATGGAAATATGGAATTGAGGAATATGGCACTGCACCTCTGGCCTGGACTTGGGGCTTCCAACTCGGAGCATTTTGGATGCAATTGGGTCCAAAAGTGTCGCTGTTTAGCCCTGTTGTGAAGGGATCCTTTTTCAAAATGGCTACTTTTTCAGTTTTGGAAACATTGTTCATTTTAGGAGTGGTCTTCTTTGGGTGAGAATTTCTCCAGAAAGTCAATAGTCAACCCACAAAAATCGAATGGAAAATGAATGATGACCATGGTAATCCAGGTCATCATTTAATGCCTGGTGGCGCTGTTACTGTGTTGTGGTGTTGGCAAACCCGTTTTGCAGTTTCTGTACACGTGCGCGTGCAACACGTATTGTACACGAAGTTAGCCCATAGATATAGCCATTGTTCATGCGTATTTCACATGGCCGTTCCCGACCTATGAACTTGCAGTATCTAAGCACATGATATAACAATTCATATTATTTGCATTGATGATAATTGACCCCACGATTTTCTGACCCATGCAAAGTCTTTAATGCTGAACTAACAAAGTTTCAGAATAGGACAAGTTGTATTTCAGCAATCGCACATTTTTGTTTATCTGGAACAACATGTATTTTATGATGTAATATTAACAATTATTTCAACTTTTCCCTCCCCCTTTAATGGACCCTCCAACAAAACTCACACAACTGCACCAACCACCATTCCAGGAACTATCTGCCCATGTGGTGAGTAAATAGACGTGGTGTTTTTGTTGTTATTATATTATATAAAATGTCAGGTTCGAATTGCGCGTCATCAGAGCAGTACCAATGAATTAGATTGTACTCGTGCATTAGTAATGTTGGTTACCGGGTTTGAAGATGTTCAAAAGGAAAGAAACTCTAGCACCCGAACGAAACAAACATTGCCAGTTCTTTTTTATTTTTCGTGGACTGTAATTGATATATTCTTAACAAAAAAAAAAAAATAAGTACTTCTTATGTTAGAAAAACGCATTTATAAAAAAAATTGTTTTAGGTCAAACCAGCATTGATAAAGTAATATGGTTTCATTGTTCAGCTGCGAAGAAATCCATATTGACTTTCGTATCTGTGTGGAGAGTGTTTCACATAATCTCACTCCACAATGTTAGTTGGACTTTTTGCTCTCTTAAATACACATTCAAATCCGTCATGTTGGCCATTTTTTCAACTTTTTGAAATTATCTGTACATGACATTACCCCCTCCCCGTATCAACTACCACTCCAGGACCAACCACCACTCCAGGATCGACCACCACAACAGGGTCAACCACCACACCAGGATCGACCACCACACCAGGATCAACCACCACACCAGGATCAACCACCACACCAGGATCAACCGTCTGCCAATGTGGTGAGTGATAAAATGACATTATTTTTTTTTTTTAATAAGTTGCCAATTTACATGTGATCATTAGGACAGCAGTACATGTGGAAAAGGATGTATGCAATTATGTTTGCGTATGAAGCTGTGAAAAAGAAATTAAATTTTAGCACACAAACAAAAGTAAACACTAGAGTTTAACAACTCTAGCTGGGAGAAAATTAAACTCCGATTATCCGACCCATGCAAAGCCTACTGTATTTCAGCATTTTGACTTTTTTTTGCTGCGGGATGGCAGCTCAACAAATTATCATATCTCTCCGTTAGTCCGTAAGTTAGTAACAAACGTTGACATTGTTTACTGCTCCTATACATATTTTGACCGAATTCAACCAAACTTTGTCAAATAGTTCAGAAGCCCAGCCCCTACAAGTCACATGACTAAACTGGGGTCAAATGTCATCATGGTGTCACTGGGGTCAAAAATCCGATTTTCTTTTTACTCAAGACACTACTCCTTCATGAAATTACATGACACAATAACCTGACTCATGCATGAACACAAATTCGTTGCCCCACAGCTTCCGAGATATTTCCAATCGAGTTTGTTTATTACCAGTTATGTCGCACATGATTTAGTCACCCATGGTAAGGCCAAAAAAAAAAAAATATTCGGTCTCTGGTCAGACCAAAGTTCCGGAATTGACGCGGCGATGCGGCTTTTTTTTTTTTTGATTTTTTTTTTCTTCAAGCTTGGATTGTACAGACAAGGTGGGGTACTATTTTGCTTTTTGGTGTCCTCATGTACATTGGTGTCCTCCATAATTTGCCTTGGTGCTTTCGATCATTTGCCTTGGCGCAATTTCCCATTCTTTGGTGCTCTTTGGTAAAACAAATTGAGGAGGTGCGGAAATAGAGGGCGCTGTTGGAGCTACCGCGGAACATTTTGGACAAAAAAAATCGACGCGCATGATTAAAATCGACGCGCACGCTGACCAGAGACCGACCTATTTTTTTTTTGGCCTAACTTGTGAATTGTGATTGAGTTGGGAAACATCTCTAACTGATTAAGAGTCATTTTGTGTAAATACTCCATATAAGTGTCCACGCTAAAAAATCGTTTTTAAACCGATATTTTGCCCGTTGCCATGGTTACGCCCATCATGTGTTTTGGCCATTTTTGGCAATTTTGAGGCTGCAAAAATTCATTTTTTGCATCATTTTCAAAGGTCAGCAAGCCAAAATGCAAAGTAATGTCACAAAAGTAACTATATCATGACAAAATATCATCCTTACCCTAACAAGAAAAAATGAAAACACTTCTGAAAAATCACCTTTATATAATTTTTCAGGCCCTACAATACAGCATGTTTTTACAACTAGCAAAATTGCATTTTTTTACCCCATTTTTAATCCTCCAAAATTGCACTTGCCAGGGCACTCAGAATAATTTCTCTTCGGCTATGGTTAGTTCAGACATTGGTCTTTTCATATCTGGTGAGAAAATCTTAGGTTATTGTATATCCTTTGTGCAGTAGCGCTACAAGAATATAATTTTCACAAAAACCTTAAAAAGTGTATTTTCAGTTTTTTCCCATTGTTTTGAGTAATACCTTGTTTAATTGGTATTGTTCATGAATCTAAGACATTTTCACATACAGAATCTCACTGTGTATCAATTTTAGACCAGTGGATGAATAGTAGGTAGTGTAGTCCCCCCCCCCCACACACACACCTGGCTAGGCCCCGCCCACTCCCGCTTTGCCACTGAATTTAGATATTGTATGTTGCATAACGAAACAAATGTAAATAAACAATTTGCAAGTGAACACTTTAGAAATTACAAAGACTTCCTTTACACAGCTTCCCCTTCCACCACCGCCCCCCGGGCATTGCTTGGGGTTGAGGCTGGGGTGTGCCCACCTACCAATAACTTGGCTTTGTCGGTAAAATCAATGTCACATGGGCAAAATCATGTGTTTGCACGCCGCAATGAATAATAATGGCCATATCCATTGTCCTCTGATTAAAGTGCACCATTATGCAAATGATGCCCAGTCCTCTTCTCCCAGCTAGGCCCCTCCCCTTCTTTTGCCACCAATTCAGATTTTGATTTCTACATGTATTTGCCTAAATTAAATTGTAAATACTAGATATCAATTTGCAAGTGAACCTTTTACAATCTACACCAACAACCGTCTTACAGCTAGCCCCTTCCTCTGCCACCCCCACTCCCAATGCTCATAAGAGAACCCCGCCCTCTCCCCCAACAAGTCAACAAGTACAATTTTGTTCAGATTAAATACATGCATAATATTATGGCCTTAGTCTGAATTATGTAAGGTGGCTTATTTACAACGCGGGGCAGCTTGGAATATCCGAAAAGCGAGGAGAAGGGGTGTGTATGTCGCAGGGGTGGGTGGTGGGTGGGTGGGTGGTGTGAGTTTGTCTTACGCAGTGTGGACTTCCGAACAAAAGACGTAATGTAGGTAGCACCGACGTTGTGTGGACTTGCCCCACGTCCACACAGTGTTTCCCATTTCTGGAAAACAGGTTTAGAGGCATTTTTGGGTTAGGTTTATCTGTAGCAGAATGAAGAGAAACACTAAAGGGAATCATAGAATTGGGTTGAAGAGTTTTCACAGTTTGAGAAAAATGAGTTTTTTCACTGGTTTTTCTTAACTACACGAAAGCAATGGGTAGTCATGTGAAACAAGTATGGGTGGGTGTGTGTGTGTGTGTGTGTGTGTGTGTGTGTGGGGGGGGGTGATCTGGACACACGCATGTACACTGTACATACTTTTTTTTTATACAGGGTGAGTAAAAAAACCCGAAACCCAAATGTCGGGACCATTGTTTTAGTGAAGTTCTGCATGTAGCACTTTCAAAATCTAGGATATGAAAGTCGATTTCATAAGCGTATTTTTAGTGCAAGAAACATTCAAATCACTTATGTACTTTTTAAGTTACGGAGTTTTAAACACAACCACCGTTTTAAAGTTCTGTCCACAGATCACAAAAAAGGTGCGTGTTCTTCAAGCAACACAAAAACAATTCACATACATCCTTATGACGATCTTTTTTATTATTTTCAAAACGGAAAAGATCTGGCGATTTAGAGAGCAACTAACTCTTATCTGTTTAAATTGAAATACATGTATTTTAAAACGAGGATCACTCCAGTGAAAACTCCGAGAGAAAACAGCATCAATTTGATTGAATGAATTTCACTCAGTCCGTCACGTAGGGGGTTTCAAGCTGCCGGTACCACTGCACTTTGGCCCCTGCACTAGCTTGCATGCAATTACCAATAACATATTGATGTGTTCCACAGCGTATTTTTTTCTGGTATACATTGTATCCGTCTCTTTGAATAGGTCTACGTCCTTTCAATTGCATGGTTATTGGAAACCGCATTCCTATGCACCAAACTTGGCAATGTTATTACTTTGGGTGCGGCTGCCGACGCTTGGCACTGTTTCCTTATTGTTCGTGAACTGTTCACAATGTGTGTTGTCATGCAGCAATCTCCAGAGTGTAAAAAGAATGCTAGTCAGGCATTTTTTTTCCTTAAAAAGTAACACTTTTTTTTAAATATATAGTCAGCAGCTGATGCATTCTTAATATTTTTTCCACACAACCCTTTTCTGTTCTATTAGTTTGTTTAGTCCAATAGCGTAAGCATTTTAGCATGTAGGTAGAATACAGACTTGAATTTTGCATAAAAGCTGTTTGCTGGACTGTAAAACCCAGCTGGACAACTCATCCAACGCTGAGCTGCTATGCTGCACTTCTTATCCTTAGGTGACGACGTTCGTCTACTTTTGCAAAACAAATAGGAATGACAAATAGGTACACAGTAAATAGATATATCTTACTTGCTTAAAGATTTCATTCGCTAATTTATTCTGTTTTGAATTATTGTATTGATGTATGTGTTTTTGTACTTTTTACATTCACGGTTTTTATGTGTTAAAAGAAATACGTGTAAAAAGGCAATGGAATTTCACGTAATGGGATAATAAGTTTTAATTGTACTGTATTGTAACGTAAACAAACTTTTGCCCATAGTTTCTTGTAACAGATCTCCAAAAAAAGCAGTTCTTGGTTCAAGACTTTATATATTCGTAGTGGTCATTATAGGAAGAACTGATTCTGTTGATGCCTGCCGTGAAAGTGAAGTGGGCTAGCGCCTCTAAGGAAAAAAGTGTTTTCGACATAACGACGAAAGTCGATTGTTAAACACAATTACCTGGACCCGTGCAAATAATGAATACCCAAGCCTCATGCTGTTCAAATTGCATGGGCGTTACTAGTTCAAACTTTGAACTCGAACTAAGCGTTTTTGTCAGAGTAAAAATTAATTGAAAAATTAGGGAAAATCCCACAAACTACTCTCGCCCTATCTCTCGGAAGTACGGAGCTCTGGAAGTGCCATCCGACTTGTTTAGATACTGACTTATTTTATCTCAGGATGACAACATAATACAGGCAAGATGACGACATCCTGAGATGATTCATTAGGGATGGCGACATTCTGAAAGTAGGATGACGACATCTCGAGATAATTTATTATGGGATGACGACATCCTGCAAATAGGATGACGATATCCTGATATAATTTATTATGGCATGACAACATCCTAAAAGTAGGATGACGACATCCTGAGATAAATTATTAGGGGATGACGACATCCTAAAATGAGGAAGACGACATCCTGAGATAGTTTATCAGGGGATGAAGACATCCTGAAAATACGATGACGACATCCTCCTATAATTTATTATGGGATGACGACATTCTGAAAGTAGGATGACAACATCCTTAGATAGTTTGTAATCGGATGACGCCATCCTGGAAGCAGGGTCACGACATCATGACATAATTTACCACAGGGTGCATTGATCTTCAAAACGCACAGGTGGACGTGCGGCTTGAAAACAATTTACCCTATCGCGTCTTTAGACGCATCGTTGGAAATTACAAATGATGGACTGTATCTTTAAGGTACTAATACTAGTTTTATCGAATGACAGAAAGGGGGTTTTACTCGCCTTTTCTTGACTGTTTTTTTTTTTTCGTAACGCGCTAATAACGCGTCGTTTGTCGTCCATCGTTCTGCTCGCCGTCTGTCACCCGTCAACATATCCTTTCCTATCGCACAGGAAACGTCGGGAAACACGACTGATCAGAACAGACGTTTTTTTTCTGTCGATATATTACTGAAATCATGTTACCTTGCCGTGAAGATGCAGCGCAAAAGTTTATATGGTGTTGTAATTTCTTTTAAATAAGAATTTGAATTTTCTTTTACTACCTTAATTATTATTCACCGGGGCGCTGTGGTCCAATGGTTACGGTGTTCGACTCGTGTGCCGTGGTGCATGGGTTCGAATCCTGACCGTGGAAACATGGTGCTTGTGCTCTTGAGCAAGGAACTTTACCATTATTACTTCGTCCTTCGGATGGGACGTAAAGCCGTAGGTCCCGTGTGTTCCGCAATTCACGTTAAAGAACCAAGCAACACTATTCGCTAAGAGAAGGGGTTTGCCCCGGTGTTTCTGGCAGTGGCTGCAATATGCACCTTGTCAACCCTTAAAGGTGCTACTTAATGGGTCTCATATCTCTCATATTGAGGGCCTCCATGGAAAGCAGTGCCCTGCACTGATCGGAGCTACCCTCACTAAAGATGACATAAATAAAATTTAAAAACCCTGCAGTTCTACCGCCTGACGGCTTTCCATTCATCAGCCAGGTTAGGGGTATGGAATGCGGTACCGCAAAGAACAACACCGGTACAGCAATGGATACGGCTTTCAGCCTGACTGAAACGCTCCCTTGCTTAGTTGGTATTCGTTTGTATGTTTTTTTTTGGGGGGGGGGGGATAAATCTGAAATCCAGAATTCGTTGAGAAATTAAGGCCATTGGTACAACCTCAAATTGTTAGAAAACGGGTACAACCTAAATAACCTGTACACATTCGCTATGTAGAAGAATTCTCCTTCGCGTCGTACTCTCGGGAATGTCTAAAGTAAACTGAGGCCTACTGTAACTTATAACACTTCGTTGAATTAAATTGTACACCTTCATTGAACGTAGAGGAACCTGGTTTCTGAAAGAAAAACACCTTTGGGCCAATGGTGTACAATTTGCGCATTTTCCAACTTCAGAAAAACACGCGAACACAATGCCGTTCACCATCCGCAGCTTGAAAGAGTTGTAGTTTTCGTGTTTTTATTTTCGAAAGCATAAATGGAACCGATATAGGTAAAGCTTGACGGTGGTGTCTGAAAAATTGACATGCCGTTCAGAGTGTTCCAAAGGGAGTTTAAATTTGTATTGACCATATGCTATTGCCGACTTTAATACCGAAAAATAGAAAATAGATAAATCAATAGAAAATAGAAAAATTGAACCAAGAGCAATACTAGTGCAATACTGTAGAGTAGGCTTAAGAAGTACAAAATAATTCCAAAAACTTTGGACTATACCATAATGCATGTGTCCGAGTGCAAGGGTAGGAATAACTTCATGAAGGGACAGATGGAATGTTCCATTCGCCTGCTAGAATGGAACATTCCATCGGTCACAGAATTCAATTATTGGTTTTCCCGGCCAATTTTCTGAAATGTTCATTCATTTCTGAAATCGGCCATTAATATATTTTCGTCTGAATATGAATGCACGTCTTTAATCCCATTTTTTCCCCATTGCACATGTGAACCATCCCCTACATGTACTTTTTATGCACATGCGCAGTTCCGATAGCGAACTATAGCCTATTTTGCAATATTTTTTTTTTCAAAGGCAGGGTTCTGCTATGGGGGGGGGGGGGGGGGGGGGGGGGGCTATAGTGCCTCAGGGATAATTGTCCCTTTTGTGCTCCTCCAAGGTCGTACAAATTGGAAAGCACGCAGCGTGAACTTGTTTAACTAGCAATTGAAAACATTTCAATGAGCCCCCGTGATATTATGACAAATCGCCGACTGTCACGCGGTCTATAGTGGAGAAAAAAACTAGACAAACAAGGATTGGAGGTTGGGAGGAGCTGCAACTCAATTAATGCCATGAGGGCGCTCTATAGCCGGGGAATGCACATAAAAGCTGCCCATATTCAGCCATGATATCGACCTCAGATTTTGTTTCTTTCATTTAAAAAAAATGAAATATGAATTATGGATCATTCTGCTTGCCGTAAAAGTGGTTTGGCGAAAAATAACTAACTTTTTTGGCCCAAAATCCTTCCGCTGAGCTCATGAAGTTATAAACTCACATTATTACATATAATAGTTTCGAGAGGCATGAAAATATGGAATTGAAGACATATGGCACTGCACCTCTGGCCTGGACTTGGGGCTTCCAACTCTGTGAGCATTTTGGATGCAATTGGGTCCAAAGTGTCGCTGTTTAGCCCTGTTGTGGAGGGATCCTTTTTCAAAATGGCTACTTTTTCAGTTTTGGAAGCATTGTTCATTTTAGGAGTGGTCTTCTTTGGGTGAGAATTTCTCCAGAAAATCAATAGTCAACCCACACAAATTGAATAGAAAATGAAAGATGACATGTTAATCATCATTGTTCTTAGTGCAACCTGAACACATGTGAGAGTTATGAGTATTGTAAAAAAAGAATTTGGAAATATGGGCGTTTATCCCTGGTGTCTATGGGAAATGTTATACAGGAGTTCACCCTGATGCAGCACCTGTCGTGTTATTGCATTCATTATTCATGTGGCGATTTATATGCGGGTCGACAACAACTCCCTCGCCACAGCGGGCTAAGTTCCTTTCCTCATAGCATGTGCGTTAAGGTTTAGACCTTCTAAAACGGTAGCTTATGACTAGTTTTTAAAAAGATTTTTAGCGTAAATGTTAAAATGCCGACAGCCTCTTACTTTTACACAACAGACGGCTGTTTGAGGATCAGTTAAATGTTGCACTGTACAGTTTCATATGCAGTGATGAAGAAATTAAACTATAGCCAACAATAAACAGCCGTTGTAGTTCAACATGTGCTGCGTCTGCATGATGTTTACGTTGAGCAGACACAGAAAGTTTGCGATGAAATACTCTGAAATGCCAGAGTGTTTCATGAAAGATTGAAAGGTATAAATTAGTTGACAGGTCAGTGATGGATTTAGATAAATTAGAAGTTTTTAGGGATTGATAAAGTGTGTGTTTATAGGTGTTTTTGATTGTAATACCACCTGTCGATGGGCTGATCATTCAATGTGAGTTTACGTACTAGCTACTTCTGTACGTACTAGCTACTTCTGATTTCAGAAGTACGTACTAGCTATATCCGTTCTTTATTTTCCCATGGAAAACAAATAAATCGTTAGTATTTACATCTGTATGTATTGGGTACTCCTAGAACTATGAGGCTCCACGTAGTGGAGCCTTATAGGCAGCTTACCCGCAAAACTGTTTGCCTCTACAAAACACCAACTAAGTACAAAAACATCCATCACAACCAAGCTATTTTCCACAGAACCGCTGCTCAGTTTGCCCCTAAACTCCGTACAATACCTCATGACATACTCACGTTATGTGCACCAAACAAACATCGGTGGATTCTGTCGGTTTTTTGGCCAAAATGATGGAAAATATGCTATGGACTCAGTACAGATGGGCCATGGACTCGGAAGAAATACCTCCATGGACATGGTGGATGGGGCATAGCAATTGAAGACCAAAATCTGGGCTATAGTATATATACAGGTAGACCCGTGAACGTTGTATTGGGGTGACCTTGTACTAATTGGGAATCTTCGGAGACTGATTATTCTCACTCGGGGATTTATTGTCACGTTCACGGGTCTACCTGTATATATACTATAGCCCAGATTTTGGTCTTCAATTGCTAGGC
The DNA here is from genome assembly GCF_015706575.1 of Patiria miniata. Classification (NCBI taxonomy): domain Eukaryota; kingdom Metazoa; phylum Echinodermata; class Asteroidea; order Valvatida; family Asterinidae; genus Patiria; species Patiria miniata. The sequence continues at coordinate 2,378,249 of NW_024037066.1, forward strand.
CCCATCCATCATGTCCATGGAGGTATTTCTTCCGAGTCCATGGCCCATCTGTACTGAGTCCATGGCCCATCTGTACTGAGTCTATGGCCCATCTGTACTGAGTTCATAGCCCATTACCGTGCTGTGTGAATGGTCTGGACTGCTGGTGAATTGCTTATGTGTGGTCAGCAACAATCAGTTGCTTTCTCCATTTAATCCGTAGTCCCACTATTTCTATTGTAATTTACATTCATTTTTAATGAATCCTACATGTCTTCTGCGCTTCTTACATGTCTTATTTATTCCAGAACCAAATGTACCCCTGCTTGCCTAGTGCCACATTTTGTGGCGAAACATTGTAGTTCATAGATTTTATTAGTACAGTTGTATTCAGTGTAACCACTCCATATTTTTTTTTTCAAGATCGGCATCCGATTTAAAGATTTTCAAGCCTATGTAAATCATTACAATTTACACAACCTTTTATAAAACTTAATAAAATACATTCACATATTTTCAGAGTAGGAGTTTGGGGTAAACAATGATTTTTGTTCAAACAGTGGCAACACTGGTTTTGTTCAAGGTGACACTTTATTGCACGTACATATTTAGTTGCTCTACATGTACCTGATCTATTCCATATAAGAAGTGTGATGTGACTGCTGTTGCATATAAAATAGGAATATTTCACTTTTTCCCCATAATTTTTTTGGGGTTACTCTTCAGCTGGCTAGCATTTCTTTGCACAGAATGTGGAAAGTGATGAGGAAGAATATAAGCCTAGAGCTATCCACCCTAAAAAAAACTCGCATGACATGTTCCCAATCCAAATACAGACTTGTGGCAGGAGACAACAATGCAGAACTCGTACCGCCCCAAAGTTTCGTCTGCTTGGGTCAGGCTACTTAATGCTGCAAAATCCCGTGCCTTTGAGCCCGTTCTGCAGGTTTCATCAATTATCAGTTACATCTTTCCCTGACATACACTGCATTTATATCATAGGAATTGTAGAACTGCATTTACACAAAAAAAGTCGCTGCACTGTGTTACGTGGTTCTATTCATGATTGAGGCTTGAAAAGACGACACTTATTCAGACAGTATTCTGACTAACTGTGTATTCTTAACTCCTCTAACTTCATGTCTGGTTAACATAGCAACACATTATAGAGGGCGCTATACAGTTTTATTGGTGTTTCAGAGTAAACTCATATCCCAGACACACTGCATATACAGTCATAAGTTGAGAGTGATGATGTTTTGGCAGGTTGTAGTACAGAACAGAGGAGGTCAACAAGGGAACAACTTACATTGTGACAATTAAATCAGCAAAGATGATCATGACGTTGATGATCAAGACTGTCTTGATGACAGCTCAAATACAGACTCTGACTCTGAATTAGGGTAAATTTGAATGATTGCCAGGGAGTTTCAACAGATTCAAAAGTGATATACAGGCAACATTTTCAAGTTAATAAATGTTCATAATTAGTTAAGCTCATTTGGGAGGGATTGGTAAATCAGATAAGCCCTTTTACAGTATGTAGGAAGAAACTAAAGTTCATCTGGTTGCAAAAGATACAATATTTATTACATTGATGAACGTACGAAAATACTGGCAGTGGCAACAAAATCATATTCAATTGTCAAGAAGACCAAACATTTCTTAACTTTTTTCCCCATGAAAACTGACATTTTCTGTGCAGTAATTTTATGGGAATACATGTGCATTTTTTTCATATATTAGATATGTAAGCCTTTTATAGGTATCTCTGTCATATGATCTAATAGTTACAGTTTCATGAAAATACAACCTGCCAATTATAGTACAAGGAAACAACCATGGCCTTCAGTAAACTCAGCCCTCCGAAATGGACATGTTCTTTTAAGTCACATTCGACTTTTTTTACCAATTTTAATGCATTTTCTGCTCAACCATCAACCTGTAGAATGAAGCCATTGATAATTCAAAAGCTAATTTTAAACGAACCGTCTACACTCCCCCCCCCCCACCAAAAAAAAACTGTCTCCACTTATTATGTGCCCCAGCATGCAATGCGCTTCATTAAAATAACACGCATGGGTCAGTATAGTGTTCGTGTGCAATTTCAAAAGCAAAGTGAGCAGTTTAAAGGGAATATATAGGATTTGCAAACATCCAAAAATAAAACTACCAAATTGCTATGAAATACTGTCTGTACTTGACTGTTAGTGAAGGAACGCGAGTCCAAAGCATACCCTGTCAAACTCATGGCACCTGATTTGCTGTCATTTTCAAGAAAAGTGGTATTTTTGTATCAATTTCCAACGCTGGTCGGCCGACCAGTTGGAAAAAAAACCTGTTATTACCCCCAAATACTGCCCCCAATTTACCATATTTAGTTAGTCCACATTTTGTTTGCAATCGATTACACACCTTTTGGGTACAAGCCAGCTAGACTGTTTCCCTGACCTTAGAATTCCCCGGCGTCTATAAATTGCTGTTTTTCATTTAAAGAGGGGTCAGGGAACCAGACTACAAGAAAATGATTGTTTCTTGGGTTTTCCACCATCTACGAACACAAAACTTCATACGAGTCCGTGTATGTTTGCTATAAAATACTAAACCCCCAAATACAGCCATTTTTGAAAATTAATACAGGAAAAGCTTTGGTGTACATTCCCTTTATTGGGCGTATGAGATGCAATGACATGTTGGCCACATTAGGCATGTGGTCGCAATACAGGGTTTAGCCAAATACAGGTGAAATAAGTGTAACCTTTCAAAGGCATTTAATGCTGGGATGCCGTAGAGGACATCAAGCAAGTGTTTTATGGAGTAAAATAAAGTTTGTTTTTATTGTTTGATGTAAAAATATCTAATTTGAGCTTCCAATAGTGACGTCATAGAAAATGCCCCAAATTCCACATTAAACTACCACTTACAAAAGTCTATCATACTTTTCTGACATCTATACATATGTAGCAAAGGAAAAATCATAGTGGCGATTAGTCCCTTGAGATGGTACCAAAAATAATTTCAGCCCCTGGCTCATGGACTATTAGTCTCAGGGAATGGAACGTAATCACTCGCTAGCACGCAGCTTGGCGAGGTAAGGTGTATAGTTACGTGCAGCGGAACGGTTTTCAAACTGGGGGGGGGGGGGGGGGGACTTCACCAAAAAGTGGCACTTGCTCAGTAAAAGGCATCTTCCGTTGGTGCAGCAGCGTTTCCAGCATTTTGTGTTTTTTTTGTACACGTTTTGTTTACCGGACACTTGGCCTCCGTAAATTCAAATGTTGGGGAGGGGGGGGGGGGGGGGGGGGGGGGGGCTGGTACCATCTTCCAAAATAGGGGGCGCTCTTCGAAACCGGCCATCATGCAAACTACGCATTAATGTGCTAATTTTCAGGGCGCATTGTAAGTGTTTTTGGGCTTGGTTTTCATAATCCTCGTTCGTATCCCAACTCTCCATATCATTTTGGGAAATGGTTACTGAAAAGAAGTTAACCGAAATTTTAGTGCAAGTTTTGTTTTCATCTGGAGGGGGCACATTTATGCTCGGGGGCACATTGAGTCAGCCAGAGGGGCACTTGGGTAAAACTTGGGGGTGGGGGGGGGCACATGCCCCAAGCACCCCCCCCCCCCCCGGTTCCGCCGCCCCTGGTTACGTGCTTTTTCAAAATATTGATTTTCTTTTACAAACAAATTTTAAGGGAAAATAATGTCCTGTAACAAATACATTTGCTTCTTTAAATTTGTAGGCCTGTATATAGTTTTAAAAAGGAGTTTTAAATAGCGCGCTCCAGTTCAGAAATTTGTGAGCGAAATCTATAAATATTCATATCTAGAGACATTTCAGCTATACAATGTATACTTGTGAGTATTGTGGCAGTTTGAGTCGATTTCCGAGTCACGCAGGTCAAGTCCGAGTCCAAGTGCGAGACCAAGTCCGAGTCCGCAGCGTCCCGTCCGAGTCCGAGTCATTTATCAAAGTAAATCAAGTCTGAGTCCGAGTCACGGAAAATGGGACCCGAGTCGGACTCGAGTCCGAGTCCGAGTCACGAGTCATGCAAGTCTGTCATCATGACGTAAGTTGTCTGTGCACACCTTTTAAGATGTCTTTGATTTCAGTCCTTTGAGGACTACCGTTTCATTTGTTTTTTCTTCAAATGTATGTTAGGTATTCCTAGGTATAGTAGGGACCAGGCCGCGTGGCACATCACGGCGCTGTATTATTACATTACAAAATGACATCTCGCACATGATGAAACTTTAGAGGTTTATGTATAGGCAACATGTGCATGTATGTCCCATCCTATTGAAGTTAGCTATAGCTAATCCCATATCCAAACAAGATTGGATGTCTTCTTATTCGGCACGAAAAATGACTCCTCTTCTTGCACCGTATCAATTGCAACTCTTAAACAAAAGAAGGAATGCAGGGAAGGAGGGACATTATTTTCAAAGTAAACTTGCATGTTTATCTTTTGAAGCCGTGACAAAGAATGCAAAAATAAATAAATACAAAAACACAGCGCCGGAAATAATCACACATACCCCTGCCTAAGGATTGGCCAAAGCAATTTGGCGGTAACCCCCTTACACTGATTGGCTACCTTAGGATTCAATGTCCGCAATCGTGCGAGACAATACGGAAAGCAGGGAAATTTGTACACGACAGTCACCAACTGAAAATGATTGCGTTGAGTATAATGCATTTGATTGTTTGTGTTATAAAATGTGCTAAACAAACTCCAACAAGGCTGGGTGGGTGTACTTGCGTATGTGAAGGGCCACTAATCTAACACTAACATGCCCTCTTGCCTGTGTCCTTGACTTTGTCTCTGCATTCAATGGGGGACGTTGAACAATACATGCAATAGAGGACAACAGGGTCCCCAATTCCCGATGGTCCCCAATTGACGATCGTGTACGAAACATATGGGAGGTCTTTCTAAAAAGTTTGAGTACAAACAAGATAGGGACAATAAATAGGGGGTCCCCGATTGCAGGCAAATACAAACTTGTATGCATGAGCAACGAGCCACTCATGTGTGGATGCCCTAATTGCTAAGATGGCATTTTCGTGACATCGGACACCCTCATATTTTCGATAGATTTTGTTGAGTTTTAAGCAAGTGCGAGTGATGACATGTAACCAAAATGGCATAACCTGCACTGTAATCAGTGCCGACGATAAAATAAAACATAACGTATACTTCACCTTCCAGCACAAAATGTGAATTATTCACCATCACAATTCATTAACACTCAATGGGGAACAAAACCAACATAACACATTATTATTGAAACAACTAAACTTTGGGGAAAACACTGCATGCACGTACGCACCGAGTGCATGTGCGTGACGAACTAAGTTGATTCGCGCGACGCAATTATTTTCTTTGCACTAAATTGGGCAGAATATTCATGTGCATGATTATGTAAAAGAAATACATAGGTGTTTTCACAATTTTACAAAGGGGGTGGGAGTCATGATTTATTCTATTCGAAATCAACCCGGGAGACATAATATTTTTTCAACATTGAATATTATTATCTTTAATATAAGACTGACAAACCCAGTCTAATCATTTTAAATTGAATTGATGCAAGTGATCCTAGGAACAATTAAAACGTAAATGTTTTGCGCATGAACGAGAGTGGTTGCTTTAACTACTTCAGTTGAGCACTAAAATAAGTGGTGTGTATAGATCTTTCCTGAATTGCAGGTTAAGCGCCCAACATCAGTTAGCAGGGTGCTACCAAAGTATTCTCTGAAGTTTGAGTTTTGGTCGCCGCAAAACGAACCCAATTTTTTGAAGCGCTGTCGCAAAAAGGTTGCCACTGCGTACACCACCCACAAAGCTCTCAAAACAATCATTTTTTTCGGGGAACTAATTTTTTTCCAACAACCCCTCCCCCCAAAATATTGTGTTCCGTCCTTGCCCAAGGATCGCTTTATGATTAACATTGTGTGTGCAAAATGGTATACACGACTGTTTGTGTTTGTGAGAAAAAAAACAAAGAATATAATGTTTTATATAATGAATATAATGTTTTTGTTTAAAGCAACTACTACTTCAGAACCAATGACCACTCCAGAACCAACCACCACTCCAGAACCAACCACAACACAAGATGCAACCACAACTGTAGAACCAACCACAACTGCAGATCCAACTACCACTCAAGAACCTACCACCACTCAAGATCCAACCACTACTCTAGAACCAACCACAACTGCAGATTCAACAACCACTCAAGAACCAACCACCACTCAAGAACCAAACACCACTCTGGAACCAACCACCACTCCAGAACCAACAACAACTCAAGATCCAACCACAACTGTAGAACCAACCACAACTGCAGATCCAACTACCACTCAAGAACCTACCACTACTCAAGATCCAACCACAACTCCAGAACCAACCACAACTGCAGATCCAACCACCACTCAAGAACCTACCACCACTCAAGATCCAACCACTACGCCAGAACCAACCACCACTCAAGAACCAACCACCACTCAAGAACCAACCACCACTCCGGAACCAACCACCATTCCAGAACCAACCACCACTCCAGAACCAACCACAACTCAAGATCCAACCACAACTGTAGAACCAACTACAACTGCAGATCCAACTACCACTCAAGAACCTACCACCACTCAAGATCCAAGCACAACTGTAGAACCAACCACAACTGCAGATCCAACCAGCACTCAAGAACCAACCAGCACTCAAGAACCAACTACCACTCCAGAACCAACCACCACTCCAGAACCAACCACAACTCCAGAACCAACCACCACTCCAGAACCAACCACAACTCAAGATCCAACCACAACTGTAGAACCAACCACAACAGCAGATCCAACTACCACTCAAGAACCTACCACCACTCAAGATCCAACGACAACTGTAGAACCAACAACAACTGCAGATCCTACCACCACTCAAGAACCTACCACCACTCAAGATCCAACCACAACTGTAGAACCAACCACAACTGCAGATCCAACCACCACTCAAGAACCTACCACCACTCAAGATCCAACCACCACTAAAGAACCAACCACCACTCCAGAACCAACCACAACTCAAGATCCAACCACAACTCTAGAACCAACCACAACTGCTGATCCAACTACCACTCAAGAACCTACCACCACTCAAGATCCAACCACTACTCTAGAACCAACCACAACTGCAGATCTAACCACAACTCAAGATCCAACCACAACTGTAGAGCCAACCACAACTGCAGATCCAACTACCACTCAAGAACCTACCACCACTCAAGATCCAACCACAACTGTAGAACCAACCACAACTGCAGATCCAACCACCACTCGAGAACCAACCACTACTCAAGATCCAACCACTACTCTAGAACCAACCACCACTCCAGAACCTACCACCACTCAAGATCCAACCACTACTCCAGAACCAACCACCACTCAAGATCCAACCACAACTGTAGAACCAACCACAACTGCAGATCCAACCACCACTCAAGATCCTACCACCACTCCAGAACCAACCACAACTCAAGATCCAACCACAACTGTAGAGCCAACCACAACTGCAGATCCAACTACCACTCAAGAACCTACCACTTCTCAAGATCCAACCACAACTGTAGAACCAACCACAACTGTAGATCCAACCACCACTCGAGAACCAACCACCACTCAAGATCCAACCACTACTCCAGAACCAACCACCACTCCAGAACCTACCACCACTCAAGATCCAACCACTACTCCAGAACCAACCACCACTCAAGAACCAACTACCACTCAAGATCAAACCACAACTGTAGAACCAACCACAACTGCAGATCCAACCACCACTCAAGAACCAACTACCACTCCAGAACCAACTACAACTCAAGATCCAACCACAACTGTAGATCCAACCACAACTGTAGAACCATCCACCACTGCAGATTCAACCACCACTCAAGAACCTACCACCACTCAAGATCCAACCACAACTGTAGAACCAACCACAACTGCAGATCCAACCACCACTCAAGAACCAACCACCACTCAAGAACCAACCACAACTCAAGATCCAACCACAACTGTAGAACCAACCACAACTGCAGATCCAACTACCACTCAAGAACCTACCACCACTCAAGATCCAACCACAACTGTAGAACCAACCACAACTGCAGATCCAACCACCACTCGAGAACCAACCACTACTCAAGATCCAACCACTACTCCAGAACCAACCACCACTCCAGAACCTACCACCACTCAAGATCCAACCACTACTCCAGAACCAACCACCACTCAAGAACCAACCACCACTCAAGAACCCACCACCACTCCAGAACCAACCACAACTCAAGATCCAACCACAACTGTAGAACCAACCACAACTGCAGATCCAACTACCACTCAAGAACCTACTACCACTCAAGATCCAACCACAACTGTAGAACCAACCACAACTGCAGATCCAACTACCACTCAAGAACCTACCACCACTCAAGATCCAACCACTACTCTAGAACCAACCACAACTGCAGATCCAACCACCACTCAAGAACCTACCACCACTCAAGATCCAACCACTACTGTAGAACCAACAACAACTGCAGATCCAACCACCACTCAAGAACCTACCACCACTCAAGAACAAACCACCACTCCAGAACCAACCACAACTGTAGAACCAACCACAACTGCAGATCCAACTACCACTCAAGAACCTACCACCACTCAAGATCCAACCACAACTGTAGAACCAACCACAACTGCAGATCCAACCACCACTCGAGAACCAACCACTACTCAAGATCCAACCACTACTCCAGAACCAACCACCACTCCAGAACCTACCACCACTCAAGATCCAACCACTACTCCAGAACCAACCACCACTCAAGAACCAACCACCACTCAAGAACCCACCACCACTCCAGAACCAACCACAACTCAAGATCCAACCACAACTGTAGAACCAACCACAACTGCAGATCCAACTACCACTCAAGAACCTACTACCACTCAAGATCCAACCACAACTGTAGAACCAACCACAACTGCAGATCCAACTACCACTCAAGAACCTACCACCACTCAAGATCCAACCACTACTCTAGAACCAACCACAACTGCAGATCCAACCACCACTCAAGAACCTACCACCACTCAAGATCCAACCACTACTGTAGAACCAACAACAACTGCAGATCCAACCACCACTCAAGAACCTACCACCACTCAAGAACAAACCACCACTCCAGAACCAACCACAACTGTAGAACCAACCACAACTGCAGATCCAACTACCACTCAAGAACCTACCACCACTCAAGATCCAACCACAACTGTAGAACCAACCACAACTGCAGATCCAACCACCACTCGAGAACCTACCACCACTCGAGAGCCTACCACCACTCAAGATCCAACCACTACTCCAGAACCAACAACCACTCCAGAACCAACCACCACTCAAGAACCGATTACCACTCAAGAACCAACCACAACTGTAGAACCAACCACAACTCAAGATCCAACCACAACTGTAGAACCAACCACAACTGCAGATCCAACTACCACTCAAGAACCTACCACCACTCAAGATCCAACCACAACTGTAGAACCAACCACAACTGCAGATCCAACCACCACTCGTGAACCTACCACCACTCAAGATCCAACCACTACTCCAGAACCTACCACCACTCAAGAACCAACCACCACTCAAGAACCAACTACCACTCAAGAAACAACCACCACTCCAGAACCAACCACAACTCAAGATCCAACCACAACTGTAGAACCAACCACAACTGCAGATCCAACCACCACTCAAGAACCTACCACCACTCAAGATCCAACCACTACTCCAGAACCAACCACTACTTTAGAACCAACCACCACTCAAGAACCAACCACAACCCAAGAACCAACCACCACTCCAGAACCAACCACAACTCAAGATCCAACCACAACTGTAGAACCAACCACAACTGCAGATCCAACTACCACTCAAGATCCAACCACCACTCAAGATCCAACCACAACTGTAGAACCAACCACAACTGCAGATCCAACCACCACTCAAGAACCAACCACCACTCAAGATCCAACCACCACTCCAGAACCAACCACCACTCAAGAACCAACCACCACTCAAGAACCAACCACAACTGTAGAACCAACTACAACTGCAGACCCAACTACCACTCAAGACCGTACCACCCTCAAGATCCAACCACTACTCTAGAACCAACCACAACTGCAGATCCAACCACCACTCAAGAACCTTCCACTACTCAAGATCCAACCACTACTCCAGAACCAACCACCACTCTAGAACCAACCACCACTCAAGAACCAACCACCACTCCGGAACCAACCACCACTCCAGAACCAACCACAACTCAAGATCCAACCACAACTGTAGAACCAACCACAACTGCAGATCCAACTACCACTCAAGAACCTACCACCACTCAAGATCCAACCACAACTGTAGAACCAACCACAACTGCAGATCCAACCACTACTCAAGGACCAACCACCACTCAAGATCCAACCACCACTCCCGAACCAACCACCACTCAAGAACCAACCACCACTCAAGAACCAACCACAACTGTAGAACCAACCACAACTGCAGATCCAACTACCACTCAAGAACCTACCACCACTCAAGATCCAACCACTACTCTAGAACCAACCACAACTGCAGATCCAACCACCACTCCAGAACCTACCACCACTCAAGATCCAACCACCACTCAAGAACCAACCACAACTGTAGAACCAACCACAACTGCAGATCCAACTACCATTCAAGAACCTACCACCACTCAAGATCCAACCACTACTCTAGAACCAACCACAACTGCAGATCCAACCACCACTCAAGAACCTACCACCACTCAAGATCCTACCACTACTCCAGAACCAACCACCACTCAAGAACCAACTACCACTCAAGAACCTACCACCACTCCAGAACCAACCACAACTCAAGATCCAACCACAACTGTAGAACCAAGCACAACTGCAGATCCAACCACCACTCGTGAACCTACCACCACTCCAGATCCAACCACTACTCCAGAACTTACCACCACTCAAGAACTAACCACCACTCAAGAACCTACCACCACTCAAGAACCAACTTCCACTCAAGAAACAACCACCACTCCAGAACCAACCACAACTCAAGATCCAACCACAACTGTAGAACCAACCACAACTGCAGATCCAACCACCACTCAAGAACCTACCACCACTCAAGATTCAACCACTACTCCAGAACCAACCACCACTCTAGAACCAACCACCACTCAAGAACCAACCACAACTCAAGAACCAACCACCACTCCAGAACCAACCACAACTCAAGATCTAACCACAACTGTAGAACCAACCACAACTGCAGATCTAACTACCACTCAAGTTCCAACCACCACTCAAGAACCAACCACAACTCAAGAACCAACCACCACTCCAGAACCAACCACAACTCAAGATCCAACCACAACTGTAGAACCAACCACAACTGCAGATCCAACTACCACTCAAGTTCCAACCACCACTCAAGATCCAACCACAACTGTAGAACCAACCACAACTGCAGATCCAACCACCACTCAAGAACCAACCACCACTCAAGATCCAACCACCACTCCAGAACCAACCACCACTCAAGAACCAACCACCACTCAAGAACCAACCACCACTCCAGAACCAACCACCACTCCAGAACCAACCACAACTCAAGTTCCAACCACCACTCTAGAACCAACAATAACTCAAGATCCAACCACTACTCTAGAACCAACTACCACTCCAGAACCAACCACCACTCCAGGACGCACCACATGTGGTAAATATTTCTCGTGTCTTGTTTGATAGGGCTCACACGACGTTAGTTTATAAAGTCTATGTTTATGTTATGCAAGCTGTGTCAAATCCTGCATGTTGTATAAAAAAGGCTTTAATGGTATGGGATTGGAACCATTTGCCCTTGAGCATTAAACTGATGAGGTCTTGCCATGATGACTGATACTTAGCCAGGCAAATGATTTCAATCCCAACTGAAGCCCTCTTCACAGCACGCAGGATTTTACACAGCAATGGCAAGTGACTTGGTCACAGTGTCCAAAAATGTCGTTGTGATTAATTGGCAATTGTGTAGTGATTCGTGACTGAAATTAAATGAAACTCACATGGGTTTAGGCCAAGGAAAAGGAATATCTGCACAATTGAAACAGTTCCAAATTGACATTATGGTTTTGCAGTTATTTTAAAATAGCCAGACGGACACTGTACAAAGACTCTTGTATGGTCACAATCTCACACTACAACAGGGCACATCATCTTTGTCAATATTTTTTGTTCTTTTGAATTATGAACTATTTTTACATAACAGAAATGTTTACTCATGATACTGACTGACTGTTAACAGCCCTTTTACATTTGTTTGACAATCTTTACACTTTTGGCATCAATGGGTTGTTCAGTAGTTACAGATTAAGTCAGTGTTTTTTTTCATGATTTCTTCATGACTGACAAAAAAAACCGCAGTGGATGGATGTAACTTTCAAACTGCCCACATTTTAATTTCCAAACATTAAAATACTTTTGCGACACAATTGCACAGGTTTCCGGCAATTCAACCGTTTACCCTTTGGCATCCTGTTATTTTCATTGTGTCATAGCTTTTAACTCATATTTTTGTGGGGACAAAGCTATGATAGTTACAGTTTATCCCTGTAGTGACTGTGAACAGATGGACAAATTTTACTTACAGTTCTTTTCAAAATACTGTTCTCTAACAATTGTAAAAACATAAAGCTAATTCAAATTAGCGGTTTTTTGGTCAGTCATGAAGAAATCATGAAAAAAAAAACCGGACTTCATCTGTAACTACTAAATTGACCATTTATAAACAGACTTGAATGTATTTTTTCTTTCATTGAGAAAACTGATATCATTACTTTGTATGTTTAGCACCACCAACTGTCAATGTGCCGACTGTTGGTCCGCAGTGTTTACCAGTTGGAGCAGTTACACTTGTTGTGACTTGGACCACTGTAACTGCCACCGATGATGGGGGTGGAAGCATCACTTGTACTGATTCTGGGGATGGAACTGGAGTGACGACCACTGGTGGCACCTTTGGGGCAGGATCACACACAATCACGTGCGGTGCAACCAACTCCGAGGGATGCTATGGCTCCAATAGCTTCACATTTCTTGTATCAGGTACTAATTATCTTTGGAAGAAATGAAAGTATTTGACCTAATGTGTTTGAAAAGTAATGCCTACAACAACGTTATCGCTGAGTCGTTTTCTGATATCGTTGGGTGAACGGACATGATTGGGTAAGAATTAAACATGAACAAATTGGACTGAGTAGAATTGTGGGTCGGAATCTAAGTATCTTAACAAAAAGTAAGCTGAAAATGCCAATTATTGGCAACAGGGCTTTGACTCAATTTCAGTCGTTTTGTGTCAATTTTGTTTTTCTAGAATACCTGCATCAGATTAATGTCCAGAACTTGTACCATTCAAAGTAATCAGCCTTTTAATTTGCATTGATCCTTACTTTAACACATCATACTGAAAGAATAAGAAATGGACTCGACCAAAGCATATATGATTTGAAAACTGGCAGCAGTGGCTTTCAAATTTATTTGGATATTTGTTACCGAGTCCCACGTAATGAGTCCGCAGCACATCTTCGCACTAAAGGCCGCTTCATGTGATGCGAATTTGACGTCACAAAGCATTCGCTGCAAAATTCGCCAGAGTTGAAATGTGCTCAACTTTTGCGAATTCGCTGCGCAAATCTCCCCCTGACGTCACAAATTGTCGCGTTGGCGTTCGCTTTCGCGTCGAGTACGAACCGGCCTTTATTCACTTTCATGCATGCATTGAACTCTTTATCTTGCAACATCAAAGAATTTGGCACACAGAATGTGGACATCATGTAGGCAGAAAAGTTGACTGTTCTTTTTGCTGTCTTTGTGCAAGATTTTAAGGGCTAAAACATCTTCTTATTTCAAATTTGTAGGGTTGAGTCGCGTATTGTCTTATTGTTAAAAAATTGAAACTGATTGATACTGATCAATTGTCATTTACACAGCAACACCAATTGTGAATGTGCCAATGGTGAGTTCCATGTGTGCAGATGTTGGTGCATCTACAGCCTCTGTAACTTGGCCTATCGTAACTGCCACCAATGCTGCGGGAGGGAGCACCACTTGCAGTGATTCTGGAGATGGAACCGGTGTGACAACCACTGGTGGTACCTTTGGAGTAGGATCGCACACAGTCACATGCACCGTAACTAATTCTGGCAGTTGCACAGGCTCCAATAGCTTCACGTTTGTTGTAGCAGGTATTGAACAAGTCTGGAACCATTAATTCTGCTAAATGTATTGTGAAATTGATCCTGCAAATCATCTGTCTCAAAATTTGGCGGCATTCTTAACCAAGACATAAGAATACTGCCACCATATTATAGTTTAGTTGGTTGAGTGCCAATTCAATGGAAGTTTGAGTCCCGCTTAGTAAATTTATATATGTTCAACCTAATATGCATTGTATTTTCCCCCGGTCCATTTCCTTTTTACTTGTTAGTTTTTAAGTAAATTTCCTTCATATGTGATCCCTGTTCGCCATACCCAGGTCAGCAGAATTACTCATGTTGCTTGTATCATGTCTTTTGGCGTGATCCCTGGCTACATGCTGCATATACAATCAACCAAAAACGAAAGTCCCCCTTCCAATACTTTTTTTGTCTAACTCAAAAACTAATGAGCACCTCTCGCTCAAATAACGACTAATCAGTACAACACTTCCTTAGCAATCCAGCTGTACTCTTTATTAGGCCCAAAACAGTAGTAATGTGTACGAATATATGCAATTTATGACAAATGATACCGAAACCAGTTGCACTTTTGTATACGTGGAAGTTGTTTTTCACACTCACCTTGCACGCATACAAAAGTGCAACTTTTTTTCCCAGTACAATTTGTCATTAATTGCATAATTTTGCACACACTATCACTGTTTTGGGCCAAACAAAGAGTATGGCTGGATTGCTAAGGAATGTCTGTACAGATCAGTCGTACTTTGAGCAAGAGGTGCCCAGTAGTTTTTGAGTTAGACAAAAAGTATGGGAGGGGGACTTTTCTTTGGTTGAGTGAAGACTGATGACTTCTGACCGGTACTCCATGAACAAACACATTGACAAGTTGGAAAAATTGTCAACATAGGGCTTGGTATAGTTCAGTCGATAGAACACCGGTACAGTATTCCAGAGGCCACAGAATGAAGTCCTAATAAAGTATTTTCTTTCAGCCTTACATTTAAAAATTTTTGAAAGGCATTTGATATTAGCCATTTGATATTGTGTTCGACACAGCTTCCCCGTCTCTGACTGTGCCCACGGTGGGTCCACAGTGCACCGATGAAGGTTCTGCTACAGTAACTGTGACTTGGGCCGCTGTGACTGCCACCGATGCTGTGGGTGCAAGCATCACTTGTACTGATTCTGGAGGCGGAACTGCAGTGACGATCTCTGGTGGAACCTTTGGAGTAGGATCACACACAATCACGTGCAGCGTTACCAATTCCGATGGATGCCCAGGCTCAAAAAGCTTCACATTTGTTGTATCAGGTATCAGGCATTATATTTTGTAGCTGCAGTATAATTTAGCTCATGCATAGTCTATGAAAACATTTGCCTCTGATGACAGGATATTCAATTTTGAAGCAAATGCGGAAACCCTGTTTTAATGTTTATCAGAACTTAACACTGATAAACATCCTGGGATCATAAATAAAACAGTTCTTTTGAGAGCTGATCGTTTGATTGCGGTAATAAATGCCTCAGTTATGATGGCATTGAACACTGTGCTTTGATGTTCATGCTGATTGACATCTTGACTCTAACCAGACTCACTCTGACATCTGTTAAATCAACTTAATCTGTGAAACTCACAAAAAAACTACCGCTGCCTTTAGGGATATATGAAGATCACATCTCACTTTTTTGGTATATTTTTTCTCCCAATAGCGTCACCATCAATTTCAGTGCCCGTGGGCCCTGTTCTCTGCACCGATCAGCCGACAGTTACCGTGACATGGAGTTCAGTAACTGCCACCAACACCGATGGTCAAACCATTCAGTGTACATCGGGTGCTTTGTCTGTGTTTCTGGTTGGAGGTACCTTCCCGGTAGGAAGTCACACCGTAACCTGCACAGTGACAAATAACGGTGGTTGCATGGCATCAAAAAGCTTTGCAGTTGGTGTTGCAGGTGAGACTTACATGTCCGTCCTCATCTTAGTCTGTTGGGAAGAGGGGTGCCTCATCCTTGCTCTTCAATCCAAGCAAAGCGTGCGGCAAGCAGCAAAGCCGCCTACCCAGGGAAGCAGGCAAGGCGAAACCTTGTAATAGGAAAAATGTCCTGAACTGAAAATTGTTGGTCCAACTAGACTGGAAAGCCTTTGAAGGAACCCTACTCCACAACTCAGCATGCCACTCAGTTATAGCCACAAAACTCACAGCTGAGTTAACCATTAGTACTTCTACTACATTCTATTACATTGTATTTATTCCCAGATGAATTCACAGAATCATGCAGTGTTGGGGCAGTACAGGGAGTAAACAGCTAGGACAGTTTTGGGATGGAACAATCTAATGGATTAAACACGATCCAGATCTTTAATACGAGTATTTTGTTTTGTTTTGTCCGCAGCATCTCCATCGCTAATAGTGCCCAATGTGGACGACCAGTGCACTGATTTCGGCGTAGCTACTGCCACTGTGAGCTGGCCTGCAGTATCTGACACCAACCTGGGTGGACAAGCCATCTCATGCAGTGAAGGAGTAGTTGTAGTGCCTCTCAGTGGCGGTATCGCCTTTTCTGTCGGTTTTCACACCGTGACCTGTCAGGTCACCATCAATGGTTGTGAAGATTTGAAAAGCTTCTCGTTCACTGTCCGACGTAAGTAAGAAAGCTCATTAAGGTTTAGTGTGGAGTGGGTTTGAGTCCAGCCTGGGGATTTGGTGTGAAGATTGATAAAGTATAAGTTTGTAATGTAAATGATTCATTTTGGTGGTTTGTAAAAATCTGTGTTGCATTGAACAGCGTGCAAAACGTTTCTTAAAAATTTACCCCTTTCTTAACAACACAGAATCACCGATTCTTAACCTGCCAACCGTAGCTGATCGTTGTGCGGTCCCGTGGTGGGTGTATGCCCAGGTGTCATGGCCCCAAGTGACCGCCATGCACAGCGACAACAACCCAATCGTCTGTATAGCGTGGGGAATCTCCATGCCGCTCACAGGGGGTTGGTGGTACTTGCAGTACTATACACACGTCCACACCTGCGTTGTCACCAATAATGCTGGTTGCACGGCAGTAGGAGCCTTCGATTTCTATGTATTCGGTAAGAACAAGTCCAAAATTCAAGACATGGGAAGGCTTACTTAACACGTAATAATTTTCCTGCGTTTTTTTAACCAGTGTTGTGAAGGTGTAAGTGTCCACTAGCAAAATTCTGACATTCGCTTGTCCTATGAGCTCCGTGCGCCAACAAAGAGGGCGCCCTTTTACATAGCAACGACGTCCCATGGGTGGGACATTTAGCTCGTTGACACGCACCGTTCCTTGTGTGTGACGCACGTACACCAGGGGATTTGTTCGATGTGCACGCAGTGATACGGCCGCGCGTCGCGGTGTCACATGAAAATCCGACTCCTATGAAAATCGGACCCCTTTTTCCCTATTATTGGTTAATCCCTCGCACGTGACAGGTCACTCTCCCTAAACGATCCTAAAAATAGCATAGTATCATACTCACGCGTGCGCAATACTACCAATGAGTGCACATTTCATGGAGTCGGATTTTCACGCTACAGCGGCACTAAATTGCAGTCAGGCAAGATGGCGTCGGTCGGTCACCCTCAACTGTACTTTCTTTGCCGGTGAGGGGGTACTTGTGAATGGAGCGGATAGAATAAAATGCTGTCAAATTCCTTCCCTGATTTTCATACTCTCGGTAATTTTTATTTGATGGGAAAACTGCTGATATCCAGAGAAATGTCTTTGCCATTATACCTTTAACTTGGCAGTTCAGCCTCACTATCAATTGTGCCATACTAAGGGCTTCATTGAAGCTTGTGTCGAAAGTGTATTCAACAGCTCAGTTGGTAGAGTGCTAGACCGGTAACCCGGAGGTCACAGGTTCAAACCTCGCCCCAGTCAATTTCTTTGTTCAACTTTAATTGTTTTTAAATCTTGTTATGCACCTAGTGAGTTTCCCTCTGTAGTTTGTTTGATTGAAGTTTTGTCCACCTGTGGATTTAATTGAGTATTTAAAACATTCGTATACCTCGAGATTTACATTCAGTCATTAATCCATTGGTCTCCACAGCACAGCCACGCATAACGGTGCCATCGGTTGCTAACCAGTGTACCCTGCCTGGACAGAATGATGTCGTAGTTTCGTGGCCTGCAGTGACTGGCAGATACTTGGATGGCCAATCCATCAGTTGTACTGATCAGAACGGAGATGCTGTGCCTCTGAGCGGAGGCATCTCTTTTGGATTTGGATCTCACACAGTGACCTGCGGTGTTACGGTTGAAATCTGCAGCACATCAAGGAGCTTCTCATTCAGTGTCTATGGTAAGAAATTCATGAGTGTTGGTTCTCCGTTAACAAGAAAAGGGTTTTAAAGCTAGGAAAATGTGACCGAATTCCACTGAGTTCATGGCTGATTTTTTTTCTCTATCAGCAGAGCAGTATTTTTTTAATTGGCAATTTTGTTAAATTCAGCCAATTGGAACCAATTTCATGGTGAATCGGAGCCAATGTCGTGGTGCTGCCATGCACATACACAAGTTTTCAAACAAAAGAAAATATTTGTGCTACAAGTTCAGGCAACAGACAAATCATGTCATGTGATATCAGAGTCTGGGACTGGTTTTCAATATGGGACTGGTTTTTAGCAAAAATATCGCTGGGTATCTGCTTATTGAAACTGCCTTTTTTTAGTGATCGCTTCATTTTGACTAGTAATTATGATTTTGTCGCTGCGAATGACTTGTTTCTGTTTAAATCACATTTTTTGGAGGAGGGCTGTGATGTTGGTCCTAATTTGCAAATTTTTATCGTGATTCCTGAAACTGAGCAGGAAAACACTACGTGCTGGCATTCAACCGAAGTTTTTGAGATATGGGTAGATTTGTGGAAACGGGCAATTGCGGGGGTGATATTTGACCATTACTTAGAAGCTGCATGCTCACCTACGTCAACCAATTGCTCCACAGAATACTCAGTGATACATTCGGAGCATTTCAAACTGCACCTGCCACTGAAATTTGAGATTTGTGCATACTTCACACCCACGCACTTGAACCATTGTACTCATGTATACGAGATGTGTTCAGTTCTAGGAATTCTTTTAAGTTGTCCCAATGAGCCATCTATAAGTGTGTGCATTTGGTCCATAAAATGGGATTCAAGGGTCACATTTTTTTAAAAATGATTTCATCTCTTTTAAAAACAGAGGGCAATTTTGTTCCCTTTGGAGTCGCAGTTGGAGATAGTCGCCTTTCGGAGGAAACACAACCAGTAAGTAATACATCATGTCATTAAAATAACCCAAGTTTCTTGATATTTGATTTGTATCAACTTTGAAACCTGATTTTAACTGTACACCTTACAAAACACGCTGTCAGTATGGATATTATATCATTAATCATTACTGCCCAGTGAATAAGTGACACGCCCTGTTTAACTCCCTGTAATGCCAAACCACCCGAGTAGGCTACTCTACATGTGGTTTGTTGGGTTTATTTGTGAATAAGACAATGTAGTAAAATGATTATTCAGTTGTTAATGGGTTGTTAACTCATTAGTGTCTTAACTGCCCCAAACTCCTACCTGTTACTCCCTGTACCACCCAAAACTATCCCAGCATGTAATACAATGTAAGACCTATTCAGATCCCGGCAGGGGGCTGTCCTCCAGCAGCACGGGCCCCTCCCATTCTCACCCTCCAGTCTGATCGGTCCTCCATGCAGGAGCACAGGTCGTCAGCTCTGGGAACTCTTGTGACTCTTGTGTTTCTCTTCAGGACGTCGATGTAGGGTGCCCTTCTCTTGGCCCTGGACTCCTCTCCTTGGGTTGGTTCCCAAAAGATGAGGGAAGAGGCTTCCAGCTTAGAGTGCCGAACACACGACTTGCGCTGATCAGCATCTTGGCAGCGACTGGGCTCAGCCACTTTCTGATGCCGGCCGTTGTTGCTCCCTCCTCTTCCCTCCCTGTGAGTTGCTTCAGGCCAAGGAGGTGTAGAGCATGTAGCCGTTCTCTTGCCGTACAGAGACCAGATGTTCACTCATTTCATCCTTGTGGACAATTCTGTGTTCCTGTATTCCGCACATTGCCACTTCTAGTTGTATTAGGAAGAAGCCAGCTTGTGCCTCTTGTCCAAGCCCACCTTTTTGTTGGTCATGGACTAGATGTTGTAGGTGGAAAGAATGAGACCCTTAATTCTTGCATCTGAGAAGCTTCGTGCTTCTGGCCTCCTGCGCCAGTCAACCGTTCCCCGCCCGAGTTGGTTTAAGAGCGCGCCGTCATCAGGCTTGGTGAAACGCGTAGGAAGCTGCCAAGCTGGTCCCTGCAGAATCCCGCTACTGGGGGTATAGGATTTGCATATTGGGAGTCATCACAAGGGCCCTTCATATGTGCTGTGGGTCGCTGGTCCTCTCAGCACTGCTCGGCGGTCAGAACTCAGAAGAGCCTCCCCTGGCCACCACCCATAGCTGAGTCCATCTGCACTGACTTGTCCCCTGCGATGTAAATTTGGGAGACGACAATGATGACTTCACAAGACGTGAGCCACTATCAGTAAAGTGCTTGGGCACAGGAGCAGATGCATTGAAGATGCTCAACAGTAGCTGCCTGGTGTTTGAAAGCACCTAACCCAGGGGTACTTTTCCTATTTTGTCGAATAGGTGGGGGGGGGGGGGTAGTTGTGATGAGTGCCGGGACGTGTCTGCACACCGACGGGCCATGCGCGCTACCACTCTTGGCACTATCCGATCAGGTGATTGTTGGTAGAGCCAACCAAGGCTATAAACGAGTTCTACTGCAGGTTTGTGATCAGCAGATTTGTCATTCTTCTAGGCAGCTTGCCGACTTAGGCTAACGAGTTCCACCCTGAGTTGTGATAAGAGTGGTCCTTCTCCTAGGCGAACTGCAGCCACATCTAACGAGCTCCACCTGCCTGCGGCATCCTGGTTATAGTGCAAGGAACTCGCTGACTCCGTCTGTCATTATAAAATGACAGACAGTAGGATTTGGTTAAGAGAGGCCAATGGTGCTGTAAAGTGGGATATTGCAGTGGTAAAAAGAAGCTGCTCAATTCTGCATTCCACCCCAGCACATTCTAAGCCATTGAATCCCAATGTAACACAATGTAATATAAATGCTTTCATTTTTGTCCCAACAGTCATCGCTGTCCTCTAGCAAAGATATGATCTCACGAACCATCAGCCCGCCAAATTTCTTTCCTTTCTGCAATGAGCTGCATGAGAAAATCTATGTAAGTATGACAAATAAAAAGCATGACAAAAATGCAATTTATGGAACATAACACCCGGACCCCATTTCACGGCGCTGCTAAGAACAACAATTTGCTCAGCACAGAAAAAAATGGTTTATAAAAACAGGCTATCAGCCAAAACTCCATGCGATTTTCATGCTAAGTAAACAACAGCTGAATACTGATCTGGAGCAATATACATTACATGGAGTTTTGGCTGAAAACTTGTTTTTAAAAGCCACACCTTTTTTGTATTAAGCAAATATTTGTGCTTAGCAGTGCCGTGAAATTGGCCTCTGTTTTGAAATTGAAGATATTGGCTTATGTGGCCCGTATTTTATCAATCAAATGCAGTAGAGCTCGCTAAAATGAAAACCTAGAGTACTTTCAAATTGGATGTAATAATATTTATACTGAGTATTGGCAGCCACACTTGCTATAACAAAAAAAACCACTTACTGGACAAGCTTATTAGGGATCCCATTCTTGCGTTAACGTTCTGCTATAATTCTGTGATTATAAAAGTGTATCGCTAGCGTTAATGAGTGAGAAAATAGTGTACTTTCTTAGCGATTGAAGGTGTAGCATCTGTGTTAGGCACAATGATAACAACTTATCCTTATAATAAGTGCAAATACATGGAGCTAATGTTATTATGAAGTTTCCCTTGATGTATGCTCTTGTGTGCTTTGCATTGTCTTGAAACTGGACCCACGTCCAAATTTAACACTGGAATTATTTTACGGTCCTGATGACACATCTTTGGTCGTCTGCTTTATCAGTTCACAGATAATGGCGTCATTGTCTTTTCCAACGAGCAAAGTCTATATAAACGCAGTTACCCAAGTACCACAAAAACATTCTTCAGTGGCCCAACAAAAATGGTAGCTGCCTTTTGGGCAGACGTCAACAGCAGAAGGTTTTCTCAGACAAGGGATGTCTTCTTTCAGGTGAGTTTGATTCAGGTTTGTAACCTCATCCATTCCATCTTGGACTACGTAAAATCAAACTGCGTACTTTTTTTCAATCAACCAAACAAAGCTACTCAACCTAGATTACTAACAAAGCTCAGCAACCTGTGACTAGTCACTCCAGTTGTAAAGTGGCTTGGTTAAAAAAAGAAGCTTTTGTTGCATAAATGTTGCGGAATCGGAATCTTAAGTAACTCTCAACATTCCCAACCTTCTAAAGTCCATATTCGTTTAGATATCAAACTGAGAGATATTGTATAAAAAACGAGAGGAGTATACCAGTGTGTTCTTGATATAATAAAGATTATTATTAATGTCTGGTAATAAAACCAAGGATACCTCAAAACCACCATAAGCACTGTTGCTCCATAGCCTGAAGAAACCTGTAGAAAGAAGACAACGAGAAGAAAGTACAGTTTTAGAGTTTGCAGGAAAACCCCAGAAGAACATTCTGGCGGAAACCCACAGAGTCAGGCAGGAACTGAAAACCCAATCCACATGTTGGCCCAGGCGGGATTCGAACCTGGGTCACAGCGGTGGAAGGCGAGGAAAGTACCGGGACACCAACCAGATTCTCCCACATTCTGAATGTGTACAAACTTCCATATTTTTTTTAAAACTTACGTATCGTCTTCCTCTCCTTGTACTTGAGTGAAAGGATGCTTGTGCACAGAGCCTAATCAACCAAAAAAAAACCCAAGTTTGGTCCCTTGGTTTCCCCCCCAGGTATATGATGACAGTAGTTCCACCATGTTGTCTACGTTGAGTGGCATCGTCACTGCCCAGTATAACTGCAGCTTCACTGCAGCCTGGGCCCTAGTCATCACATGGCGCTATGTAGAAGCCCTCTCACCCGATAAAGTAAGTATTTGTGACATTTTCTGTCAAAAACAGACAATTTCGAGCAGCTGGTCGAAAAATCGGTTGATGTAATATTTTAAAGATATACATTGTATGTGTTGCCACTTACAATGGACTTATCTTTATTATTTTTTTCTGTTCAGAGTACCAACTCTTTCCAAGCTGTGCTTGTGACAGATTACACTCATGGCTATGTTATCTTCAACTACGAGCGCTGCGGCATGAACTGGAACAAAGACCTTCTGCCTAACGACAACGTCATCCAGGGCTTCACCTGCGGACAACCTGGCACTGAATTCTACCTGGACATACCGAGTGCCTTGCGTTTCCGACCAGGAAATATGGTTGGGAATACCGGGATATACGGGCGCTGGGTCCAGCGACTGGACAGCCTGTCCGACGATTTTGTCAATCCCCGCTTGTTCTGTCGGAACTGGTACAGTGAGCAGGTTGTTGATAATTTTATCCTTTCCTACTGGTTTGCGACTGCTCACACTTGTCCATGCAGTTGGTTCCAGGCAAGTGCGGACCCAAGATGGGCATACATCGGTTACAGTTATTTCCTCCCAGATTCAGGAAGCAGCACATCAGTCGGTGAGTAGCCTATCCACTTCCTCCTTACATCATGAGGGCATGTTTGAGAGCATGTTTGAATGACCTCATGAACAGTGTTGGACCCTTCACTTTCACTTTTGACTATGCGGTTCTTTTTTTAAGTAAATAACAATTAAAAAAGTCTGACACTTCTAAAACTATTTAGATGAGTCAAATATTTACTCGACAAAAACTGGATGGTGAGATGTTAGGATCCTTGACTAAAAGCAGACACAATATAAATGGTAATCATACAATCTCCAAATACATTTTGCTGTTCAATTTCGCAAAGACGAAATTGTCAAATCCTCGACATGAAAGTCCTACACTTTCATTTTGCACAAACAAAATGTTGATCATACCTGACCCTCTCTTTATTTAAGACGTATAACCTCCTTGCGTGCTAATATCTCCCAGTTTACTTCTTTAATTGATTGTAATTTTCTTGCAGCTGCTGTTTGCTATGTCCGGACGTTTCAGTTTCCTAATACCCCGGGCCCGCTATGCTGCTACAGCACACAAACATGGAGTCTTCTCCGGGGCGTCAGGAATGCAATAGTTGCTTCTGTCTTTGAGCATTATCCAGTCAGTCCCTTGTTTTACACACCTAGTCTGTTTAACCAGTGGTTTGGTAAGCACTTAATAAGAAAGCGCCCAATTGAATAATTGAATGTCCCCAACAGCTTTGCAACATTAGATTTAAACCAGAGACCATTACATCTGAACTATAACAACGTCTGACCTTTGCTTATACATGTACAATGGCAGCTGGGATGGGAGCAACCTAGCTTCCATCAAAATGCACATGTCAAAGTGAAATTTCAGTATTTAAAATTTTATTCAATTCAATTCAAACTCACAATAATTTCCATACCAAATGAGAAATACAAGCATTATAATACACGAATAAGTAAATCAGTAAATAGAATTGTCAAAAAGATGTAAACGGCGAACATATATATTGGATGGACTAAACAAGAACAAGTACACACGGACAGTTGTACCAAGACAGAACCTAAGCTTGAACATTTAACAGTACGTATTAAGAGAGAACCCCCCAAAATGCTGAAATACAAATGAGAAGCAAGCTCTGTCAGATATCGGGAGATGAGGCATGTTTGAATCGACCCACAGATGAGAGACATTTAATAGATTCATCAATGGCATCCCCACGGAGCTGCTTTATGTCACACACAAAAAAAGGAAAATATTTGACAAGTATAAAACAGGTTTTCCAGCCAAATTTTATGCAGTGCACATTGCTAAAGACTGATTGTCGGCCGATATTTGCACAAAAAACAATTGTGCATAGCATGTCAATATCCAAAGCCGTGTGTTCTGTTTACAGGAGCTATGTGACATTAGGCCCTAGTTTTGTGGCAGTTAGGTGTTGTTAGTCGTGAATCTAATATGTTGATCTGATGTTTGATTTCAAGAAAGAAGCAATACTGGGGTACGTTCCGTAATTGTTGTTTTGTTTGAACCGCCATTAAGCAAACTTCGTGTTTTTGTACACAGATAAGGAAGTACTGCCTCGGTATTACTGCTGTTCAGCTTCTACACTCTGTAACCTCTACAATTACTACAGACCGGCCATGAGTTGCTGGAGATATCAACCACCATTTTGGTGTAAGTTGGCATTATTGAAGAACTCTAAGAAGCCGTTGTTGTTGTTACTTTTACGCAGGCAAGGGTTGATGAAGAATATTCCGCACCTTTCAGATCACGGCTGTCCAATCATTGATATCCATTCTTACTACATCTGCACATTTTCAAATCATTGCGACAGAGGGAGTTTTAGTTTAAAACCCACTCCAAAGGTCCACGCCTGAGCCCTTGTTCTTGTCAATGGAAAAGGTTGCGTAGTTACTAATTAGATATGCACAATTATGGTTGGTCCAATAATCATTGAGAGAGTCTGGCAGATTGTTTTGAAACCTCTCAGACCATTTTCTGATTTCATAGAACAGATGGAAATGCAGGCATTGAGTCAAATTAATTTGGTCGAATGTTTTTTTCTTTTTGGAAATTCTCAAAAGTCTGGTTCTGGGGAGACCCCCACATCAAAACCCTGGATGGAGTTGAGTACACCTTCAATGGTCTTGGTGAATACACAGTAGCACTAATCCAAGACGACAACGGAGGGATAATCTTTGAACTGCAAGGCCGGACGCAGCGAGCTACCAATGTAGAAACTGGTCAACTAACGGATGCAACATTCTATTCTGGGTTTGCTGCAGAGTATCCAGGAGAAGGGAGGGTTTGTAACACTTCACTTTCAATTATGAATATGTAGCAACAGTTCAATATATTTTTCTATATTGAATTTGAATTGCACCTGATTATTAAACTTGAGTAATTGCCAGCTGTAGCTAATTAAGTAGATAATTGACATGCTTGTTTTTGGCACGTTGCTATGAGCTTGGTCATTCTTTTGAATCTACATGTTAAAATGCCAATTCATCTGACAAAGTAAGGGGAAATATATTTACATTTATTTTGTAGATTAGAAAGGATAGCTATACACTCCTTGTTCCAATATCTATACGATTGAAAATATATTTCTTAAGAGCTAGAATTGTTATGGCATTTTTAAATATAGAAACTCCCACATGCACAATTTTTCTCCCAAATAACATGTACATGTTATTTGGGAGAAACATTGTGATCTTTGCGCTTATTTGTTTTCCTTTCAAAATACGGTACGCGTATTACAAAATGCAAAAACCTAGTCCCAAAACAAAAAAAATGCACATTTTCTGCACGTATTTTGCACTGGATCGAGCACTTTTGGAATATGTTTAGTTGAAAGGAAACAATGCCCTAGCTTTCCTAACCTGTCATATTTCAATAAGAAGTGTTTTTTCCCCGCAGGTTGAAGTGAAATTAAACAAAAGAGAGAACGCTGATGGTCTGATTACAACTGTCAACGGAGACGTTGTCACGCCTACAACAGCAGGTACATTTGCAGTTGATAGAGTTTAATTTGATCCGGTGCATCCACCCTGATTAATAGAGGTATATTATTACACAATCTGTGCTGATCAAGCAATCCTTCACCTCTAGTGATTCTTCATTGAAACTACAACCTGTTACGAGACCCTTGTTGAGCCTTTCAGATGACATCATACAGGGTGAGTCAAAACAAGCGGAACTTAAACCCCCCAAATTAAATTTCTTATTTAAACAAATGAGTAAAACCCAAAATAATTATGACTGGACAGTGGAAAACCAATTTCATAAGCTACTTTTTGATGAAAAAAAATTACTTAAATTGCTTGTTCAAAAATGCGATTCAAAAATCATCGTCACAGTTGTCTTCAAACATCACCAAAGATAAAACCCCAGTTTAAAAGTAAAAAATATAGAACAAAGTCCTTTTGAAGGCCCGTCTTTAAAAAAAAGGGGGATTTTATAAATCATATTGTTTGCCTAACCAGGGTTGTTAATAACGATATTGTGTTTTACAGTTGTTGACAGTTGTTGAAACAAGTACTCTGTGTCATTTTCTTTGTTGTTCCAAACAGTCAAAACATACAATAAATTGCTTTTTTTTGGACGAGACAGGTTTTAAGGTCATTGCGTTTAAAATGGTGAAATTTTGTTGAATAGATTGAGCAATTTCAGCAATTTATATTTCATCTAAAAGTAGCTTATGAACTTGGCTTTCCAGTCGTTATTATGTTTGGTGCTACATTTTTTTTTATATGAAATATATTTTGGGGGTTTGGGTTCCGCTTTCTTTGAACTCACCCTGTACCTTTATACCATACCTCTCAGTTTTGTTTTGAGAATGCAACAAGCAGCCCTTGTGCCTGTCGTGGTTTCTTAGTTCAGGAGCCTTAATAAAGATAAAACTTGAGTAACACTTAACCTAGTATTATATTGGTGAAAAAAATTGTTACAAAGGATTTTTCACTGGCTTTTTTTTCATCAGTAGTGATGAGTTGTATTTTCATTCACCCTTTTTAGGATTGCTAATTGGCAATGTGACTGTCAAAAGGGATGCGTCAACTAACAAAGTAGTCACCATGTTCCCTGGCGATATTCAGTTTACAGTAGGAGTAAACAACAGCATTGGAGACATCACTGTCCAGTTTGGGCAAACATATCGAGGAAAAACCAAAGGATTACTAGGTGAGTACAACTCAAATTACGAAAACCAATTCCACAAATACAGAATTGATTGCCTAAACCAGACAAAATTTCAACAATGCATTGTGACTTCAATTCGATATGCACACATCTTTTATAAGTCCTCACAAGTTCAGTGGCATCCAGTCCCGCGTCAAGTCATGCGTATATTCAAATGAACTGTGACAGAGGCATTCCTTTGTTGTTCATTACAATATTGTGATTTTAATACCTGTATTAGACTCAACTACAATACTAAGAGTTATTGTCTGAGAAAAGCGGGTGCGATGTTGACCTACTGTCCCATTAAAGGGAATATACAACATTTGCAAACATCGAAAAATAAAACTACCACGTTTTTACGAAATACCTTAATAGGATGTTGGTAAATGACAGTCTAAAGCATCCTGTAAAATTATGGCACCTGGTATACTGTCATTTTCAAGAAAAGTGGTATTTTTGTATCAATTTCCAACGCTGATCGGCCGATCAGCGTTGGAAACAACTGGCTTTTTTTCAAATACTGGCCCCAATTGACCATTGCACTTGTTTGCAATCGATTACAAATCTATGAACGGGTACGAGCCAGCTAGACTGGTTCCCTGACCTTACAATTCCCCAATGTATGTAAACTGCTCTGTTTCTTCTTATATGGAGTCAGGGAACCAGACTACAGGAAAATGATCGTTTTTCTTGGTTTTTATAGCATTTTCGAACCCAAAACCTCCAAAAAGTCAGTGTAACTATATTTGCTTTATATTTCCAACCCCCCAATTCCATCCATTTCTGAAAATTACAGCAAAAGCAAATGATGTATATTCCCTTTAAGTATAGGCTCTACTTAAATTAGATCTTCAAAGACAAACAAATACAGCCCTACATTTCATACGACATAGAAGAATGCTGGAGGAGTAGCCCAATCAGGCTACAGGTAAAGCTGGCTTCATCAAGCCACATGGCAGCCAATAAGCAATTAAGCATCCTATATAAAGTTTTCAAGTACTTTGACGCAGTTGCCCTTCTCAAATACTCGTGTAATTAGAGGTCAGGTTCTCAGTCTGTGTAGCATGATTGATTGATTGATTGAATGTCTGCTGTGCAGGTGTTTGGGATGGCGACCAGAGCAATGATGCAACCAGACGTGATGATACTATACAACCAGCCACCGGTGACAACGGAGAGATGATTGAAAGTGACTTCTATACATTTGGTGAAACCTGTAAGTCAATCATTACAGTTGTTGACCGTTGAGAAATCATTTTGCATGG
Organism: Patiria miniata; assembly: GCF_015706575.1. Taxonomy (NCBI): domain Eukaryota; kingdom Metazoa; phylum Echinodermata; class Asteroidea; order Valvatida; family Asterinidae; genus Patiria; species Patiria miniata. Next base: position 2,407,661 of record NW_024037066.1, read on the forward strand.
TATCTTTATATTTAGGTTATTTATCATAACCCAGCATTCAGCCGGGATACCCCATGGAAGGATTCAATGGAGTCCTTAAGGTAGATCAGAAAAAGGTTGAAGGAATACTTCGCAAAGACATTCCAAGAAAAACCCACGCAATCAGGTAGGGACCGAAAATATATTCCACATGATTGAAACCAAGGTCACATAGTGATGAAAGGGTGGAAAGTGTTCCTACATTAACTTGACCCCCTGATATAGTCCAAGTCTCTTTTTTTAGCAACTGTATACGAAAGTTACCAGACACGTAAGATATTTCTTTGCCAAACAAAGAGAATGTTTTCCTAGTTCTGTTTTTTTTATCCTCTTGTTCAAATATATATTATCTTTGGATGCATGCAGGGCGTATCACTGAAGCGAATTCTCTCTTCTATTATGTGGGTGATGAGACTTATGCATTATCAAACGAACACTCCTTCGTGCCAAGTTTCTATGAAGATCTTGTAGCAGCTGCAACTCCGGAAAAACTTGCAAGGGCTCAAGAGTTGTGCGGAGACAACAAGATGTGTTTGTTTGACACACTGGCGACCGACGATGAAAGCATCGGACAGTCTACAGTGATGCTGAATGAAATGAACTCTGCAAGCGAAAGTGCAGCAAGTAAGTAAATCCTGTTGTTCAACAGTCCTTTATTGGTGACTCAGGGTTGAGCAGTATCTTGTGGATGCTGTTGACACCGTACGCTGGCGATGCTCATGCGAAGGCACCACAGGTTTGCGCAGTATTCAGAATAAACAAGTAAGTTGTGAATACTTCTTGCTGTACAGGGTGAGTAAAAAAAAACACCGAAACCCAAATGTCGGGAATATTGTTTTTTGAAGTTCTACATGGTGTGCGTTCTTTCAGCAAAACGAAAACAATTCACACACATCCCTTTGTGATTTGTTTTTTTTTGCTGAAAGAACACTGGACTTTTTGTGATCCGTGGACAGAACCTTAAAACAGTGGTTGTGTTTAAAATTCTGTAACTTAAAATGTACTTGAGTGATTTGAATGATTTTTGTACTAAAAGCAAGCTAGAATTGGGCTTTCATTTCCTAGATTTTAAAAGCGCTACATGCAGAACTTCACTAAAACAATTTGGGTTTCGGTTTTTTTTTACTCACCCAGTATGTGTATAAACCAGCATATAGGCAGCTCGTCCCTCACACAGAGCTCTTCCCATAATTCAATCGTGCATACAAATGATATTTTAATTGCAGTAGAACTTCACTATACAATGGACACAATGGGGTACACAAAAGATTATTAATTTTTGTATAGTGGTCATTTGTGAAACCAATTGTCGGCCATTATTGATCTGTATGATTGTACAAACATTTGGAAGCCAACATTTTTCGGGATCGTTTTGGCCAAATGTCAAGTATATCGATATTTGTTTTATGTATCGTTCTACTGTAGGGCAATAAAATGTACTATTTTTGCACAATTTGCAGCCAACTTTCCACCAAACATAACCGCTTCGGATACCTTCAGGGTGATGGTGGGAGTGCAATTCACAGAACAACTGGAAGCCGTGGATCCTGATGGAGACGATGTTACATTTGCATTGGTTGAGCCAATCGAAGGTGCATCCATCACCGAAGACGGTAAACACAGCCTCTACGAAGTAGTTTTGGCCTTGCCTTCCATCAACATTATTTTGATAAGAGCAGTGTAACGCTTTGCAGTCAAATTAATCTATGAGAAAAAACTCATAAGCCGTAAATGAGTGTGACTTGAACCAACGGCATATAGCTCTTGTCAAGGCTTACAAGCCCCTAGCCCCCCTCTCCCCCACCCTCCCCAACCCTACTCCGCCGCGACTGACCAGTCAACCATTGGACTTATCTATCCATGTTTTTCAACAATTTTTTTGGTTCTCAACGAATTTTCAACTTGTATGCCTTATTTTAATAACACTCCCTCTCCGTTCTAGTTTGGGCTTCTGCAACCATCGGAAAATGGGCTTTTATTATTGATCTGCCCTGCAAGTAGCCTGGTTATCATTCCATCAACCATTATGATTGGGGCAGACACCAGCCCCGTCAATCCACCCTGTTGGGCAACAAAATACTTCGGACAACACATCTTAAAGCATGAGTACAGCAAATTAATTATTTTTTTCAAATTTCAAAAACTAGCACAAATGCCCACTTCCATATTTTCTTACAGGTGGTCTCTTCACATGGACACCAGCGGACAAGTCAAAGGTCATGGTTGGTTTCCTAGCAACAGATGGCAAGGCTAATGCAACTCACGAACCAACCGTACAGCTCTGTGACTGCATGAACGGTGGCACGTGCCTGTGGGATGAGTTTGTGATGGGCACGGATGTTGTCGAAGACCGTTTTGGGGTGAGTGGTTAGTGAATTTCTGCTGGACGCAAAGGGCGAGCCTGTTGTCCTGTGATCGACCGAATCTCTGACTGACTCCCCCCGACTCTTTGACTGACTGCCTGACTGACTTTCTCCCCATAATACTGTCCTGATCTTCCCAAGCTGCTGTCAAACTTCTGGTCCTGGCTGAACAATGTAAGCCTTTTCACACTACATATCTGGCCTATCCATGATGAATTCAACATTGGTCCACTGTGAGCCTGGAACTTGGTCCGGTCGAGACGAGACAAATTGTTCACATTTAAAGCAGTTCATACATTGGGTCATATTTTCTAGGCAGGTAGATATAGAGCCTGAGACTCGACCTTACCACTGTGGAGAGCAGACCCATGTAAAAGTTGTGTTGGATGCTTGTGTATAGAGTGAAAGGGATTCCCAACATGTAGTGGTTCAGCTTGGGTCCGAACTGAAACACAAAACAGGGTTTCCTCAGAAAGGTGTTCTGTTTGAGAGGCTTTAAATCCCAATTTGATAGACACTACCTAAATTAGGCTATGTGAATATCTGTAACAACATAATCAAAAAAATCAAGTTGTTTCGGTTTTTCTTCACTTTCATTTATTTATTTATATTTTTGGACATTGGCAATCATTTCATATCTAGGTGGTGCTATGCGAGTGTGATCCTGGCTGGAGTGGTGAGTTCTGTGAAGTCGATTTCGACGCATGTGAGGACGGCCCCTGCTTCATGGGCGTGGCTTGTTTCGATGAAGTACCACCGTCGTTGAACAACACCTGTGGACCTTGTCCTGAAGGACTTGAGGGTGACGGCAGGTTCTGTCAGGGTAGGCCAAGACTCCCTTGGTTTGAGCATTGAAATTTAACCCGTTATTCCCTTGTGATGATATGCTGAGTTAAGCAAGCAACATGCAAATTATAGCATTTTGTGCAAGTTATTTTGCCAACAATAAACAGCTATGTCAACACTTTTAAACCACTTATATTTCAAGAAATATACTTGCAGTGCAGGAGAGAACAGATTGCTCAAAGTTTGCATCACATGACCACAACTTTAAATTGTTTAAACAAATGCGACATGTTCTATTACTCTCTGTGTTCTGCCCAAAAACTTTCGTCGACCGTATGGATTTATGGGTACATCAGGGAATAGAGACAATGCAGTACAATGTAGTATAGGTGCTACTATGCTAAGGATTAGTTTGTTTAAAAGATCCTCCTGTGCATAAAGTAAATTAGCTAGGAGCAGATACCCTTTTTCACCATGATGTTTGGTCGGCCAAGGTTTGCGTGTATAGTTGGCAACATTAGCCCCTTAGCACATCATCATCATTCATCCTCTGTCAATCTTAAGTACTCTTACCGTGAGTCTCTGAATTAGGATTTTCCTCTAATGGGGTGGAATGAGGGGATGACATCGTCAACACATATGGAGACTAATGTCCCTGGAATCAACATGAAGAGGGGAGATTAGCCACCCCAACCACCCTCCCTCAATAGAAATAACATACTGAACCACATCTACTCCCCCTCCCACAGCTTCTGATAGATGATGTCAACAAACTTCAGAACGATTCTAATTTTGATAGTGAGTACTTTGTGAATGTATGGATCTCACGTTAATTGTGGATGACTTATCGTGTTACCCTGAAGATTCGCTGTTGATTTTCCTGCAGATATTGACGAGTGTGAGCTGTACCAAGACGAGCCAGCCAGCAGCGGTGGACAAGGCTGCGATCAGATCTGCAACAACATCCTCATGGACTACAACTGCAGCTGCGAATCTGGCTACTCCTTGTACATTGACAACAGGCGATGCATTGGTATGCCCTGTGTTCTTTGTATTCACAAACACGAAGACAAACCTGCAAAATACCAAGATAAACCTGTAGAGAGAAAGTTGGTTGTGCCCGTTATAGTGTTGTGAAATCGAGGGATGGATTACATAAGAAGTCATCTCATTATTATCAGGATCAAGTTCAGAAAAGGTTATCCGCAATTTAGGCCCATTATATCTGGTATTATAGTTGTAGCTTTCCTGAAACCTTCCTGTGCTGAAGTTATCATTCCCTTTGTGTGACGCAGACACTAATATTTAGGGTAATTTCTAATTGTCTCCTCAATTTCTGCCACCCCTCCCCCCAAAACACAACAAGCCTCAACTAGGTTCTTTCAACTGAGATGGAATTACCCCAATTTAGCATCTTTCTTTTCTTGGAAGGCGTTTTCCAATTTTCAGCATTTTTTCATTCAAATCTGATTTTCCCCCTTTGTTATCTGAGGATTTGGGGCATGTCGGTGTTTTGTGTGTGTCAGGCTTGGACTCTGTCAAACCAGTAAGTGAGAATGGTTGTGTTTATTTTGGATGATGTAGATATCGACGAATGCGAACTGGACCTGCACAACTGTAGCGTCAACGCTGTGTGTAACAACACCCAGGGCAGCTACGAGTGTGACTGTAAACCAGGCTTCAGGGACGACTTTATGGATGGAACGTCGTGTACAGGTATGTGTTTGAAAACAGTCGAGATGTTGTCAAAATGTGTTGTACTCTGGGAACAAATACATGTACCCTCTGGATGGTTACAAAGAGAGATTTGGACCGCTGATGTACGTCACTACAGACACCTAAACAGCGTATTTCAAAAATGCGATAAAAGCTTTTTTGTTAGCTTTTAGAAGCCCAACCGTTTCTGCCAGCTTAAACTCAGTATCCATAGGTTTTATATAAAACCGCAAAAAAATGTCCATACTTACTGGAGGGGTTATAATTTTTAATCTGATCGTGTTAATGATGACGTCGTTTATGTAGACCTTTGGGGAATTTTTTTAGCTAAATTTTGGTACCCCGTTTGCTACCAAAGATTTTAAATCGTCCCAGATTGACAACGGTTTATGAAAATTGATGCAGTTTGAAAAATTGGAAATTTAAAGTTTACGCGAGGAGAATTTGCTAAGCGGAACCACACATGACCGTGATTGACCCCTACACATTGTCCGCACAAAGCACGGGTAATTCAATGTCGTGTGCTCTCATGCATACAAGCATTGTGCGATCCGCGATATTCCCTGCCGTTCGTTTCGGGCAGTGTGACATTGTCACGCAGCGGATTGCCACTCGCGTACTCTTTCAATTTTCAACTCTTCAAACTGCATCATTTTTCATGAACAGTTGTCAATCTTGGACGATTTACAGTCTTTGGTGGCAAACGGGGTTGGAAAATGAAGCTAACATTTTACATTTCCAAAATTTATATATAAATGACTGTATCATTTAAGATGATCAGATTTAAAATTAAGACCCCTCCAATGAGTGTGGACTCTATTTTATGGTGTTGAGTTAAGCAAAATTGAAGAAAACAATAAAACACGAACAAGTTTAGAAACAGCTGTTGTGATTTGTTTGTATTCTTTAAAATTTCATAATTGTGGAAAAAGTTTACCTTTTTATCAAACGCTCAAAAAGCGTCCAAAGAGTCCAAAATGTATACAGCTCAGGATAGTAATGTTCAGATGTCAGTGCTTGGTATAAAATTCTACAAACAAATTGGGAGCAAAAATGGGTGTTCATCATAGCCAAATGTTTGATAAAACGGTGTTTTTTCACTGCCTTTTCACTGTACAAATGATGGTACTGAACATACCACAACAATAAAGTCACAGCCACGACAACTGCAAATCATTCACAAGTTAAGTTACAATGCGGTCAACCCAAAAATGCAGGGGAGGGACATTGGGAAAGGAAGTATTGTTTGTTTTATTGTGGATTTGAGTAGTTGTCACTACCTGTGGCGACTTGTGGGAATTTGTGTATATTTTCAGGTGTTTTTTAAAATGTGTAGCTAGGCAATTAAGCCTAGACAGGTGAATAAGAAACCGAGGAATAAGAGTTAAATGAGAATGGTAACACACAGTAATGCGGCACCAAAACCCTCTTTTTGTTGGCTTTCTGAAGTTTAATTTAAGTCAGGCAAAGCTCTCAAAAGTCTTCTGTGGAAATTCAGTTATTACAAACAAATAATGATAAAAAAAAAATACGCACAGAAATTCTGCTGTTTTCACTTTTCTTCTCATTTCATTGTTAAGTCAGTATTTCCAGTAATGGAGGCATACAAAATGACATAATCTTCATGAATTTGGAATCAAAGTATGATTTTTCATTTTTTTCCCAATAATCTCTCAGACCTCTTGGAATGCATGGACAATAGTACCTATACTTGCGACGAGAAAGCTAACTGTGAAAACACCATAGGCTCGTACATGTGTGTGTGCATTGCAGGATATGAAGGTGATGGCAAGACATGTCAAGGTAAGGTCATCAATTACTAATTGATTTGGGAATTAATTGCCTTAATTAGATGCAAGCAATGTGCAGTGAACCAAGCAGATACAACACATGGTTATCTCTGTTTCATTGCCAATGCAAATGTGAAGTGAATCTGGTGTAACAAAACTTTCATAGCAAAACCCGTCGGTGTTAAAATGCGGTCAAATTTTTTTCGAACAGGCAGCGTCAAAAAGTTGGCGTGACGTTACAAAGTCGCATTCAGCTGAAACTGTTGTTCGCAACATGACTTTCTACTTTATGTATATCGATAGATCTGAATGAATGCACACGGAACCTGGATGATAACTGTCACGCTGAAGCCGATTGCACAAACACCGTGGGGTCATACACGTGTGCGTGTGGGGATGGCTGGACTGGCGACGGCACCAACTGCACCAATATAAACGAATGTGCCGCATCGTTGCCAGTCTGTCATGAGAACGCTGAGTGTACGGACACTCAAGGCAGCTTTATATGCCAGTGCAACACTGGTTATGTTGGCAACGGAATAATGTGTGCGGGTAAGTAATGTTGTCACAATTTTGTAGTGTAGAGATAATTATTGTTGTGATTGCTTTAGTGATATCAGACCGCCAGGGGGATCTTTGGAGATGCACTGTAAAATACTATACTCTGTTCAGAGTCTCATTTGTATGACGAACATAGGCCAGGGCTGTCAATCTGATTTGTCAACTTCTAACATAACTCCATCACCCTCACCAACTTAGGATGTGTTTAAAACAAACATCTATGACTAAAGATATTCATTATTATAAGTGCACACCGTAGAACAAACACATAACCGAAAAATATCTTCAGCGCATGCAGCCAAGTTATTTTTTCTGCCATTGTTGTTGATTCCAGATTTGAATGAGTGTACCACGGGCCAGGACGATTGTTTGGCCGTTACTGGTGATTGCAGCAACACAGTTGGTAGCTTTGACTGCAGCTGTAAGGATGGATATACTGGAGACGGTCGGACTAACTGTACAGGTAAATCAAACATAAGGAGTGTGCTGTGCACATTTAGTAGTGTCCCTTGTAGCTCCAACATGTTATTAGGCCTGCGACGGAAACAAAACAGCGGACTGAAAATGGGAGGTATCCTCTCTTTTTTTTTTACCAAAACCTTCTTCGCAGATACGGATACAATTTTCTAAAATGAAAGGGCAAAATTGTATTATTGTTATGTTGCCAGTGCCTTGTGTCGAAGGAATACTTTTTAAATTTGTAGGCTTGAGGTAGTTGACAAGATGGGAAGATGTGCTCATATCAGGGGCATAGTAAGACTTCGATTGGGTGTGTGACAACATATTTGCTGACCGATCCCCCGTTTTGGAAGGAAGCCAGGAACTGACTTAAGGAGGCGATGTTCAAATCCCTTGGACCTTATCGGAAATAGGTGGCACCCTTCATTGCAGCCACGCCCATGGTGGTTCAGTAGCCAACTGAGGCTCTGACTGACTGAAATATTTTTTGGTGACAACTCCGGCCTATTTGCTACACCCCTTGATGCGCTGCCTAATTGCCTCTTGCTCTGCAAACACGTTGTTGAATAAGGAATATGACATTGACACCAATTGAAATGAAAGTATTGTTTTGGGGTAAACAAATCTTTCCTTTCTTGTCACAAACTTTGATCCTTGTAGATATCGATGAGTGTCAGGGAAGCAATGATTGTTCTGCGAACGCTAATTGCACCAACACGGTTGGCAGCTATCAGTGTGACTGTGTGACTGGATACACAGGGGACGGACAGACCTGTACAGGTGAGTTGTCAAATAAGGTCTACACTTCAGCACCCTGACATTGTAACAAAATCTTTGTCAAAGGCAAAACAGAAATTGTAAATTGCTTTTTAAGAACATTGGCAAAGTGTGACTGTTTTGGTTAATTGTTTCAGCTGTCAAAGCCATTATGCGCAGTAAATAAATTCTCTAACTTTCAAGTATTCAGGCGAAGACTTTTTATTTTCTTTAGTCGAAACTTTTCTGCTGGATGTTGCAATTATATTATATCAGTATATCAAAATAACTGTAAAAAAGCCTTTGTTGCCATTTAAACCCAAGCTACAACCATCCTCTTCCATTATCGTTATTAAAGTCCATTGTCCAACACAAATATCTTCTTAAGTAAATTGCATCAGGTCAGTTCAAAAGACCAGTAACAAGGGATTTGCAATAACAGAACGATGACCCTTTTCAAAATTGTCAGTATGTTACTAGTTGTGCTATTTGTTGCGATTCACTGATGCACTTCCTTTTGTACAGACATTGACGAATGCACTCTTGGTCTAGACGACTGCCAGCAAGAGTGCTCCAACACCGAGGGATTATTTACTTGTAATTGCAGCGCTGGTTTTATCCTCCAAGAAGGAGTTTGTCGAGGTGAGACTTTCAGTTGCTCACTTTCCTTGAATGGGCCAGTTTGGGATCCCAACTGTGCATTTGTAAATCAAGATGGAGAAAAAATGCTATAAAATGATCAGTTTTTACAATGAGCAAATTGATATCTTCTTTCGATTTTAGTAAAAAATATCATAAAAAAAATGAAGGAATTTGAATAAGTTAGGAAACATCATAGTAAAATACTTCCCCGATAACCCTCGAAAGAAGCTTAATAATTTCGTGTAATTATCTTTACTTCCAAATATCTTAACCCATTGGTCAGTGTACTGCCCAAAACTGCCCCAGCACTGTCTGTTTTGTAGATTCATCAGTAAATAAATTCAAGTAATACAATGTAATACAATGTAAGCTTCTTTGCCATCGCAATGACCGATTTGTATTTATTTTTCTCCCACAGCTGGAATGATGTGTTTGAATACAAATTGCACCCAGGGTGACTGCTACAGAGCCAGCAATGCAGACATGTGCCGCTGCTACTCAGGATATGCAGCCGATGGTGATCTCACTGTCTGTGAAGGTATAATATTCATAAACTTTCTTCCTTTGAAACTTGTTTTTATTTGTTGGTATGTCACAACAAAATGAGCTTAACATCAGATTTCTTTTCAAGAATTGAGCGATTTTGTATTTCTGGAAAACATTTGCGGAAAACAGTTCCGTGGGTTTAAGAGAACATTCTTATAACTTCACCTTTTCTGACTGCATTTCAGATATTGATGAGTGTACAAGCCAGAGTGATCCTCATATGTGTGGTGCCAACTCCATGTGTGATAACCTGGACGGCAGTTATGAGTGTAGTTGTTATCCCGGCTACACTCTCAATAGTGACCAACGGACCTGTTCAGGTATGTCAATCTAACAATGAAACTAGGAACCAATTTCGTGGGGCTGCTGAGCAGAAATATTGCTTAGCAAAAGTACTGAATCAACCGCAATAGGTGTATTTTGGGGAGGGGCACTGTTCAAATAAAAGTACTTCATTTCTGGTAGAATGTGTATGAATAAACAAGCACTGTAGTCTACTTGATTTTTGCTTGAAATCTGAGCTCCGACAAACCATCATGTCATTATTTCATGATATTTAGATGTGAACGAATGCCAGGCTGGTACTGATAACTGCGACGCTATGAGCCAGATGTGCGTCAACGATGAACCCTACTTCACTTGTGACTGCCAGTCTGGCTTCAGCAGCGAATTTTTCAACGGATCCTGCTCAGGTGAGGACCCTTTCCTGCTAGGCGTGTGTACCTAGGGACCTTTGGAAACTTTACGAAGTTCCACTTTGAGGGTTGACGAAGCCACCCCCACTTGTTTAGGGAATTGGCCTATTGTGCACTTTACAACATGTTCATTATCAGTACTCCTGTGAGTGTGAGTGAATCATGGAAAAATGCAGGGCATGTATTCCAGAAGGCTCAAAACTCAATGAGATGTCAGCTCATTCTTTGTTCTATGATTGTGAACGAGAATATCAAAAGTCGATTCACAAAATGCACACCAAGATTAGTATTGTGAACAGGAGTAAACAAAGCTGAAATCTGCAGTTTGAATTTCTTAGCCTCTTAATTACAAATTTTGTTAACTTTTCATTTGTTAGACAAATTTCGAAAGTCAGTTAAGGACCTACATGTGTACCAGTAGTCAACCACAACCTGTGAAGACCAAAATAAGCCATATCTGTAATTCTGTCAATATGGCTATGGATAGTCACTGCAACATGTTGTTGGTAGAAACCCTCAGAGTCGCATCCAAAACCACTCAATTCAAAGAGACCTTGTCACTGCCAAAAATTAATTGTAGTTATGTTGTACTGACACTCCCAAGAACCAAGGCATCAACGGCTTGGGACATTGTGCAGCTCCCACTTTAGTTCAATTTATACTCTGTCAGAAAAATAAGATTCATGTTTGTTTATGTTGACAGACATTAACGAATGTTTGAACGACACCTTGAATGATTGCCACATCGACGCTGACTGCCTGAACAATAACGGTTCCTTCACCTGCCAATGCAAAGACGGATTCACTGGCACAGGACAGCTATGCTTTGGTAATGCACTTTGTGAATGTATTTTTTTATGTTTTGGTATGATTACAATTTAATGTGAGTGTTTGTTTGGTGTTTTACATTTTTTACGAGACCCCAATTGACATTTATAACCCATGTATTATCTTATGCAGTTAGATACTCGTAACAGCATAAGACCTTTTATGATGCTTTTTTGAGGGGGTGCTAGACTTTACAATAAAACCATGGGTTCTATTTCCATCAGTTTTATTAGCCCTGCACGGTTTGTAGCGTGCTTTGAATTCACACTTGGTATGATATCATGCCACCAAATGCTTGAAATGATGTTCCTGTTTCAGTTGTGGTGTTGATTAATGGAATACCTGATGTAAGTTTGACATATGCTAATATTCCTGAAGATCTCGGCTAGCTTTCACAACTTTGTCCTATTTCTATTGGTTTTTAAAAAAAATAATTTTAAATATCAGAAATCGTAAACGCATTATCGACACAATGTGAAGTTAATTGAAAAAAACTTCATGGGTCTATTAACATTTGAAGTTGAATTTGTTTTCCCCCAGATATTGATGAATGTTCCTTGCCCACCAACGACCCGAACTACGCCAACTGCAGTCCCTTCGCATCGTGCACCAACCTGGCGGGCTCATTCCAATGCAACTGCACCACGGGATACGAAGGGGACGGGCAAACTTGCCAAAGTATGTGAAAAAAAAATAATCTGCTTTCGGCCTTACTAAGAAAGATGACCGCCAAGACAGGCTTGTGGCAAAGTATTGTTACGGTTCACCTTGAATGTTTGGATTTGTTGCAGAAGCAATCAATAAACATATGGACTGTGTATCACAAGTGCCCCCGTTATGGTTGGAAAGAGAAAGTTGGGACACACAGAGATGCGAGGGACCCTTGAATGCATTGCCTACAGTGTCTGACACTTTAAATGTGAAGATTCCATGGGGTTGTACATAATAGAATAAATAAATACTGTGTATTTTATGCCATACGCAAATGGACAAGTGCAGAGCTGTGAATGCCTTCTATTGGAGCTCTCAAGAGTGGTAATGAAGCACTGTGTACTATGCATGGAGTCCAAAAAATGTATCCCAATTCCTGTATGGCCATATGGCAGAAAACTGTTTGGTGCATGGAACTTTTGTATTTACTCACATGATGCCAAATATATTTGAAGTTTGTCATACAATGTTATTTTTTTTAGTGTGAGTGTATCTTAATGGAAACAACGTGAAATCGTTCCGCCAATTAGAATTTAGTTATTACTTCAGATGACCAATAGGCGGGGCTAGCATAAATTAGCAAGTACACACGGTACTGATTTAATATTCATATTTACAGATCATAGATATGGGTTTTTTCTAAAAACAAAAAAGAGGGGAGGGAGAGTTAACCTTGGCCACTTTGGCCTCGAAAACGTAAACCAGTTTTTTTGTCCACATCAAATGGATCTTATTTTGAACATGTGAGGCCACTCTTTAATTACCTGTACACATTATGAGCTAAAATACATTTCCCATTTTCTTCAGGCACTTCACCTGGTAAGAAAAATGGGGTAGGCCTTCTTAAGTCTTGATGCGCCCACATTTATTTTGCGACCGTAAAATTACATGTACAACACCCATTTCTTTCACCAGATGTCGACGAGTGTGAGAGTGGGATCCCCGTGTGCGCTACCAACAGTACCTGCACGGACAACCCAGGCAGTTATCTCTGCACGTGCGACGATGGTTTCCGTGGTGATGGCTTCACCTCGTGCGTCAACATCAATGAGTGTCAGGAGAACCCTGGCGTGTGTCACTCCTTAGCGACGTGTACAGACACCGAGGGGAGCTATCGCTGCGACTGTAACCAGGGTTACCAAGGAAATGGAACATATTGTGAAGGTAAAACAATTAACCGATTTTATACTTTTCTCATCTCTGACCTGACTACACGAAATGAGCTTAAAGTCTGATTTTGTTTTTACGAATTGACATATTTCTGGATACTGCTAAACAAGCCCTTTCCAATAACGAATATAATGGGGTGGTGAGTGCGTTAATGGAAACACAAACAACTAATTTTATTCAGTTTTTGAGGCAACCACTGAAATTGCAAAATAAATTCAAACACCATGAACTACGGATAAAAATCAGGATCAAGAGAGAGAAATAGTTGAAATGGGTTAAAAAAAGGTTTCAGAAATGTTTGACTGAATTTAAAGATAAAGTTGAGGACAAGTAGAAGAGGACTTATAGATGGACATTAACTCCTCAAACCAAAAAGTCGACCGGCCCATCAAATGAGGCCTTGTCTCACTGTACTTTAAAGTTGAAAAGGGCAAGATTTCGTGATGATGGTTCGCATTTTGGAAACTAACGAAGTCACCAGATTTTTGACGAACAGGAGTACACGTTTAGACTCCATTGAATAAGTTCCTTTCTGCTAGGTAGTTCACCAACATTTGAAAAAGGGTCATTGCTGTTGAAGATCTGTTCAATTGCCGATCGACTTGCTTTCCACATCCAAAACTCGAAATTTACATATGAAATCAAATCTGATATTTGAGAATCGATCTTGTCTGTAGATGTAAATGAATGCATGACCGGTACCGATGAGTGTGCAGCCAACATTGCCGAGTGTACGAACAATGTCGGTAGCTACATGTGTTCCTGCATAGGTGGTTATGTCTCTGCAGGCTTCCCAGCTGGCAGACAGTGCGATGGTAAACACCTTCTCTTTTATTTTAATACAAAAGTTAAAAACCTATGGCTCAGGTTATACATTTGCTAGAATGTGAGCAGGGAGGGGGTCATGCGATGCCAGGACAAGTGTATGGAACTTGCACAAGCACTTTCCAACTTGGAGTGAATTTGGTCCTAAATAATTTGTGAGGTCTAATGTGAATGTGTAAACATTCCAGATCCCTCAAATTCCAAAATCAGGTTTCAGAGGATTTTGCAGGATTAACAAGAAGGTAGAGCCTATTCACTGTAACTACAAAATGACATGATGCCATTAGCATATCTATGTTTTGGTCGGTGGAAGTTGGGCTTATTAATTCAATACAAGATGTTCCAAACAGTACTGGTAGTAAAACGCTGATGCTCTCAATTTATCAAAGGGATCATTTCGCTGGGGTTACAAGTTTCTCCCCTCCCCTCCCATGTGCTCCCCTACGCCCCCGCCCCCTCCTCAATTAAACTGGATAGATCACTACTTGATGCTTCTTGAACGATGAAGTACAAAGATTGTGCAATTGGGTCCTGTACTCAGTTATGAAATTTGCAGTATTTAGGAAAATTCCTTCGCAAAGGATGCCCTGGGAGAAAGAGTTATAGACATGCTCTAGTTGTGCATCTCTTTCCATTCAGTTGAGCCTGGAGCTAGAATCCTGCCGATTGATGTTTGTGAGTTATCAGGCAAATACTGAATATTGAATTCATATACTAATGATTGTCTCTTGATTCTTCCAGATGTTGATGAGTGTGCTTTGAATACTGACACCTGCGAAACATCAACCTCTCAATGTAACAACACTATTGGTAGCTACGTGTGTGATTGCTTGGAGGGGTATGAAGAGAATGTATTGGGCCAATGTGAAGGTAATAACTGCATTGTCAAAACAGTGCTGTGCTGAATATTTGAGCTATATTATGATACATTTTCACTTGTTCTATTTTTGGACAGTTAATACTGTAGGATTAACATCATTTTTAAATCTTTCATTTCAAATGTCGATTTTCAGTATTAGCACTGTAAATACATTGCCAAAAGTGAATTTCATTCGGGTGGACATCCTCCCGCTTAAACTGACAAATGTTATCTTTTTGCAAATTACTGAAAACGTTCCAATTTTTCTTCCTGGAATAATGTCTTTCCTCATTGGGAATCTGTGTCCATAGCTTAACTTGAGGCCTTTGGTTTTGCTCTGTATGTAAACTTGAAAAAGCCTTAACCCGTCTCAATCTACAAAACTGCTCCTAGATGTAATTTCAACTTTGCAAAACCTTGTTTCACATTTATCATATTTATTGTGATTTTGTTGCACTCCCGATCTGTCAAACTAAGATGTTTGACGGATTTTGCAGGAACGATGGAAGGTACGTAGAGCCCAACCACCTACACTAGTAAATTTGGGTTTGATGGCCCATTTAATTTAGTTGGTTAATTGTCCTGAGGATTCAGGAAGGTTCTTGGCCAAAATACTCAGGGTGTGTTTGGTTTAGTGAAGTGTTTGTTGACATTTTCCCATTGTTCAGATGTGAACGAATGTATTGGTACTCCATGTACGATGATCAACTCAATGTGCGCTAATCTGCCGGGAACATTTGAGTGCAACTGCATGCTGGGATTCTATCAACAAGGCGCAACATGTCAGGGTAAATATTGTTCTAGATTTGTTGGAAATCGTTACACTCATTCATGACTTGTTTTTTGTTTAATTTGCAACTAAAACTTTGATCTCCACGACAAACGTTGTATAGATATAAAGGGAAAATTAAGGTGTGAGCATGACCGGTGTGCTAATGCGGACAAACATTTCCCAAAACGTTAGTCCGAAAAGAAATAGGAAAAATAGCTAGAAGAATATAGTGGATGAATATATAACAAGACTGTGGCTGTCAGGTCATCTTTGCAGAGCCTTATTATTTTAATGTGTATGTTTTTTTCCCAGCGGCTTATTCAAAAGCGTCATCCGCCGTGTTTGAAATCATCAGTGGCTTGGCTGTGGGCGGTGCTGGATTTGATCTGGCAACAGGCTCCGTCACCTACCGCCAAGATTTGAAGAATTCGGTACATAGATTACACCAATAACAATTTAATCCCCCATAATTTTGAAATGATTGATGGTGCCTGCTGGTATGGATGTGGTGCATTTAAAAAAATTTTTTTGTTAGAGTTTTTCTTAACCGTTCAAATGGAATTAAACTTTTATAAAGGAAACTGAAATTTATTAGATCATTACTCCAATGAGATCAACATTGTCTATACACCTGTCTATTTCTTTGACTTGATGACATTCCAGGAGGTTTGATTTAACTATTTGCAACATGGCAACTGGTTTTTGCTTCAACAAGTTCAGTGCTCATTGCCTCTTCCATGTGCAACCAGACGCATACTTAGGCAGGTGGTGGCTTACTTTTGTGAAATGTTGACTGGACCTTTCAAACTTGAAACGTTTAGACAGTGCGTGAAAGTTTTGTTGAATGTTTATCATATTAAACGTGATTCCCATCCTGAATTGTTGGTACTCTTTATGGCTCATGTTGAACTCAGATGGAGGCAGCTTTCATAGCTTCCTCACTGACTAGCTCCTTCAGGGATGTGGTCATCACAAACTTGACGCTCAACTCAGACTCATCAACAGCTCTGCTGGAGTTGGTCATCAACTTCGACAGTGGCTCTGGACACTCGGATCTGGACATCATCATGGCATTGCTTGGCCAGGTGACGGGTGGCAATGGGGGTCAGCTGGCTCCCAACCACCAGCTGATCAGACGGACATTCATCATCGGCGACCCCAGTAAGTCCTCACTCTCAAGATGAGATATAAATCAACCTCTATTCTAACAAAGGGGAATAGCGAGCAGAGGAGACATTCACAGTTTAACAGTTCATGTTCTGATGTTTTTTTTTTTCAAACCAGAGTGTGATGCGGCGCCATGCGTGAACAGTGGTGAGTGTGTTGAAGACAACTTGGCCACGGGAGGATACACGTGCAGCTGCCCGCCGGGCTACAGCGGACAAAACTGCCAAGTTGGTAGGTGAACTTCCGTACAAAGAGCACAATTGTTATATGTAGGGAATGGCTATCATGGACAGGGGATATGTCATCAAACCCAACGAAACAGGGAAACTTTGTTTGACATTTATACTATCATGGATTGTGTTTTTTCACAGCACCTTGTGACGTCAACCCTTGTATGAATAGTGGGAATTGCGCAGTTGACTCGACATCGGACACTGGATACACCTGTAGTTGTGGTCAGGGGTTCAGTGGCCCTCAGTGCGAAACAATAGGTAACTGAAGGAACTATGTGCTTTTCATTTGTCAGTGTCAAGAAATCAAAGGCATAGCAGGCTGACACCAAATAGTCAAATGTTCAGGGATTAAAGACAAATACAGATCATTAAAAATATTTGCATGACTCTACATAGTCTATTACTTGACCCTTATTACTTGAAAGTTCTTTGTAAAGGCTTTATGGTAATTCTAAAAATCTACATATGTTTCGATATCTCATTCCACGTTCATGGATGTAAAGCATTGATGTATGCACTGTTATTACCTAAACAGGACGTTTGACGTCTGAATAAAAACTTCTCTCAGCTGAGAGATTTATTTAAGCTTTTCCTCAAGAATTTGTTGGCCGTGACTCTTGTTCAAGTTTTAAACGACATGCCACAATTGAGAAAGTAGAGATTGGAATGGAACAAGTATGGAACGACTAGAGTTTGGTGGGTCATTCAAGTTCATGAAAGGTCATTAAAGTTAATGAAAGAGGAATCTATTGTGGAGTCGGTTTTCATGCTTACCTTGATCTCTGGCTTATATAGCACGTAATAAAACATTTCCAACCCTCCTCTGGGTTGTGATTGAATTGGATATTTTTTTTTATATTCTTTTAAGCACCTTGTCAAATGGGCAACGACTGCGTAAACGGAGCAACATGCAACAACGCTCTGAACAACCCTCGTGGGTACACCTGCAGCTGTGACGTAGGATATATGGGAGAAAACTGTGAAATAGGTAACAAAATTAAATGTTATGCTTGTTGAAGAAAGAATTAAGTTTTAGCTCAATCATTCATCGGTTTTTGATAATATTCAATTTTTTTTTTTTATGGGTTTGATGATATCAGTGATGGTGCAAATAGTAGTTAGCACACAGTATAGGGAAACCTTACAAACTATCTAGCTCACTGAAATTATAATAAAAGAGGAATAGTGGGGGAAAGTCCAATCCATGCCCTTGAGAAACAACAAGCAGTTATAGTCAGAAAAGGTTGACAAGTGTTTGAAAATAGTCAGATATTTCTAGTAACTCTGGGTAACAGAATGGTAATATGAAACAAGCCCTTGAGAATCTTTAGGAGACTCGAGAGACAGGAATATAAAATGAGCGCTGAATACGTGTTTTCTTTTCAGAGTGTACGCTTTCATGTGCGAATAGCGGAGAACTTGATCTTGCAGCATGCACGTGTGCATGCACCGACAACTGGAGCGGACTGAGCTGTAACGGTCAGTTAACAAAAAAAAACAGTCAAAACAAACGAACAAAATTGTGTTTACTGGTTGTATTTAGTGTCAAAAGGGATCTGAAGAAAGCAGAGTTTATGGCCATGAGTTTAAATTTAGTTGACCAGATAGCTACGATATCACTACTGGACGATTGATTGGTCTAGTGTATAAAATGGAATAATAGACTTCAAGTCATCCTGGTAAATTTTTTGGAGCAAAAAGTAGGACCTTTACATACCTCATCAGATGTAGATATTAAATCATTTACTTAACTTTCTTTTTTGGGTAACCATTCTACGAACAGCAATTAAAATGTAAAGGTCAGGGTGAAAAAACTTCTTCAGTTATAGTGCCATGGCTTCTTAAATTTTCAAAAAAAAACGTTGCACAGGTTTTTAGTTTAAATTAAGCCTGTGCTCTTGATTTCAAGCCCCACCTACCACATCATTTCTATCCCTTGATTTCATTTATTTGCAGTTTGCTTGGGCCTTAAAATGCAATATTTGTCGGGAAAACATGACGTTCCACACTTTGGAATGAAAGATTAACATAAGACCACCTGTGGTCGATCTTTTTATGAATGGGAATGTTAGGCAGGATTTAGCCCATTATAGTCGCTTCAATGCCCCACATGCACCTGTTATCTCAAAAGCCCAATTATTGCACAGTTTAATAGATTCGTTGTAAATTACATACAATGTAATACAATGTGGTGCAGATGTTAATTGTTTAAATGTTATGTGATTGACCTAGATTGCGCATTGGACTGCATGAATGGTGGTAATGTGAATCAGGCGACATGCCAGTGCACATGCATAAACGATTGGAGTGGAACGACCTGTACTGGTAATTACAATATAATGATTGCCGTTTCTTGTGTCATTGTGGTTGGATGTGTACTTGCACCCAATTTTATGGCGCTACAGAGATTATTTAGCAGAAAAGTTGTGCTAGTTGTAGCAGAAACTGTTGCACTGACGCTGACCTTCAGCGTACTTGACAACACGCTTGGAGATTTGAATCCTCTCAAAATTCTGTCTTCGAAGTCAGAGTGCGTGTATACTGTCTTCTGTCTTCGTACTGACGGTCTCCGTGAAATAGACAGACGCCTTGTGTGCAGAAAATCACGTCATTGGGCTCAGTTGCCAATTGGGCACAGTGCAAGTATACAAATGAAATGGAAAGGTTTGGCATATGATAAAACAAAATGATGGAAATTCACCATGTAGCATTCTTCGCTGGTGTTAACAAAACATTAAAGAGCTGATTATAAGGATACAGTCTCTAAAAATAATTTGAGTTAGAGAAAAAAAATTGAGCAGTGTTATGGACAATGATTTGGATAAACTTGGTTCTCTCCCTTTTTTTCTTTTTTTTAGAGTGCAGCTTAAGTACCTGTCCGCCAGGAGAGAATCTGTTCACCAGTACTTGTCAATGTTCAGGTATGGGCAAATAAGGACAATATTGGACGTGTGAAAATTACCCCACTACAATTTTGTTTTCATGTTTCTGATATTTACAAGACATGAATTTGCAGATTTTGGCAAAAAATTATACATGACCCCACCCATACCAATAATTTCCGAGTTACAGTGGCTGTTTCTTCTCGTTCTTTTTTATGTTACTTGTTCTCATTCTAAAATTCAAAATGACGGCAACATGCCAATAAACCTAATAAATGCAAGAAAAATCCAGTTGCATTTTTGCACTCTCATTTTTGGGTGTTAAAGTTAAAATAAAAATAAAGCAACACAGGTTTATTTTACTCATTGCTCCCTTTTTGTTGTCTGTATGGCAGCTTGCTCATCCACCTGTCTCAATAATGGAGTGCAGGATCAGACAACTTGTGAGTGTACATGTGACAGTGACCAGAACTGGACAGGGAATAACTGCTCAGGTAATTGAACACCAATCATGATTTCTACTATGTTAATATATTTGTCTGTTAAGTAGGAAATCTTGCCTCTTTCTGTGAATTAGGGCGCTCTGACATTGCAGACAGTTGCACCACACAACACGAATTTTTCAACGTTCTCTATCGCTCTCTCTATGAGTGAGGCGGGAGAGGGGAGTCTTGGGTTAAACTCCATTCCCAGTTGTCAGTTTGGTCAATATCAAGAATGCATGCTCTCTCGGACTTTCCAAAGTCAATATACACCACCACTTTGTTTCATTTTTCATTGGGTCATCATACATGCACAACCCATTTCATGTAGCCCATTTCATGTAGCGAAATGATCGCCCTTGTCAGCAGAACTGACTAATCATTGGCATAATGAGGCCTTTATGAACAAATTTAAAAAGGTGCAAGATTTTGTTGAATACTATCCAACTCTAACATTTCCTTTTGATACGAAATATGTTCAGCATGTGCCCCTCTTTTCAAGTCTTTCAAGTATTTTATTATCACGGGAAGCTGGCTCATCGGCAGTTATGTGGTCACATACTTATAGTGTTTAACATTTCTTGGCAAATCAAATGTGAACTGACATTGTTAAAATCTCCATAGTGCTTACAAACATTCATCTGTTTGGTTTGCAGTATGTCCGTTAGTATGCGCAAATGGTGCACAGCTGAATAGTCAGACCTGTGAATGTCCATGCACAGGTAACTGGATGGGAACAACATGCTCTGGTGAGTGTTGTATTTACTTTTCAAAAATACGGATTGTTGTCTACCTATGTGCTCTTGTCCTCCAAGTCGAGTGTTCACAAGAAAAAAAGGGGACACACAGCACACAGGATTTCTAACTTAAAAAGAAGCTCTTATTTATTTCACCAAACAGACTCTGTGGGCAACTTGCATCAGAACTACAACTGCTGATCTCCAGCATAGACAAGCAGTCAAGCACAGCTTCACAAAACTTTCACTTACCTATCTATAAAAGGCAATCTCGGATCACGCGCTTAGCTAGACAAAAGAACTAGGTCAGCGCACCTGTGACCCAACGCGCCAACAATGCGCCGCCGGTGCTCTCCGGCAGCGGCTAATGAACAAAAGCAACAACAAAGTGAAATTCAGTTCGTTACATTATCATTGAATATTTCACCGAAAAATCTATCACTGCTCTTATTTAACAGTGTGGAAACTGAAGGAAAATCATGATGTTAGCACACCTTGAACTAGGTGCATCGATCTTGTAACAAATCAAGGCAGCGATCTTTGTGGGGGAAAATGTTAAGATGATTAATAAGAAACAATTTGACACAATACAATACATTTGTCTTTATAGAAGAGGACGTTTCATGTTAATCAACTGGAAAAGAGTTCAATTACTCTACCTTATGTGATGTAGCCTCCACCCTGTGTGAAATCTGTAAAGTCCAAACAAGCTGTACAGTCAAACTAGTGGTAGTCACAACTGTAAAGGCATAGTTCCCTGATGTACGCAATTTTCAAGCCTAGATCTGCTCCTGTAATAAAATTCAATAATAAACTCGTACATTGATTAAGTGGAAGTTTGTCCTGAGATGAACCGTAGTTCTTTTGTGAACCCAGCAACTGATGTAAGGTCGAATTGAATGAGGTATTGAATCTGTAACAAAAGGTATTATAAAAAGAAATGGTATGATATGAAAGAGGTGAATTTGAACCTTATTTACAGATTGCCAACTGATCTGTGCAAATGCTGGGAATCTCGATAGTGAGACATGTCAGTGTTCATGTACAGGTAGCTGGACTGGAACCACCTGTTCTGGTGAGTTTTGCTTTTAATTGTAGCTGCATATCCCTCCTGGGAAATTAAGGATTCTACCAAAATTAAAACTGGCTAGCTGCTCAAATCTTGTTTTGTAGTACACAAACCAAAACAAACAAAAGAAAACCCATTTTGAAAACATGAAACGAAATGTCACACTAGCTCCGTTCATACCCTTTTTAATATTAACAATATCTTAAGATACTTTGTTATGATAAAAGTACTGTGATGTTTTTTCAGACTGTCAAATTTCCTGTGCAAATGGAGGTACACCGAATGACGGAACGTGTCAGTGTCAATGCGACCAAAACTGGATGGGAAATACCTGCACTGGTGAGTACCGGACCAGTCATAGGCATGTACATACAGTAGAACATATATAACAAAAACACCACCATAACAAAATTGGCTATAT
Source organism: Patiria miniata (assembly GCF_015706575.1). NCBI lineage: Eukaryota > Metazoa > Echinodermata > Asteroidea > Valvatida > Asterinidae > Patiria > Patiria miniata. The sequence continues at coordinate 2,430,149 of NW_024037066.1, forward strand.
ACAAACAGCCTCTTTAGCTCCCAAATTGTATGTACAATTTTAAGAGCGCTGAACTATTCAGTTACTCGATTAAACTATCAAAGTGTCGATTATCCGGTTGCATTTTCTATTTGATTAAATAGAAAACCACTTTGTGGAAACAAACGCTTCCTTTCAAAAGGCTTAAGAGAACGGCCCAAAACGTCTAAAACCAAAAATCTCAAACATTCCATGTAGCGTTGGACAACATAGCGATACAATATCGCCACGAATAGGCCTATGATATTGGTTTAAAAAACCCAATGGAAATCGCCTAAGTTAGACAAAATCGAGATATATATAGGTGATATTGTAAATCGCCGTCGTTTTTCTCAACCCACATTTTCCGCAAGAAAATCGGCCGTTTGATTAATCGCAAACGTAATCCAACAGGGAACAATTAATTGTTTGAAAGAATAATCGTAAACTTGCGGCCCCAGAGCATTTGCAGCCTAAAATGGTGACCACTGTGCACTATATCGACCCAATTATCTTCATTATAACATGGTTATACGGTATCACATCTCAGTGTGACCTGTTTTGCTGAGAAAAGCTGATAAGCTATATATACACGTATTGATATTTATACAACGCCTGAATAAAGTCCTGCCATTTGATTGAATATTCGATTCCACGACGAAAATTCTATGAAAATTTCATGAAATAATTCTTACCCTTTCATTCATAAACATTAGTTGTTTGTATAGAGTAGCCTACCACTGAAGAAGGGGACTGTTGTACAGTAAAAAAAAATTACTGATAGAGATTTTTTGTTGCAGACTGCAACTTGACTTGCATGAATGGCGGAACGCTCAACACTGCTACTTGCCAGTGTTCGTGTGCACAGAGCTGGACTGGAGCTGACTGTTCAGGTATGGAAACAAAGTTGTAGACAGATGTGTGATTTACAGTGATATATCAAGAAAGGTTTCAGGATTTTTGTCAGGAGGCTGGCATAATTTCCCATACATTTCAAAGGAAAGAAATTAGTCTAGAACACCATGTCTTTCTTGGAGGTTGGATAAACGTTTGTCTTAATTGTTTGATTCACTATTCGTTTGCCATATACATGTATACAATTGCTAGACTTTCTGGATACCTTAGTTATCTCCTTTTCACACAATGAGAAAAACTCCACTTTTGTGATCCTTGAAAACTGACCATGTGTCCACTAAAATCTGGGAAAAGGGGGATCTTTTAGGCCCTTCTGACAAGTGTGTCCTTACACGGTCATGATGCCTACGGTTGGAACATGAAAGAGGCGCAGGTGTTACGGTTCAAGTTGGAACATGCAAGATGCGCAGGTGTTGTCAGCCACGTCCGCAGAGGGCGGGGCTTCTGGCCAAATACATAACATACAGTCCATTATTGGATTAACATTAGTTAATTAAACTTCAACAAAAGTAGGTGTGATTGCAACATATGACAGACATGCAATTCAACTGCATCCCAATGTACCGCACTTTTATCCAGCATTGATTCACACTTTACAATTAAATTGTTTAATTAAATTCTTAACTGATTGGAAAGTATTCCTGAACGTTTTGATATGCTATTTTTGTGCATCAGAAAACTCTCAATAATACCCAGTTCCTTATTCCAACTCTACATGCTCATAATCATGTCCCTTGGGGATCAGTTTGGCACAGCTCCACTTTTCGTGCCCTCCACCACTGCGACCTGGGTTCGAATCCAGCTTGGGCCTTCATTGTGAATATGTTTTCGGTCCGTACCTGATTCAGTGGGTCTTGCCTGCATGGAATGCCATTCCCAGGTTTCTTCCCACAAACTACACTGTTATTTCATTGTTCATATCATACCAAAGGGCCTCACTTGAAATACGTCAAAAGAACCTTAGATCTTGAAAACTGTAGGCCTACCCGATCACCCTGCCGTTTTTGTGCTGTTTCAGCCTGTATTGGCAGTCTCCCAAAATGGGAATGTCTTTGTTCATGCAAAGACATTCGCATTAAACGAAGCCATAAACGATCTGAGTATGCATTATTGTTGCTAGCATTGAGACTTGAAGCATGATCCCTAGGCACCTGTCACTTACAATGGCCATTAATTAACTCTCATCCGGCTCATTGTTTGTGTGCTTGTTTGTACCAGCGTGCCCGCTGTCTGCATCTAGTTGCCTGAATGGAGGTGAATTCGACTCAGACTTTTGTGAGTGTCGATGTCCGTACGCCTTTGCTGGACCAACTTGTGCAGGTAAGGTTTTGCGACGAGTTCCCATTGAAACAAAAACGATTTTCCTGACTTCACAATGTTCCAAAGCTACAGCTTGCTTTTTGTAATAAGTATGATTGTTTCATTTTCTAAGATGCTGGTTTCATCCAAAGTTATTTGCTTCTGATTCCAGAAATGGAAGGCTGACAACTCCTTCATGATTTTTTCCCACTCATTTCATGAGGTGTATCATAGCATCCAATATACATTGAATTAAATTTTTTTTTTGACATATAATTTCATACTTCAAGCGAGTTATAAGAGCAAATTCGTTAGGGGTACGGCAAATATCACAATGTAACTTAAATAATTGTTGATGTCACGAATTCGCTTCGCTTAGGCTTTAACGTCAATCATATATGAAACAGCCTTTAGGCAGGAAACGCAAGCTGCAGTTTCACAGCTCTTTGTGTGAAAATTCTCCAAGAAATTGTCTTGTCTTTACTCACGTCAGTTCTCCATGTTTACACGATTTATTTCCACTTCATGTTATGTGTTGACCAATCTACGAGCAAAATGTGTGTTTCAACTGCTACAAGAAGTTAAAGTTGAAGTTCAGCCCTATTAATATTATTGTTTACTAAGATGGTAAGGCCTGTACTTGTATTGGCATTAACGTAACAATACTGGAAACATTTTTCATTGTTCCTTATTTTTTTTACTTTGTTTTGCAGCTGCCAATCCATGTTTGTCAGACACCTCTCTGTGCCCAAATGCTGCAGGGAAGTTCTGTCAACCGGCTACGAATGCCGCGGGCTACACATGCGAATGCAATGGTTATCAAGGGTTCTTCACTAACAGTGATGGTTCATGTACACGTAAGTCTGTGTTCTACAAGCTTAGAAATTGATGGAACAAGGCTTTAACCCTGAGGCCTGTGGAATGCTTCACCAGGGTTTTCTCAATTGAGCTTTCCAGATCTTTTATACGTCTTTTCACACTAGAGCCTCTCAGCCCGGGTTGAACTCAATCCTGAGCGAACCCAGTGCTGTCCCTGGATGAGTTTTTGAGTTCCAACATGGTGTTCAACCCCGCATCGGTGCACATTGTTTTGTGCAAACCCAGCTTATTTTGCTCACTATAGTTTATGAACACTGGCGAGAGTTTCAACCCGGGTTGAAAATGTCAGCCCTGGTCTAGAGAACCCCGAGATGATATCTCAGTAAATTTGAAGGGCTATCATTTGAACTCCGTAGCCATAAACTTGTATGATGTGCCATGCATCTTAAGTAAAGATGCATGCAACACTAGCAGTGTAAAGTAAACCTTGCAAGCTAATTGCAGTGGGGTAGCCAGACATTTTTCATTGGGGGGGGGGGGGGGGGGGGTTATACAATTTCCCCAAAATTTGATGGTTTAAGCCACCCTTCGCATACAGCGCACCATGCACAAGCAGGCTGTGTTACAACTGATAATGTAACCGACGGATAATGTATCACCAACTGAAAATGTCACATAAATCAACCGACACTGTAATCAATCACTAACCGATATGTAACAACATTTAGCACACTATCGGTCAATTGTTGTTACATTATCGGTCGTAACCGTTGTAAAAAAAAATTGACTGATAGCGTTGTAACATTCAGTATACAATCTCCGTCAATTTTGTTACATAATCGGTTAGCGATACAATATCTGTCAATTTTTGTGACGTTATCGGTTGGTGATACATTATCCGTTGGTTATTACATTATCAGTTGTAACAGGTTGTGTGCATATGGGTTGTTGTTGTTACCACACCACCCCCTCCCTTCGCTATATGCCAGTGGGTATTTATCATTACAATATGATTACAGTATGCAAGTTCTACGTTTCATTTTTTCCAAGAACAGCTTTATAATTCACAAAAACAGTATCTTCAAGATCACTTCAAAACCAAGGGCGGATCCAGGGGGGGGGGGGGGCAAAGGGGGCCATGCCCCCCCCCCAAAAAAAAAACAAACAAACGAAACCCAACCCCACGCCATAATTTTTTGACCCACTTTTTGGGGGGACCAAATTTTTTTTGGCCCCCCAAAAAATTGTGTTCTGGATCCGCCCTTGTTCAAAACAGGTATACCAAATTTAATTTGAAACAAAAAAATGCTATTGTTTTTTCAGAACGAGGGTCCGCACTCCGATTTGTCATGTCATTAGACCTGCCTTTCCTCAGTGCCTACCGTAACCCAGCAGCTGCTGCTTGGAAACAACTTGCCAGAAGGGTTATTTCAGCGGTAATATACCATTAATTTGTTTCATTCATGTATTTAAGTGCACGCACCTATGGGAATGAGCTTAAAGCTTGGGTATTGTGAACACAGGGATATGAACAAGTTCCTCTACAATCCATATGCCAGTTCTGGCCATGGGCTGGAATTTGCATAGGGGTGTGCTTTTGCGGGTAATTTTGGAACCTTATACCCGTTGTCGTATTGAAAGATCAAGGTAAATACACACCTGTGTGTGTATATATATATGTTATGTGTTCACGAGATCTGATCATACACGGTACCCTGAAGTCCGAATTTTAGCCCAGGAAGTTAATTCTGGTCAAAATAGGAGCATTTTGAAACTAGATTTTCACATTCTAAAATTTTAGTACACGAGAACAAAGAAATGACTCCACAAGGATACAAACTTCAGTATGCGTGTTGATCATTGACGAGTTGGTCGACTGCAAAAGCAGAAAGGCACCTCCCTCGCAAAGCCTCGTAGTTTAAGTATTCGTTGGGTAAACAAAGACACATTTTTTTCCATTTGTTTGTGGGTTACTTATCACTGATCAGTGCAAAAGTTGTGTCTCCCTATAGTATCGAAAAGTTGTGTTTATGCAAAGAAGGTTTTCAGGTAATAGAACCAGATATGGAACCGGGTTTAATTTCTGGCATCTTCTGTCGGGTAATTGGTACCAGCTGTCGTCCCTGTCATAAGAATGACAGTAAAGATGGGTTCATCGTGACAAAATATAGTGATTCATTATGACAAAATATCCACTACAAAATTTACTGTGGTGGAAATGTATTCAACTTTGCAAATTCCTGAGGCAAATTACCTCAATGTCAGAAGTGACTTTCATATTTGCAATAAGAATAAGAACTGACCTCGTCTGTTTACCATCTGAACGCTACTTTCTCCTTTTTCCAGATTCTGAGCAAACTGCGGGGAGATAGTTTGACTAACCGTGTGATTGCCGTACAAGTTTTGAGATTTGAGAGTGGCAGTGTGGTTACACATATTGCGCTAGCATTCCAAGGGCAACAACCATCGGTGGATGTCATCACCAATGTGATTGCAGCGGGTGGCACAATAAACGATGGTGTTACAGACATAACTCTTGTCCCGAACTCTGTCAGCTACACAAACACATGTAAGGCTTTGTAATGTCTTAGTTCCTATTTCTCCCCAAACCAACTTGCCTGTTACTACCAGTACTACCCAAAAATGCCCAGCCCTAGTATGGCTTATGGATTCATCAATGAGTATTTACTATGTAACACAGTGTTATACAAATGGTTCAAGGGCGGATCCAGAACACAATTTTTTTGGGGGGTGGGCAAAAAACATTTTGGTCCCCCCAAAAAGTGGGTCAAACAAATTACGGCGTGGGGTTCGGGGCCCGCTTAAGGGCCCCGAAATTTTTTTGGATTCTAGATGCTCTGTGGTGCGATCTGAGGCAATTTCTGACCACTTTAACCAATGTTTTTTTGAGGAAAAGATGGTGGTGTACTCATTGCCTGCCTTTATTGCGATGTCACATAAAAAAAAAAAATTGGTTTCGTTTTTGGGGGGCATGGCCCCCTTTGGCCCCCCTGGATCCGCCCTTGTAATGGTTAAAGGAATGTTTTGATTAGAAGGCGTGTAAGCTTTTTTAACATTTGTTTGGATATTTCCCTTCGTTATTGATATTCCAGTTACCCTCCGAAACAGAGACATCAATACGAAAGAAAATATGAAATCGATTTAGAACCATGGGACACTCAATCATTTAAATGGTCTCAGACTTTGAACTGAGTACAGCTGTGTTAACGTATTTGACAAAAATGTGAATAATAGATGGACCGAGGAAACTTCCTGAATTAGAAATGCAATCCCTGCGACAACCTAAGCACAAAGTGTTCGGTAAAGCAGTGGTCCATTGGGAAAAAAATCCACCAGTGGATATTTTGCACATTTTGAACATTTGCACTTTTTGTAATTGGTTCTGTTATCAGCACTGTTATCAGACTGCACACAAGATGGTTGTATGAATGGCGGAACGTGCGAGAGGACAGGCTTCAACCCTCAGCTAACCTGCAGGTAATTTAGGGGGCGGAGCTGGAGTTGCATGAAAGGAGTTGGATTATTATAACCTTAAAAAGCAGCACATGACCAAAAAGGCAGGAAAGTGCCTGAATGATTTTAGTATGGGTTGCACTGCCCAATCACTTAATTATGAATTGAAAGCTAAATTGATAGAGAGGGCCAAAGCTGAATGTGGACAATCACCTTGTATTATTATTATGTTTTGTTCAGGGGAAACTTATCAATATATTGATGTTTTTTTCTCACGTGCTTGCTTTGCAACTTGTGTATCAGCCCAATACATGCATTTTTTCTCACGTGCTTGCTTTGCAACTTGTGTATCAGCCCAATACATACATTTTAAATCATTTGAAACACACATCAGTTCATGCCAGGCGGCATGAACTGATGTGTGTTTCAAATGATTTAAGATACATTGATAATAATTGATATTAGTTGGTCGATGTATCGGTAATTGAAAATGCTGATGTTGACCGAGTCCATATGCCACTTACACATCCATGATTTGATTGAACAATGGCGACGGTGCAATTCCTCCTTATGCTGGCCCAGGTTCTTTGAAAAAAAAAACTTTAAGGGAATGCTTCAGACACATATTTATTTTTGATACGCGTTGAGAAATTAAGATATTATGTTATACAAACGTGGGATGTAATCTGTCTGTGTTTTGTAGTTGCCCAGCGTCATTTACTGGCGAGCAGTGCGAGACTCCAGTACCCACTTCACTACCAGACACGACAGCCCCAGAGACTACGGCAGCCCCAGGAGGTACGTCCCATTCGAATTAGTTTCCCTAAATATCCCTTTTTTTCCCAAACAAATAAGAATGTCATGGACAGTTCGTTCATTTTAAAGGACTATATTTACAGCCGGGCCTTTTTGTAGCATGTTGATTTTACACCCTCGGTACTGATATTAATCTCATTACAACTTGTTTCTTTCGTTCTCTCATTAAGAGGACACAGTTCCTGGCATTCAGTTTATGTATCTCGGAGTATTTGCAATAATATTGTGTTTTGCAAAAAAGATCAGGTAGGCCTGAATGAGTTGTTGCTCAACTTCGTTCCGTTTTCAATCTGAAGGTTTTGGACGAAAAACACCTGGGAGATATTTTGTATTGTTTTCGTTGTTGCAGGTGGTGTTTCACCTTTAGCTACAGTTCTCATCATAGTCGGATGTGTTGTTCTCCTGTTGGCGATAGCAGGAATAGCCATGTGTTTCTGCATGCTCATGAGGCGTCAAAACCATATTAAGGCTCAATACTACCATCAGTCAAGTAGACAGTTCCGATCTAGTAGGGAACCCTTCGATTTTGGAGATCGCAGCGTGTCCTCTGACGAAGGCTACAGTGCAACCGACTACAGGGAGGAAGAAAGGAGGATGAATCGTCTCGCTCATGTCATGAGCCAGTCACCTTACATACAGGTGAGGCAGGTTAACTGTGTTCTTTCTCTTAGAGAGGTTTCTAAAGAAAGAGCCTGTCAAGTTGCTGGATCTATAACTCTAGCCTTCCAAGATCTTTCCCAATCCACAGTGAAGTTTTGAAGGTTGTTGTTGATTTCAGGAAAGTAGATCTTAGCCAATGTTGCTTTACATGCGGCTTGATGATCCGTGAAAACAAGAATCATGTACTTGGGGGGTAAAATGGATCCTGATACAAGTAGACAAGGTGTTTGTATATAGGCGTGAACACAATCAATATACTGTCTTTGGATATCTATGTATTATTTAAGACGTCATATATAACTTACTGATTTAAGTTTTCTTTGTATATGACACACAGTCTATGCAGAATCGCCAAGACTTCATCCGACCATACGTGGTGACTGGGAACGAGGCATTGGAACGTTACCGAGAAAACGAAGCGGTGAGTTTTACAGGATCGAAATAACATTCACACTGTAAATTTCAAATATTGAATGTTTTACCCTCGGTGTACAATTTACAACAACTTTTATTTCAAGACTTGTGACTTCTCCCCTTGTGGTGTTTTATTTCACAGCGTGATGGAAGGGCTCATGCAGGCCGTACGGTGTACAATCCCGCCCTCTACTACTAAACCTCGTCACTGGTCACAGCTTCCATAGCTGTAGATGCAGCTCTGGACAAAATGCCCATGGGATAAGTAGACTGAACGACTAAGCGAAGGCTTGCAGCTTTACCACGATTACCAGTTCCACAGTTATCCAAGTTCTTGTGTGGAATGAATCCTCACACATACTGCATTCACCCAATTTGGTACCGTGTCTCTCCCCATCTTATTCTTGATTTGAGGTGTTTCTTGGTTCTTGTAGGAGAAGACAAAGCAAACACCCATTTTCAAAACTAACCTCTTAAAAACTATCTCAGTTGAAACTTTGTTTGAATCCAGTGAAGCATGCTTGTTTTATACCCTTTTTTTCCATGATTTTAATTTCATACACTTATCCCCACCGGAGGGGGGCATTTACTGATGTTAAATAAAACTGAACATATCTTACTTTGTGGTTGGCTTCATTACTATTACATAAAGATAAAATACATTCTGTGTTAATATGATCTGAAATGTCTCATCCCCCTTATCATCATGGCCTAGCCTCACACACTACCGCACATGTATTCCATATTGTTTTGTGGGTAACCCATTGAACTTTCACACAGTCTTGGATGGAACTGTTAAGTGATTGTGGTAAAGCAGCTATTATTTTAGTTCTTTGTTTATTCATTGGTGTATTTAATCCATAATAGGGTTACGAGGTAAATAAATGTATGTCTTTTATTTTTAGATATAAAACAGTTCTTAGGCTGTTTTTACAAGATATATGCTGCTGTGTATTTTGATCAGCTGTTAGTAACAACATTTTATAATCTATTTTTTATTGTATTATATTAGTGAGCGGATGGAAAAATAAATGCTCTGTGTGTTAAAGAAAGAGTGTTGTTGAAAGAGTGTATGGAGCCAACACTCCTTTTGTGTCTTGAAAGTAATGTTCCTGTCGAATCTAGAACATTCGAAACAGTTTATATAATCGCCGGCTTAACATTGCAGCTGCGTTTTGAATTACCATCCGTTGTATTTTATCAAGGCATAGAAACTTTGTAAACTTTTTGTGCACAATCTATTGTAATAGGCCTAACTCAGAGTAATGACATAAATGGCAACAGTTACACCTAGACCTCCAAGGGAGAACAGTTCCTAGACATCCGGTGGGGCTACCCAGGTAAAACAAAACAATTAATTAACACCGTCATGTTTTATCCTTAGCTTAGCTTAAGCAGGCCCTATCAACATTTTTCATTCAGAAGTTTACAGTATCATATCATTTTATGTCAGTCTGTCCAAATCAAAGTTTATGAAACTTATTTTCTTAGCAGCGTTTTATGACTTAATAGTGGTGGCCTAATTAATTCAAAATATATATTTTTGTCTTCCTGAAGTTGTATTTACGAATTGTTGACAGTTTTTAAAGTATAGTTTTGTATCAATTTGAAATATTAATTGGAGTTTCTCTGAAATAAACCTATCGCGGTAGGATCGCATCAACGAACCTTGTGAACTATTGTACAATTACATGATATACAAAGAAACGCGGAAGACGCCAAATCTGAGACAAACAAAACTTAATGTCCAAAATTCCATAGGGTTGTCTAAGGAGCGTGGCTAACTCGCAAACGGCGACAGGTTAATTATGAGCACCGTATTTTGTTATTCTGTAATTTCAATTCTTTTATGCATTCAACTAGAGAATTTACGTATTCGCAAGAACACTGGACTGATTCGGCAAGTCCTAACTAACTTATGATTGACATGGATATTTAGTTTCTTCAGTGAGGGTGACAATGAGGCAGTCAGAAAACGGTTGCACTGCCAAAGCGAATTTCAAAGAGTGAAATTACAAACTGCTAATATACAGTGCAATTCGAAATACCTCAGACAGTTTATACCCATTCTTATTGGTCAAAAGCCCGTCACGTGGGTGGTTTCAAGCCGCCGGTACCACTGCACTTTCGCCCCGCACTAGCTTGCGTGCAATTACCAATAACATATTGATGTGTTCCACACTGTGATTCAGCGTATTTTTTGTATATCTGTCTCTTTGAATAGGTCAACGTCCTTTCAATTGCATGGCCATTGGAAACCGCATTCCTATGAACCAAACTTGGAATTGTTGTTAGTTTTCTTGGGTATGGCTGCTGATGTATGGCACCAAAGTGTTCGTGAACTTTTCATAGCGTGTTGCTGTAAAAATCGGGTGTCAAGTATTTCATTATGGTTAGAAGCAGCCTCAGAAATCTTGTTGGTTTAATTACCAAAAAATGGAAGTGATCTATGCACGCACGATTGTGTGGTCCAGTGAAATTGCTATAACCATCCCAGTTTTGACCAGAGACGCTTAAAGGCATAATTTTTTTGTCCATGCATTTCGTTCGTTTCCAATTTTAACTCCACTCTAAATCCAACGAAAAATATTCCAAACACAACCTGTTGAAGTTCCAGTGTTGAGGTTTCAGTGTTCGATCTCACAGTGAAAAACCATACACAAACTGTTGATCACGATACACGATTTCTTCAACAGCACTCTTAATCCCCCCCCCAAAGAAAAATAGTCACTTCACTGATCGTTGGATATCACCTACATTTCGTGATATCTTCTTCTTTAATCCAAGAAAGCTTTTTGAAATTAGTTTGGTAAGTTACTTTTGGGATAAACGCATAATGATCTTTCATATGGCAAGGTAAATTTGCGGTGGCACCCCATGTGAAATTAATTTGTGAGTATGCGGTGGTTCCGAGAAGAACCGATTTGGACTCAACGTTTCGGACAGCATACTCGGTCCGTCGTCAGGAGACGGGGTATGATGTCCGAAACGTCGAGTTGAGACCGGTTCTTCTTAGAACCACGACACAATCACAAAATAGACTAATGTCACATGGTGCCACCGCAAACTTGCCTTGCTGTTATCTTCACCATGCAACTTTTCATTCTTATCCTATATGTGCCATTAAGAGAAGTTTCTTTCATTAAACGCTTGTTCCAATTCCAAGGACCGTATAACAAGCTTCCTTCTTGCAGATCTAATCCATCCACTGATGGGAATTCAATTGCTCAGCGCCTATACTTTTGACATTACGACGAAAGTCTATTTTCAATTAGCCTCAAACACTATGAATACCCGAGCTCCATGCTATTCGATATGTATGGACGTTGCTCGATTAAACTTTGAACTCGAACCTAGGGATTTTGTAAGAGTAAAAATAAACAAAAAAGGGGAAAATCCAACAATACAGCACTCGGCCTTGAATACGTCTCTAAATAGGGATTGGAAGCACACGCATGATGGCATTATGAGACTGTGCATCTAAAGATACTGTTAGCAAGTTCCAAAGAACTTGGACTCGGACTTGACGGCGTGGCTCGGGACGCGACCGAATTTGGCTTAGCACCAATTCATATTTAATATTCGTCTATAGAAAGAAATGCATTTTTCAGACCTTTGTTACGATTTTTAACTTAACAAACTCATCCCCGATTGAAGGATAACAGAAAAGCTAATTGCAGCATATTGATGTTATCAGAAATTCTTCAGAGCCAAATTAGCCAAATCGGTGTCCAAATCGCTGTCCAAAGTTTTCGAAATGTTTCGCTTTATACTTCAGAAATAGACAATCATTTTACACGCATACGGCGAACTGTTTGTCCCAAAGGAAATCGTCAAATCTTAACGTGCACATGCGCAGTTGAAATTCCGAACTTGGCTTAGGCCTTGTACGCGCATCATTACTGATGGCGGATGTTTGAACAGAACATGCGCGGATCTCCCACGAAAAACTGTGAGAATCATTTTTACGCTCTCCACCACTGTACTTTCGCCCCTGCATTAGCTTGCACGCAGTTTCCAATAACATATTTTTGTGTGTAAGCTGCTTACTGTTATTCAATGAACCGTTTTGTATATCCGTCTCTCTGAGTAGGCCTGCGTCTTTTCAATGGTTTTCGCATTCCTATAAGAACCAAACTTCGAATAGTTGTTTATTTTTTTTTTGGTATGGCTGCCGATGCATGGCATTGCTTCCTTATTGTTCGTCAACTTTTCATAGCGTGTGTTGTCAGCAATCTCCACAATGTGCATATCGCGTGTCAGGTATTTCTTTTTTAGAGTGACAATAGTTTTTAATGAATATGAGAGACTAATCAACAGCTGAAGCATTTTTCAGACAACCTTGTTTGTCCTTACATTTTGCTCTTTCTAATCGTTTGTCTTGAATTTACTTGTTTAGCCGAATACACCTTCTCAAGTGAAAGCATTTAAGCACTGCATATAGTTGTACCAGTGTCCCATCCTCAAGCCACTTTTGCCCAAACTATCTGACGACAGATCTTGAAGGAAATGCAGATCTTGATTCATGACTAGTTATTTGTAGTTGTTACTGTAGGAATAACTGGTTTCTTTGATGCCTGCCTTGAAAGTGAAGTGGGCTATTTAAGAAAAATATTTGCCACAATCCAGGAACACCTTTCACACTATCAGTAATCCAACACGGCTTCTACAACGGGTCCATCGCTCTACACGGGTGAACTCAACCCTGATTGGGACCAGGGTTGAGTGGATCTACCCGGGTAGATAATTCAAAAATTACAGCCGGCCCGTGTACAAAACTGTGTGTGAACGGCATGCCTTGCCAACCCGTGTTCGTTGGGACCCATTTCTGTTCAAGGCGGACCCATCTTGATTTCAACACGGACAGTGAAACGATAGTCTGAAAGGCCTCATGGTTGGCAGCAACTGCAGAAATCAACAAAAAGGCAAGTAATATCTAGGCATGCATGATTGTTTGGTCCAGTAAAATTGGTCAGAGACGTTTAAAGGCATCATTTTCTGTTCATGCATTTTGTTCGTTTCCAACTATAACTCCACTCTAAATCCCAAGACAAATGTTCAAAACACAACCTGTTGAAGTTTCAGCACAAGACCCTGCACAAACTGTTGATCATGAAAAGCGATCATACAATAGTACTCTTTATTTACAGTTACTTGATTGATCGTTGGATTTGACCTACATTTCATGGTGTTTTTTTAAATGACAGTCAGCAAGTCAGACTGAATAGTATCACGGAGTATTAGTACGTTCTTTAATCCAAGTAAGCTGTTTGATAATGATGTAATATGTTACTTTTGGGTGAAATGCATATGATCCTGTGTAAGCCTTTAAGAGACGTTCCTTGAATAAACGCTTCAGTTCCAATTCCATGGACCGTTATAGATGTGGCTCCAAAGCTCGGCGAAAACACGAAATCTTTATTCAGCGATTGGACATTCATGCTCATAAGTAAACATGAACATTTCTATAAAAAAATGACTGATGGAAACTCAGTTGCTCAGCGCCTGAAGGGGAAATAACACAAATACTTTCGACATTACGACGAAAGTCTATTGTCAAGTCGCAAACTCAATTAACCAGGAGTGAAAGGTCCAGTTCGGCTAATGAATACCCGAGCCTCATGCTATTCAAATTGCATGGGCGTTGCTCGGTTAAACTTTGATCTCAAACCTAGCATTTTTGTTAGAGAGAAAAGGGGGAAATGGGCAAAATCCCTCAATACAACACTCAGCCTTGAAAATATTGGAGGCACACACATGATGGCATAATGAGACCGTGCATCTAAAGATATATGTTAGCAAGTTCCCAAGAACTTGATTTCCTTCTGGGAGATAAATTCGAATTGTTGTAGAGCCTACAATGACGTCTTACTTTACACCAAGGCTTTGTGGCAAATGTTCTGCTTTCACAAGGAGATTGTGAAATAAAGCACAGATGCATACTGGCTCACATGATGTAAGCGTCTTGGTTTGGAAAAAAAAGGTTTGGTTACAGTTCAGTTAATACTTATTTAATCAAGTTATCCGAAACTGTCGATGAGCCGGTGTCTATGAAAATCCGACTCCTATGAAAATCGGACTCTTTTTCCATATTTTTGGTTAATCCCTCGCACGTGACAGGTCTCTCTCCCTATAATCCTAAGTATATCATATTATCGTACTTAGGCATGCGCGGTACTAGCAGTGAGTCCATCTTCATGGAGTAGAATATTCACGCTACACTGGAATAACTACCGGAACACCTCCGGAGCACTTAATTGGCCGATTTAGCCGCGCGCCCAGGTGACGTCAACTCGGTGAGTATCCAGCTCGATGTCCGTGCGATATTTTTTTCTGGCAGCACCAAAATTTTCGTTTCGGAGCCGCCTCGTAGACATGTAGTCTGTGGCATGCAATCTTTACGGAACCAGTCTGTTGTTGTCAAGGGCGGATCCAGAACACAATTTTTTGGGGGGCCAAAACAATTTTGGTCCCCCCAAAAGTGGGTCAAAACAATTACGGGGCCCTTAAGCGGGCCCCGAAAGATTTTTTTGATTCTAGATGCTCTGTGGTGCGATCTGAGGCAATATCTGACCACTTTAACCATTTTTTTTTGAGGAAAAGATGGTGGTGTACTCATTGCCTGCCTTTATTTCGACGTCACATATAAAAAACTGGGTTTTTTTTGGGGGGGGGGCATGGCCCCCTTTGCCCCCCCCCCCGTATCCGCCCTTGGTTGTTGTAGTCATTGTAATTACTGCAGTAAAGAAACATTAAAAAGTGTTGGCACCAGACTATTTCAACCCTGTTGCCATGATACACGGAACTGTGCAGCTCAGAAACATCAATGGCGTCTACGAGTTCGAACTTGTGTTGAATAAAGATGCAATCTACGAAGGCTTGACTATCTCCCTCCGCATCGCGTGGGGGGGGGGGGGGGTGTAGTCAAGCTGACCTACACCTCGGGACCAGAAATTCCTACTACTTCCCCTCAAACCATGATGTATTCAACCTCGTCTCCAGCGTGTCAAACAGTACGCGCCCACCACCACCTGCTCTCTCACCCTGGTATTGGATCATTGCATGTGCAAAAGTTTTGAGCACGTATGCAAATGAGGAATAGTCTGGTGCCTGACTTTGTTTGTGTTTTTGTTAGCGTTAGCGATAGTTCAAGTCCTTACAGCAATTTGTCGTGGACGTGTAAATGGAGTTTCCAGTAAAGGAATAGACTATACTTATTTAAGTAAGAAAAAACAAACAAACTGGTTATCAATCTAAAATCTCAACTACATCCAAAATTGCGCAAACGTGTTACAGGTTGTGCAGAGTACAGATACACAGACTGGACAATCAGGGTAATTGAAACATCTCCAAGTTATCTATTGATGATCATAACACAGATATTTATTTCGAGCGACCAAGCCTCCTTCAAGGCCAAAATAATAGGACAACCATAAAATTAAAAGGGACGCCCTTAATATGCAATTGCGATGCAAGGAAATTTGAAAAGCTACAGGCGGAGCCATTCAAATTTCATGGGGGTTTGCGCTAACCTTTTGAACCCGGAGCCTGGTGTTTGCGTAGTGAAAACCAACCCAAATATTTACCGACTGAATTCCATCCTTTGGAGTGGAATTATCCGTGACCAAAGACAGAGCTTACTATTTAGATTGGAAACACAAAGAAGTTGGCTGAATGGGACTGTGCAGCTAAAGATAGACCTACTGTTTGCTGGTTCTCAAGAACCTGATTCCATTATTTCATACCGCAACCTGCGAGACAAATTCCCTTGACGTCTTCCATGAAGTAATAATTTGTGACAGATTCTTGGCTCTTACACGAGGATTGCAACACAAATTCTGGCGTTTTTTCTTGCTGAAAGAAAATACGTGATTTAAAAGATTTCAATATTCACACAACAAGGGCGACAACACGAATGTAAGTAGGTGAAATAAAAGACAGATAAATATTGGCTCACTCATGCAAACGTCTGGGGTCATGGTGCGTGTGCCCTTGGGCAAGGCACTTTGTCACTCATTGCTTCTCTAAACCCAGGAGTAAATGGGTACCTGTGAGGGCAGAGATGGTTATTGTGATTGAATTAGCTTCATTGCGCCTAACAGGCTGCATCGACTGTATACTCGGAGCTGAGATGGTATTTGGAATGTTTCATGGGCCCAACGAGCAGGGGAAATAATGATGTAGCGCCTTAAGCACCAGTCCTGGTGAATACGTGCGCTTTATAAATACCCAATATTATTATTATTATTATCATAATTATTATTATTATTATCATTAGATTTGGACGGGCGGTAAAACTCAATTATTCATCTCGAGGAAGTTTGTTTTTAAAGTAAAACAAACAAAGTGAGGTGGTTACTAATCTCAAATCTCAAATAAATCCACCTCTCATAAATTGCGCAAACGTGTTGCAGGTGTGCACAGTACAGATATACAGACCGGACAATCAGGGATATTGAACCATCTCTAAGTTTTATGTTGATGATCATAACGTGTTCATGTTGCAGCAGCGTCGATAGTGAAAACGTTTATAAGCTGTATAGTGCAGAAAAAGTCTGGAAGTGGAGTTTTGATCTACTTATTAAACCTGGATTGAAGATGAATGTGAAGAAACAGAATTAATGTCTTTTGAGATAATGAGGGTTGACACGGGGAGCCGCCCCATGAACGTCAAACTGGGCTTCAAAATTACAATTACAGGTATAAAGCCGAACAATTTCGTTCGTGCACCACTGAACGAGATCGGAAACTTCAAGCGATAAACCCGTATTTTGTTGAACATAACAGGGTTATGAATACCAAAACAGAGTCTAAAATGTTTTTTGTAGTTGCCAAAGATGGGTTCATTTATTTTAAAATGATGGAAATAAAAGCAAATTCAGAACGAGACAGTCATATATTCAATAGTTTGCGTCATTCTATTTACCCTTTTGTGCATTCAACATGTACTTTTTTTTCTACCCCAGATATTTATTTCGAGCGACCGAGCCTCCTTCAAGGCCAAAATAATATGACAACTGTAGAATTAAAAGAGACGCCCTTAATATGCAATTGCGATGCTATTAAATTTGAAAAGCTAGGGGCCGAGCCATTCAAATTTCATGTGGGTTTATGCTGAACATTTGAACCCGGAGCCTGGTGTTTGCGTTGTGAACACCAACCCAAATATTTACCGACTGAATTCCATCCTTTGGAGCGGAATCATCCGTGACCAAAGGTAGAGCTTACTGTTAGTGCTACTTTAACTAATCCATTAATCATATGTATCAAGCCAATATCCTTAGTGTTAGAAGTCACAGTGACAGAATAATATTGCAGTCATGTAATAAATCCTACTAACCCGCTTCAAACGTCGAACTTCTGCCGTGTTTAATTCAAATACTGGCCCCAAAGTTGACATTATTTGAATTAGACACGGCAGAAAGTCGACGTTGGAAGCAACTGCCGGCTTCCTGCCGCAAGTTCGACATGTCTTGCCGCTCTGAGGGACAAAAGAGCAGCTCACGGCTTCAAACGGCAAAAATCCGAATCGCAGTGGTATACCGATTTAAAATGCGCATGCGCCTGCTGGCTGTTCATGTTTCGGCTTTAAAAGGTCGCCATGTCTAAAAGGTCTAAAAGGTCGCCATGTGGAACAACCGAATTACGTTCAACAGAAAGTCGACGTTTGAAGCAACTGCCGAACTTCTGCCGCTTATTTGCCAACTGTAATGAATTAAATTAGACACGGCAGAAGTTCGACGTTTGAAGCGGGATTAAGAAACATAAGCCAAGCCCTGTAGAAAAATAACCCCGAGCAACATATACAGTTAAGATCAAGGCTTGTATATGCTAAATATAAGTACGTAGAGCGACAATTTGCCTTTGGAGAGCTTTAATTATAGAGACGTGGACAGGTGAAATGCATATTTTTATTTCAACGGAAAATTGCTGCATCCAAGTTAAATTTGCTCCGACTTATCCGAATCTGCATTATCCGAATCTGCATTGGCCTTCGGTAAATTTTTACAAATTGTGCTCTTTCATATGTAATACCTACTACCAGGATAAGCTTTTATGCATTGTAAATTGTTTTTTAAGGTCCAGTGCGGTATGTGAATACCCGAGCCTCATGCTATTCAAATTGCATGGGCGTTGCTCGGTTAAACTTTGAACTCGAACCTAGCGTGTTTGTTAGAGTAAAAGGTAAAAAAGGGGGAATCTCACAATACAACACTCGACCTTGAACAATATCTGCACTTTTTAGATTGGAAGCACAAACAAGTTGGCTGTAATAGGACTGTGCATCCAAAGATAAACCTAGTTTTTGCTGGTTCTCAAGAACCTGATTCCATTTTTTTCATACCACAATCTGAGAGACAAATTCCCTTGACGTCTTCCATGAAGTACTAATTTGTGGCCAATTCTCGACTTTTACACGAGGATTGCAACACAAATTCTGACCTTTTTTTGCTGAAAGCAAATACCTGATTTAAAAGATTTTACTTTTCGCACAACAAGGGTGACAACACGAATGTAAGTACGTGAGATAAATCAAGATGCATATTTGCTCACTCATGTAAACGTCTAGGTTTGGACGGGGCGGTAAAACTCATATCGCGCGAGGAAATTTGAAAAGCCTGGGGCCGAATCATAGCATGGGGTTTACGCTAAACTTTTGAACCCGAGCTTAGTGTTTGCGTTGTCATAACCAACCCCACACCGTCTGAATTCTATCCTTTGGAGCAGAATCATCTGTGAAAATGGTGGAGTTTACTATTGATAAGACCTGTGCTCAAACTAGTCCAGTGATAATGTTTATATGAAGCTAATTTCCTTAAAATAAAATTCATACAGCGTATCGTTCCAACTGATCAATTAAGATCTTAGAAACATAAGCCAAGCCGTAAGTAGGACAAATAACCCCGGGCACTCGAAAAAAAGGGAAGAGGCTTGTACTATGCTTAATATGGTAAGAGCAGATACCCCAGAGAGCTTTCACATTAGAGGTGAGCATAGTTAAAAATACAAATTTTGATTTTTCAACGGAAAATGCCTGCACTCTGCACCCACGTTTAGTGTGCCTTGTCTCATCCGAATCTACAAGAATGGCTCGTATTGGCCAATCCCGGATGCGCCAGTCAACCGAGACCAGTACTGTTTTGTGACGGGATAAAGTGCAATAACCACCACAACCACAATGGAGAATCGCTTTGCTGACGGGCCCCAGGCTGGAAATGATACAATGGACCCCTTGCACAAAGCGTTACTAGGACAGGAATATCAAATTCGGTCTATAATTATGTGTTTAATCATGCGCAACCTCGGACGCTGCCAAACTAGCTGCTATCCCGCCTGAGTCCGAGCTTTGAGGGAAATCAAAGCCATCTATATCAAACGCATGGATGGCCATGCTATAATTGTTTATTGCTGTACGCGTTGTCCGATGTACAAACGGAATCAATTCGTCGTGGAGTGAGATCGAAAAATAGGCCTACGTGATTTCTCCAAGCTGTTATGTTAGAAACGTACCAATCCAACATGCAGTATTATATTTATATAATAAGCAAAATGGAAAAACGGACGATTGTCTTTAATAATTCGCAATGAACGTTGCATTGCGTGATACACGTTTGAAATAAAATCATCAAGTACACGTTATAAATCAATTGCTTGCTATTGCGAAGAACAAGTTGCCCTGCCTGAGGGTTAACTACTTATCCAGATTGATAAAGTTGATCCTGCGAACCAGGTTCGATCATATTTTCCATAGCGGAACAAAGACTTAAAAAACGAGGGGATAATCCTTTGGCCCATCCTGGGAAAAAAACATGAGGGAAAATATCTCCTTCGTTTTAGTACAGGAAGACATCATTTTACATAGTTCTGTTGAGATCGTTGCCGAGAAATAATACAAATGCGTTTAGAAACGAGTTACCCTACATGTCGCTTAATAATAATGAAAACATGCGGTTAACAGAAAACGGAGGGCCTATATGGCAAAGTTTTGTTGAAATACAGGAGCTATAATACCAAACTTGGATAATGGTCCTGAGGTTTAAAAGGTGTAGGCCGCCATTCATCAGGTGTTCACGTTGGCCGAGTCCTTCAAGTTTATTTCTTTTTGGAAAAAAGAAAGTCAGCATTTTTCGATGCTCTCTATGAAAAAAAACCATGGACATGGTCTGTGAATTGTTTTTTTTTTAATAGGCACCATCAAGTGCAAATTCGATATCGGAGAAAAAAACCTTGTGTTGATGCACCAGGCCTTTCGAGTTGGCTCCCCTATGACGTCATGCTTTTTGTAAGGAAAAAAAAAGACTGTTAAAACGAATCGGAGTTACAATGCACTGAATATGCGTGACAATCACACTCCGAGCTGTCTATCACAGATATAGGGGAGGGGCCTTCCAATCCAAGCCCCAATACCCGACGTGTCACCTCGATGATATTACCAGACCGCTCCTATAGATTGATCTAGTAGCAGTGTTTCACCTGTACGTGGCTGGATCGAATTATTGACAGTGATACAGCGGGATTTCTGGGCGAATTTCAAGGCAAGGCCATCGCCGGCCGCCCCATCCCAGGCGAGCAAAATGCGTCAACGACGGAGTCCGGAGGCGCTCTTCGCGGCCTTTCTGTTTTTCGTCGTAATTATCCAAGCGTCAGCGGGTAAGTTCTGATTTATAATATAGTAATATATCATTTGACTTCGACGTGTTTTTTTTTTCTGTTTTCGGCCAACAATCGTTTCCATTTCAGATGGAAAGCGGGATTAAAACCCCTGTAAAATATTAAGAGGAACTGCGTGATCCCTCAATTGCGACACAATTAAAGAACGTTATAAGTGCTTCCATGGAATGATGCGGGCGAAAACCAACTTTTCATGGCTGTTTTAAGACTTGTTGAATTCAACCGATATTAAAATTCAATATAATCATTTAAAAGCAAGAGCACTTACGCTTTTGGATTGAAAGGTTAACTTGACATATTATTTTTAATCCGACAGATCAAAGACAGCAATTGGGATGAATGAATCTGTATTTATTCGAATTTAAAAACTCGACAATGCAGTCAATTGAAAGTATGTTATATACCGGTAGTTTTTAATTCAAAGTGTTTCACAGAAACTGTATAAAATGTGTGTATTGAAAAAAGGCAATAATCAAGCTAACATCACCAACACGTACACACACAGAAATGTTTTAAAAAAGTTTTAGGGTCTCACTCAGAATGTTCGATTTCACCAACTGACGCTGTACACCATAGGCATACATGTAGCCCCTACTTAAAACATTTACGTGTAAAGTCGTTCTGAAGCACGGTCCCCAAATATAACAAATATCATATGTGGCTTATATTTCATTCTATAGCTAAGAATAGCTGATTCAATTACGCCAAATTAAAAATGTTAAAATGATCACATTTTCTTTTTAACTTGTTAAAGTGATCAGAAATTGCCTCAGATCGGTCCCCTTAAGCGGGCCCCGAACCACACGCCGTTAAGGTTTCGCACTCTTATTAGTTCTGATCAAGATACATGTATGTAACAATAACTTTCAAGTTTAAGAAGAGATTGACCAGGCGCAGTTCTACTGGGGGGGGGGGGGCTTAAAAATTGTGTCTAGCCCCCCCCCCAATAAATATTCCATAAAAAATGACAGTAGCAAAATGTTAGAAGGATTGTAGGATTTTATTAGCGCTCCCCTTGAAAATATGGTACACTAGCCCCTCCCCCTTTGATTTTCGGAGGCCTAAGTGTCCGGAGAAAATAACCGGTCTACATTACAGCCCCCCACACCAAACTTATTTGTACAGTGCTTTGTACTTTAATACATCAAGATGAATTTGATGCCGGTGCCTCGGGCGGAGTCGGGCCTACAAACACAGGTGGTGCCTAGGGCCTGCGAAACACTCAATCCGGTCTGGCTGCCACTCGATTCCCCTGGTTTCTACCAACAATGCCGCTGCTATTTTATTGGCAAAACTTTTTAAACTAACGTGAAGCCCACTGTAACTTTTTACACGACACAGGGTCAAAATTAACACCTTCACTGAAACACACAGGAACCTGGTTTTTGAAAGAAAAACACTTTTGGGACATTGTTGTATTATCTTTCGCGCCTTTTCCATTGTCATGCACCTTAGTTTGAAAGAGTTGAGGGTTTCAGTTGGTTTTTTTTTTTTGGTTTGGAATGGAACGCTCTCAACTATAATTCCATTTTCTGGACACGACTGTCAAGTTTGTGAAGATCGATTCCATGTTATGTTTTCAAAAACAAATTGGCTGAACTTTATTTACACATGTACTATACTTTAAATATGAAACTATTTCCAACAAAATAGGAGGGAAATTGTTGGGAGTAGTATACCGGAAAGAGCATTGCAAAGCGAGTGAATCGAGTGGACCGCGACAATAACCATGCCATGCATGACGCGAGGAGAGAGACGCGGGGCCAGATATACGGGTTGGTGTCGGGGTGTTGCGGATGTTAAAGGGACACTAGGTCCTGGAACAGCCCAATTGGGCTACAAAACGCGCTTTAAACGAAATGATGATAATCGGAAATAACTTTTAAAGTAGGATATAAACATCCACACATGTTATTCCTGTATTATGCGTGCGAGAACGAATTTCGGGGTCCACTTTTGCGACCCCATAAATTCGAGCTGTTTGGATGCTAGTTGTGATTTCATTCGTACGCGTAAAGTGTTTGCCTTTTGCGGACGTTGAAGAAACTACAATTTGCATTGGTGATTGGTCACCGCGCGCTGTTCCTGAGACACACAACGTGTATAGCGTACATGAGAACGACACGAAATATGTATTCGTACTCCGTCATGTCCGATGTAAACAAGCGGGGTTTTTTTTTCGTCTTTTCTCGGGAACGGTAAGACATTAGGTTGGTTTCCTTTCAACCAGATGTTTGAAATAGGCTAAGTAAACAACCAAAACATAACATTTTCGGGGATTTCAGGACCTGTAGTGCCCCTTTAATCACCACGATGAGGCCCATTCTGGACGCCGCGCTACTGCCGCACCGCACCGAACTTCATCGAAATGAGTGATAAAGCAATTCAAGCCGTTCAATGAACGTTCACATTCAACGCGATCAAATTATTCGCGCATTCCTAAAATGTTTGCCCCAACTTCGAATTATTTGAGTTCGGCAATGGCAATGGCACGGCGTTTAAAACAGTGCCGCGCCTACACAGCCATTCGGAACGACGACAGCAAATTGCCTCAGATCACACCACAGAGCATCGAGAATCCATTTTTTTCGGGGCCCTTAAGCGGGCACCGAACCCCACGCCTACAGCTCAGAATACCAATAGCTGATTCAATGACTCCAACCTCGAAAACGATGTTCAAATAATTATCTTTTGCTGAGAAAATATTATTTAAAGCATGGAGGAAAGTGGTAAGAAATTGCTTCAGATCACACCACAGAACATCTAGAATCCAATTTTTTTCGGGGCCCTTAAGCGGGCCCCGAACCCCCACGCCGTAAGGGCTTCGCGCTTCGCGCTTCGCGCTTCGCGCTTGCATCAGTTCTGATCAAGGTATGTCCCCCCCACTTTTGAGAAGCGATTGACGCCCCTACATGACGCCCCCCCCCCCATGAAATGTTCCAGCCCCCTCAGCGCCCCCACTGAAAAATTCCTGGCTACCCCACTGTAGGTAGGGCAGTAGCACGGCGTCTAGAACGGGCTCTTAACACTCTGAGTTGGAAAAAACTAAGGTTGAAAAAACTTTGAAACTGAATGATTAGTGACTAAATTGATTTTGCCAAAAGAATCTGATATTATGGATGAATTTAATACATTGGAATGGAAACGGAATTAATTGGAATGAAAAACGTTTTAAAATCACCGGGGAAACCTATATAGGCCTACTATAGGTTTTCCCGGCTATGTTAATATATTTTTCCTTCGAATTCACTGATTCTTATTAATTCGTCCATCAACATCAATTTAGTGCACTTCTAATGTTTAATTTCAGCTTTTGTCAGACAATTCAAATTTAGTCCAAACAAGTTCAATCAATGAGCACCCGTTTTCGACCCGGAGTATTCGATTTCGTCTCGTCTACGCCGAATCGTGTGATTCAGAAATCAAATTCGTCTAACTGATTTATATAGACGAATTTGATTTCTGAATGCTGCCATTCGGCAACAGCTTAGACGAATGTGATCCGTAAGGACGAATATTCTCGACCCAGTGACTAAAGAGGATGACCAAACTTTGAAATTGAATGGTTAATGACTAAATTGGTTTTGTTAAAAGCGTGTGACATTTTTCGTGGACGAAATTAAATGATAGAGATGGTGAATTTGAGTGAAAAGTCTTTTAAAATAGCGGTAAAAACCTATAATAAAAAGCCTATTTTGTTAATTTTTAACACGTCGTAGGGCCACATTTTCCACCTTTACTCTAAAACCTATATACAGGAACCTAGTTTCTGAAAGAAAACCTCCGTTGGGACAATGGTGTACATAACTCGCGCCTTTTCCAATCATAGAGAAACACACGCGAAAATAAACACGTTCACCCTCCGTACCTTAAAAAGAGTTAAAGGGTTTTTGTTTTTATTTTCGAAAGCATAAATGGAAACGATATGTACAAGCTTGACAGTAGTGTCTTGAAAATTGACGTTCTGTTAAGAGTGTTCCACAGTGAGTTAAAGTTGCAATGTTCCCTGCGCTATTTTTGACTTTAAAAAAAAAAATCTTTCAAAGTTTCTTTTTTGGATTTAAGGTCAAAGTGACAGTAGCGTTGTGCACGGTGACATCATTTGTGCCGGCGCAGCCCGTGTTTCAGCCCGCGGTTTTCCGGTTCTGTACCGCGATTTGGGCAGGAATTTTTAAGTTGATGCATACAGTTGATTGTACCCAAAGCGCTAAACACCGTGTACTTACGTGCGGAG
The DNA here is from genome assembly GCF_015706575.1 of Patiria miniata. Classification (NCBI taxonomy): domain Eukaryota; kingdom Metazoa; phylum Echinodermata; class Asteroidea; order Valvatida; family Asterinidae; genus Patiria; species Patiria miniata. The sequence continues at coordinate 2,455,449 of NW_024037066.1, forward strand.
TGCGGCAGGCCGTCCGGCCGGTTGATGCGTGGCATGGTTGGGCAGCCTTGGCGCGCGTTAATCGTGCCACTTTTCATAGCTCTGCTTTTCATTTTAGCCATAATATGGGCCTCATAATTATAATAAATCATAATCCAATTAATAACTGACTATCATGGTTGATTTTTTTATACTCTATAGTTGCACACCGAGTATTTGATGATTTCATGCAAATTTAAAATTTGGTTATTCTTTTATGTCTAATTTGATCTGATTGTCGATGTTTTGACTGTTAATGATATACTTGCATGCCGGCTAGGAACCAACCAACGGTCTAACATAAAACGGGCACGCCCCTATTCCTTCGAAATTCCCAAGACGTTAGTGAGAGAAAATGGAAAACAGTTGAACGTTGGCGCACTACAACAATAACTAAAATCACTCTTGATGACTGCCGTCTTGGCCCAAAACTACGTACAAAATAAATACGTGGTGGTCTGCTCTACTTTTAGTCTAGGGTTGGGGCCCGTCCACTATTGAAAGATTGATAAAGCTGGACAACTCAGTGACTTCTCGTTACTTTATTCAAGATGCTTGGACAACAGAAAAACAAAAAAACATAAAAAGTAGTGCCTATTTATTACATAGATATACAAGCTTGATAATCATATCTGAGTTGTAGACACATTGTAAGTTGTCTTCAACAATAATAAATTAATTAAAACCTTACCCAGGTCAGTCAAGCCTTAACGGTGTCTCGATCTCATAAATTGAGTGGTGACTGCACGTGCGTTTCGCCTGCGCTGTGAAAATACATAGAACTATACGTGGTAACACAGTCATGTACGCAGAAACATTAATTTTGTTAACAAAGTTTTTGCTAAGTTTACACTGATAAAATCAGTGGCGTATCCAGTGGGGGGGGGGGGGGGGGGGGGGGACTTTGCCCCCCCCGGCGGATTTGTTTGGCAATTTTTTTTGTCAGCAATAATTTAAATAAATGTTCATAGAGTTCTTCTGACATCAATCCCACCAAAGAAAACCCGCTCAACAACCATTCCAATGCGCCGTGATAATGTCCATATAACATGAAGTATGCATAATAATAGTCAGTTTTGAAGAGCGCCCCCATTTGGAAGAACCGTACCCCCCCCCGCACGCAATACACAGCAGCGATGTCATAGCAAAATGGAACCCCTACTGAGTTATAGAACGACCCATAGCCAAGGTTTCCTACAATATTGGGACTCCCACAAATATATATATAATAATATATATATAAAAATAGACTGTCGATCTGTAGTAATGTCTGAGTGCAATGGTAACAATAACTTCGCGGGGTAACACATGGAAGGTTACATTCGAGTTAGCCTTGGTCAATGCTCTCATCGTAAGTCGTGTCGTATGCGGTAATCAATCGGCGGCACATCCAGTCATGTGGTTGCTAAGGCAAAGCGTCTGCCGTTGTTCAGCAAAGCTAATCCGATTAGCACTTAGACGCTATAGCAGGGCAGTGAAATTTATGCACCACAAACAAACATGGCCTTTTGAAAGTTGTGTTTCTCAGAAAACAGGCACAGTATGATTGAAAAGTTAAATTATAACGGAAGAACATATTCTTAGCTTCATGTCAGTGAAAAAAATCGCCGTCATCGATGCCGAAACGTCAATACTGGTTACTGGTATAGCTGACCTTCAAGTCTGGAAGAAATCGTTCCCCAAATCTATGTATTGATATCAATTTCTAGGAATCTCCAAATTGTTATTTCAGGAGTAGTTGAACACTTATATCATCCAAGTTTTTTGCGAATTTCAGCCTAATATGTTGTTGCAAATGCTAGTGCTACAATTTGAAGGATCTCCATGGAAAATTTCGATGATGATTTCTGCCGACCCAAGTCACATGCATTGTTCAGCAAAGCGCCTTAGGCGCTATTTCGGTTAAGCCACACAATATCGTATTGTAGATTAGCATATTCATTAGCGTCACTCGGCGTGTTTTTGCGCGCCGTGCGTTGGTACGAATAATTCAATGACATGTGATCAACGATCCACCAATCAGATGACGGGGATTTATTCAGGTGTTGTATAATATAGACTAGTGCAGGGCCAGTTGAAAATGTGCCTGTTCGGGAGGGGCAAATTGCTTGACCGCTGCGTTTTTGAGAACTTTTCGTGCAAACAACGCACACGATTATGAGGAAGAAAAGTGTACCATTGTTTATTTACCCTCTATTCCATGCGCGGACGCGGCATATTGACGCCATAGATATAGAACTATATCTATGATTGACACGGCATATTATTCTACATGCGGCTTATTATTCTATGCGATGACGCTTCTAACCAAGTATGTTTTTTCAACAATAATTACAATAATTACGTCATTTTCTTTTTGGATAGCTGCAAATGATGGACTGTACCTTTAAATTATAAAGAAACCATAGAAACTCTATCAGGTAAGTTGTCAAGTACCCTTCTTTAAAGGTTGAGCTCTTGTGTTGCTCCATTCGAACAAAATGCAGAAATTACAAATGATGTACTCTACTTTTAATTCAAACTATGACTCCGCAATTTTGTGAATTAAATTTTTTTTTAGTTAAAAAAACACACACCGAAATCGGACCCTTGCAATAAAAACAAATCCTAATTGGTAGGAAGCCTGTTGAATTATAGACTATTGAAATGGGGGTATTGAAAAAATTTGATCTGAATTATGTCACCAAATTACATCATGTTCTTTTGTGCAGAACTTAAAAAAAGACCTTTGCACACAGTCTGATCACTTTTTGTCATTGTTTGGTTAACTCACTGAGGGACGGATATGTTCAGATGAAAAACAAGTTTCGAGATAATCGACAGAGATATACCACAATGCATCTGCGATATGCAGTGAATAAAACGTCCATGAAAGCTCAACTTTCTAGTGAATCCAGTAATAATAACTGAAACTGTGGTTAATTAACAAAAGTTATCGGCAACGATGCCCGTCTCTTTGTGAAAACGAAAATACCACTTTACCTACGTTTACAATCTACTGCGCAGTGTGTTTTGTATGGAGGTTCAAAAGTGGACTTCAGCTTGTCTACTAACAGAATATCAGAAAGCTGATTAGGCGTTTGATAACAGTGAATATTTTCTTCCACTTTTCTGCTTTTCTACTACCAGAAAAGCAGATCAAACGTTTTGTCATGGTGGTTTTACATTGGCCATCTGCTTTTCTGCTACAGACACTGAGCAAATTGAATGTTCCCGAACGCAACTATGCCGCTCTGGCACATGTATACCCACCTAAAAACGGACGGTTCCAAGTGAATCCGCCTCCGTTGTTACGCCATCAATCTAATCCACAGACAGTTTTAGTAGTCGGTCTCATTGACACTGGTGATTGACACCATTGAAGCTCAGGATACGGAACTCGGCGGAAAAAAAATGTCGGTTCACAAAAACAAAGAATATTGGAGGGGACAATCTTTTTGATTATGCCGATTGATGTCTGTAAGGCTTAATAGATATGCGGAAAACCAATTCCTGGCGAAGGAAAACATTCCCCGATTATAACTCCTGAGACAAACGGGGATCGAAACGATAAATCCCCGTTGTCGCTCGAGATATCGGGTAAGACCGGAAAAAGTTACCATTAATTTTTCAAAATCATGCCTTGAATCTTACATTGAATCTTACAATCTCACAGAGAAAAATAAACTGGACTTATCAAATAAAAATTACATGTGATGTGAAAATAGAAATGCAGACAGCCACACATATGTTACTAACTTGTTTACCATTTCAGGCGGGTGAGCAAAATCAAACACGTGAGAAAACAGCAACTAAACAAACACTAACATTTTCTCTTGCTTTTTATCCTTGAGCAAGTCAAGAGCCACTATAATCAAACAATAACAAGTCCTCTTGCTTGTGTCCTCCTGTGAGTACAGAGACACGAATATAAATCAAACACTGACATGTTTCCTCGCTTGTGTCCGCGCATGAGTAATGCGCTACAACATTAAAAGCAGGCAGGTTAACAAGACATGTCCCCTTGCTTGAATCTTCGTCATCGAGTATAAAGAGCCACCAATCTAACACTCACACGCCCTCTTTATTGTATCGTCGTGTGATCGAGCAAAATATAGCCATTTATCAAACAATAACATGTCCTCTTGCTTGTGTTCTCTTGTGAGTACAGAGCCACTAATATAAATTAAACACTGACATGCCTTCTCGCTTGTGTCCGGGCGTGAGGCGCCACCTATCAACGTGAGGCGCCACCTATCAAACATTAATAGCAGGAGGGTTAACAAAACTCATGTCCTCTTGCTTGAGCCTTCATCTTCGAGTATAAAGAGCCACTCACATGCCCTCTTGATTGTGTCGTCGCGTGATTGAGCAAATAGTCACTTATCAAACACAAACATGTCATTTTGCTCGTGTCCTCTCGTGAGTACAGAATCGCTAATCAAACACTAAGGCCAAGTTCGCGCAAGGACTATAGTTGACCAATGGTTAACTAACGTTTGCCCGAACTCTGTCTAGTCGACGATGGTTGACTACGCTAGTCGACTATTTGGAACCAGCCTACTGGCGCATTCATAACGCTAGCAGAGAGCCAGGATCCAGAAGTTTTGCGATGACATTTTGACCAGCGTTTGACTAGAGCCGTTCGCACGTTGCTACCAGTGCGCAGGCGTAAGGTACGTCACAAATCAACCACTAGTCGACTAATGGTCCTTGCCCGAACTTGGCCTTTCATGTCCTCTCGCTTGTCTCCTTGCGTGAGTGAAGAGCCACCAATCAAATAATTTACATGTCCTGCTTCGAGGCTGTCCTTGCGTGTGTAAAAAGCCATCATTAGTCAAACTCTACATCAAAAAAATCTTGCTTGTGTCCCCAACTGCAGCACCAACCAACGCTTCAGGAACAACCCAAACTCCAGGACCCACCAACACTCCAGGACCAACCAACACTCCAGGACCAACCCAAACTCCAGGACCAACCAACACTCCAGGACCAACCAACACTCCAGGACCAACCAACACTCCAGGAACATTCAACACTCCAGGACCAACCAACACTCCAGGACCAACCAACACTCCAGGACCAACCAACACTCCAGGAACAACCAACACTCCAGGACCCACCAACACTCCAGGACCAACCAACACTCCAGGACCCACCAACACTCCAGGACCAACCAACACTCCAGGACCAACCAACACTCCAGGACCAACCAACACTCCAGGAACATTCAACACTCCAGGACCAACCAACACTCCAGGACCAACCAACACTCCAGGACCAACCAACACTTCAGGACCCACTAACACTCCAGGACCAACCAACACTCCAGGACCAACCCAAACTCCAGGACCAACCCCAGCTCCAGCAACAACCAACGCTCCAGGAACACCCTCCATTCAAACAACACTATTCACGTGTGGTAAATATTTCGCTTTAATAGAGTATGAATAGCTTACAGAGTTACTTTTGACTTTAGAAAGGGTGTTATAGGGTAATTTCTAAAAGTATTTGTTGGTATATGCATAAGTTTGATCTCCAAGAATGCGTTATTGATATTTTTTTAACACGACTCCATGAAATACACAAAAACCCACGTATATGGTTACAAGTTCATAATACATTTGTTCTTTTGAAAATTCATAATACATTTGTTCTTTTGAAAATTGTGTATGAATCAGTTAATTTTATAATGCTTACATAATGAAAGCTGGTTTCCCATGAACAGGCTCTTAAGATTTTTCCATCCTTGACTATTGTTTTATGTACCCTTGACTTCCATGAGTTGTTCAGCACTTACAAACTTTGTGAATTTTTTTGTGATTTCTTCATGAATGACAAAACTACACAATGGATGGATATAATTACTCTCGAAATTGCTAACATTTTGCCTTCAGGTTAAAAAAATTAGAACATTTTTGTGGCGCAGTTTAAGATGTTTTGGGTATTTCAATCGTTTACATCACCCTTTTGGCATGTAACTTTTAAATTATATTATTTTGTGTGCATGGAGACAAATCAATAACATACTTAGTACAGTCTGACTCCAATCTGACTGCTTACTGTAACAGAAAATTACATGCTTACGTTAAGCGTTATACCAATTCCCTAATAATTTCAAATTATTGCACGCATGTGCATAAATGGACCATAAGACAAAAAGCAAAAGCGGCCCATTGAAAATGAACAGGGCTATAAACAGCTTTGTAATTTTCTCTCAATATTTTAGCATTGGCAGGAGCTTCTATACATGCCACTTGGTGGTCGGTCGGTCGGTCAGTCGGTCCATCTGTCTGTCCCCAAAGATTGATCAAAGAATTGAAAAAAAATATTGACCAAATATGCCAAGCCGTGGTCATAAAATTCACTCTTGATGGCTTTCGGAACAGCAGTTTTGTTTCGATCTATGTGCAAGCGCGTTTATTTTGTATACGTCTGTCCTCAAAAATTGATCAAAATAAGCCCTATAAGTTTCCCACAAAATGTAACTACCAATTTTTAATTATTTTGTCAATGTGTACGGCATGTACAACATCTAAGGATAGATGTTTGAAATGGCTGCCATTTGGAAATTCAAAATGACAACCCTAGGAGAGTTGGGTTAAAAATGGGACAGAGGCGATTTTTTTGGCCTTGCTGAGGTGTCCAATAAAGGTGATCCTCACAGTTTCAAAGAATATATATCTCATATGCATATGGGCTCTCCCAAACCCCACTTTTGAAATATGCCCTCTTCTTTGAAAAAAGGTGACACACCCCCAAAGCGAAACTTTTTTTTAATGATTTGACATAACATTTTGTCCAGCCGGTTTACTGTAATGAATGGAAACAAACATCAAAAACCAAAACAAATTTCCGTTACAGCTCGATTTTCTGTCGGTAGATGACATTTGTCCACCGCTTTTATAAAATGTAGCCCACCCCCGAAAAGGCAAAATTCTGGAATTTCTTTTCGTGATGTAGCACTTGCGTGAGCTGTCCAAATGCTAAAAAGAAAAGAGAAATTATCTGATTCATTTTTGCGCACGAAACCGCCACTTTTGAAAGTCATGGCAACGCACATAAAAGGGCCAAAAATGGCACCAAGTGGTTTTTGAATTTCCTGAGGTATCTTTTAGTGATCCTGAGAGTTTCAAAGCATGTACCCCCAAATGCATAGGCCTATGGGCTACCACAAGCCTATTGACTAGCAAGCGAGATAACAAATTTAACTTCAAGCTAATCTGACGCACAGTAGCCTACAGTTAAGTTCAGATTCTTTATTCGCATAAAATGCACAATAAATAGAAATTCAAATTGTATACATTATACAAATTACACACACATAAAATACAAATACAAAAATACACATAAAACAGTAAACAAAAGCTCTTAAAATATATCATTACATTCGGTCCTACTGAAGAAATCGGCTGTCTCTCATAGCAGTAATCTTCTTAATCTGATTAGCAACCCTGAAACTGTTTTCATGTCGACAACAAAAAGCATTCCATTCCTTCATAACATTATAGGTGCACATCATGTTATGTCTGGAGCATAATTATGCAGAAACCTAAAATTACCCCCCCCCCCCCATAATAGAGTAAGAACCAAACTTGGCCATTTTACAAATAGTATTCACGGTACGGTTATTACAGTTTAATGCCGTATTAATGAATTTAATGCACCTCTTGGCAAACCAAAAATCCATATCCATACACTAAGACAATAATTTATCAGGGAGCAGAGAACAATGAGTTCTCCAGAGTATTTCTTACATAAAAATTAGTGTAATTAAAATGAGATACCAGGGGCGTCAATCGCTTCTAAAAAGTGTGGGGGACATACATTGATGAACACAAATGCGAGCGCGTGGGGTTCGGGGCCCGCTTAAGGGCCCCGAAAAAAAAGACGCTCTAGACGCTCTGTGGAGCGATTTGAGGCAATTTCTGACTGCTTAAACCATGTTTTGAGCAAAAGATCCTCTTTTAAACATCATTTTTGAGTTTGGAGTCATTGAATCAGATATTCTGCGCTATAAAGTCATAATGGACGAAAAAAGGTGTGGGGGGGGGACAAATCATATGATATCCCCACACACACTTAAAAAGTGTGATGGGGGACTTGTCCCCTCCGTCCCCAACCGATTGACGGCCATGCCAGATACAAACATATTACACTGATGATTACAATCATTAACACACTTTGTGCCAAAATGGTCAAAATATTGATTGACAGCATGTGCCCAAAGTGAATAATATTATCCACAACTCCCACCTTAGCTTCATTAATAACAACATTCTTCAATGTCATTATCATGTGTAAAAACAATCAACTGGCTTTTGGTAGCATTAAATTTGATATTCGTACATACCTAAGACAGTTTACGCATTCCTATTGGTCGAGAGCCTGTCACGTGGCCGGTCTTAAACGGATGAAAAAGACATGGCTAGCTGCTGAGCCCAATTTCATAGAACTGCTTAAGCATAACATTTGCTTTAGCACAAATACAGTTTACTTAATATGATCAGTTTACCCACCGAAACTCCATGCGATTGTTATGTGAAGTAAACAACAGCTTAATACCAGTCACAAGAAATGTACATCGCTTGGAGTTTTGGTCTGTTACATGATTATATTAAGCAAAGTTTTTTGTGCTTCAGCAAATTTTATGCTTAAGCAGCTCTATGAAATTGGGCCCCGGTCTTAAACACTTTTCCAGTGTCACATGAAATTTGGACTCCCATGAAATCGGTACCTTTTAACTTTTCATTAGTTGAACGTTCACAATCCTTGTGTATGCATGTGCAATACTTTATCATCCATCCAGACTCCCACTTGTCTTAAACAGAGTGTTTAATACCGACCGAACACATATTTAATCCCATTCATAAATATCTTTTCGTTTAAAACAAAAACAAAGCAAGTCAAAAACTAGACGATGCCAACCATTTTGTTCAACAATTTTACTTCATGTTTTACGAAACACCCCTCTGACTATAATATGGAATGCCCCTCCACAACTCGTTACCTTATAAGGACATTGGCGTGCACGTCGTGCATACTGCGCGATGTCGCGCAAAACGCAGCTGGGCTGGTGTAGTTATCACCTATTCAGACTCCCACCGGTCTTGAAAAGTGTTATAGTACCTCCCGAACACACTTATTCCCTTATTAAAACAATAAGCGTACTTCTCACAACCGCCAACCATTTTATGTAAGGCAACTACACTCGGAGACAATCAATTCAAATTATCAGCATAAGCAAAAGCCCCAGCATAAACATTGCCCATGTGACAACTGATTCCACTATTAACTAATTCCTCTAGTAGTCCATCCATATACACACAGAATAAACGGGGGAACTTACTCCTCCTTGTTTCACGCTGTTAGTAACTGAGAACTACTTAGAGTACTGATTATCCCATCTGACTCTTAACTTTTGGTTAATACACATATCTAAAAGCAATTGGCAATACATGGGATAATTACCTCGATTCAAAAGAACTCGAAACAGTTTAGAGTAATTAACCCTATCAAAAGTCTAGCGGATTTCTTATAAGAAAGTATAAACATCCCTCCCTTTATACATAAAATAAGACACTGACTCTTTAACCATGGCAGTACATCGAGTAGTAGAAGAACCCTGCTTGAAACTAAACTGCAACTTAAAATGCTTCCATTTTGTAATAGCAAGAGATACGTCACAAGTTTCTATACAATGAGACCCATGCACACAATCAGACAAGCAATCCTCATGAATGTTACAATTAAAATCATTAAAAAGTTGTTCCATATCACAACTATTAGATCCAACACAATTGTACAAATCATCAAATTTGTCAGCAAACACATCAGCAATGTTTGCAGTACCCACACAATTATCAACAACATTAGGATAAAAACAAAACTTTCTTTGAGTGGTATTTCTTGACCTCTTTACAAAAATCTTCAGTACAGCCATCAACATGTCTCAGCAATTCTGTTATATATAGCCTTAATCTCAACCTCATGTTGCAGGACCAACTTGTAAGCCTTAGGCCAAAACAAAAAAGTCTCCGGTTTCTGGTATGGAGCTTGCCCAAAAAGTGGTGCGGCGACGCGGCTTTTTTTTTTATCTGATTTTTTTGCTTCAAATGTCGGCTGATGACTGCAAATGGTGCCCGACTAAACTTGGTGCAAATATATGGGAGTCCAGAGAGGCCACATAAAGCTTATTCTCAACCATAACACAATCTAAAAACACGTTAAAATTGTGCAACAGCAGGATTCCAGTCAAACCAGTGAGTTTGGCGGTTTTGAGACATCATCTTTCACTGAAAAAAAATAACTTTTTCATATTGCCGACGCGCATGGCTACGGCGACGCGCGCGCATACCAGAAACCGGAGACTTTTTTTTTGGCCTTATGATACTGGACCCTAGATTTCCTTCTCAAGTAAGCAATAATATATACCATCTTGTGAACAACTTTTCCAAATATCATGCCACATTAAAGATACATAAAAACCTCATCAACAAAAGTATTCAAGCCAACAATAGATTTACTAATAGCCGATCTACGAACAGGAATAGCCGGCTCACTCGCGTCTAATAAGGCTAAAGGAATATTGTCATGCAGATCATTGATGATACATTTACAATGTATAGTACAATTAAGGTCAGAGCAAGATAAAGCACGTTACTCCAGATAATTGGAATCCAAATTAGTCGCAAGCACATATTTATAACGAGTAATATCAACCATACGGTTGGAATTAGAACGCTTTACATGAACCTTTTAGCGAGGATTCAAGTTTGCTTGAAGATAGATCCAATCAAATACACTGCATATAAAGTTATACAGTTTGGACATGATTCGGGTTGCTATGTCCCTGTAAGTATGGAATTGCCCAATGTTGACTGATATTGTTACTTTCTTTTTTTTCAGTAATAATAATCGTGAATGTGCCAACTGTCGGTGCACAATGTCTACCTGTTGGTGCAACCACTCTTGCTGTGACTTGGGCCACTGTTACCGCCAGTGTCGGGGGTGTAACCATCACTTGCACTGTCACTGGAAGCGCAATTGTAGTGACGACCTCCGGTGGCACCTTTGCAGCAGGATCATACACAATCACGTGCACTGTAACTATTTCCGTGGGTTGCTCTGTCTCCAGTAGCTTCACATTTCTTGTATCAGGTATGGACTGTGTTTAGAACTGACGAAAATAAGGGCAAAACGTGTTTTGAAAAATTAATCCTTGTGTTAAAATGTGTAATAGCCGAGTCTTTATTTGATTTCTTAGGTGAACAGATGTAAGCATGAATATATGAATTATTGGGAGGGATCTGATATTTTCAACGAAACAGAATACGAAAAATGCCAAATTATTTGCAAAAGAGCTAGCTTTGACTCCAAGTTGAGGCCATGTCTTCTTGAGTTCACGAGACGGAATTTGCATAGTGGTGATGTAAACAGTTGCAGTGACATGTCCTAAACTCACATCGTTGAAAGTAAGCAGCCATTTACTTAACTTGTATTGATTCCTAGACAGTGGCTTTGAAATTTATTTGATGATGTGACTGGATCGCATGAAGCAAAGTTCCAAAGACATCTTTTAACTTTTTCACAACACCAAGATATATACATGTGCATACGGTGGCATTACAATGGGGACAGGGAATTCCATACTGTTTTCCTTTTGAAATATGAAATTGTATATTTTATATGTTTTACACATGATGGATGGTTTCCCAAAAAAGTGCAGATTTTTTTTTTCATATACAATTACCCTTGGCATTCATGCGTTGTTCAGTAGTTACAAACACTGTGTATTATTTTTCCTCAAGACTGCACTGTCTATAGATGTAATTAACTAAAACTGCCAACATTTTGCCTTCAATTTAAAATAAAATGGCAGCTATCTTTACTTACTTTATAAATTAACAGTTTTGCGGCACTGTTGAAGATGTTTTTGGGCAATTCAGTCGTTATTTAATATCATTTTGGTTTGATGTCATTTTTAAATCATATTCTTTGGTGTAAGGACAAATTATGACATTTATATACTCATGACAGCTTTTAATCTCAATACTAACCGTGAATGACTGTCAAATGGACAATTTACTTACACAAATCATATAGCCTTGCTCTTCTCTAGCGATTGTAAAATCTTGAATTAAAATACACTGCATATAAATGCATACAGTTTAAATATGATGGGGGATTTCATGTCCCAGTTAGAACGAAATTGCCCATTTATTCTGATATTGTATCTTTGTTTTCACAGCAACACCAACTGTGAATGTGCCGACTGTCAGCCCCCAGAGTTTGCCAGTAGGATCAACCACACTTGCTGTGTCTTGGGCTACTGTAACTGCCACCAATGCTGTGGGTGCAAGCATCACTTGCACTGTCACTGGAAGCGCAACTGCAGTGACGACCTCTGGTGGCACCTTTTCGGCAGGATCATACACAATCACGTGCAATGTTACCAATTCCGGCAATTGCTCTGGCTCCAGTAGCTTCACATTTGTTGTGATAGGTACATGTATTGACTGTTTGAGAACTTAATACACAGCATATGGCATCGCTGCAGACGATTTTTGCCGTGACGCTTTTAAAAGTTGTGACGCGCTTAACAGTTGTTTCCGTTTATTGTATGGCGCGTTGCATTTAGGGGTACACACCTGTAAATCGATCCGCCAAGCTCATGAATAAAAGTTATACCCTCAAAATATTCTATATTAGAGAGTTCTGAGCGCCGTAAAATTGGGGAATTGAAGAGATATGGTAGTGAACCTCTAGCCCGGACTTGGGGCTTCCAATTCTGAGCATTTTGGATGCTATTGGGCTCGAAAGTGGCGCTATTTTGCCATGTTGTGGAGGGATCGTTTTTCAAGATGGCTACTTTTCCGCTTTGGGGAAAATAGGTGTCGTCTTCTTTGCGTGAAAATATCTCGAAAAGTCAATGGTCAACCCACCATAAATTGAAAAGAAAATGAAAGATGACACATTGATCATCATTTTTCTGTGCAGCTTGAATACCTGTGAGAGTTTTGAGTATTTTTAAAAGAATTTTGAAGTACGGGCATTTAGCACTAGTGTCTATGGGAGTTTATTTGCAGGTATGCACCCTATAAAGAATCACAAAGATGGCCGTTTCGCGCATGCGCTGTGCCGCGGCAGTGGTCTTTTCAGTGGGCGGAACCTACGGGGAGGGGGAAAAAGTGTTTTAAAGGTATCAACAAGGGTTTTTTGCCGTAACGGATGCTTCCAAATCATTAGGGAGCAGTAGGCTATCACCCGATTACAACAATTGATACTTGAAAAGGGGGGGGGGGCATTTTGAGCTTAAAAGTAGCTGGAACTCAATTTATTGTCGCTGGGGGCGCTCTACAGCTTAGCAGGGGCAAAACAATCACTATTTTCGGGCTTAATATCTACCTCGGATAATATTTTTCTTTCATTTTTTTTTTCAAAATATTGACTTTGGAGATATTCTGCTTGTCCTGAATGTGATTTTGTGTTAAAATTTAAAAGTTGCCTGCTATTATAGGGTACACACCTGTAAATCGATCCGCCAAGCTCATGAATAAAAGTTATACCCTCAAAATATTCTATATTAGAGAGTTCTGAGCGCCGTAAAATTGGGGAATTGAAGAGATATGGTAGTGAACCTCTAGCCCGGACTTGGGGCTTCCAATTCTGAGCATTTTGGATGCTATTGGGCTCGAAAGTGGCGCTATTTTGCCATGTTGTGGAGGGATCGTTTTTCAAGATGGCTACTTTTCCGCTTTGGGGAAAATAGGTGTCGTCTTCTTTGCGTGAAAATATCTCGAAAAGTCAATGGTCAACCCACCATAAATTGAAAAGAAAATGAAAGATGACACATTGATCATCATTTTTCTGTGCAGCTTGAATACCTGTGAGAGTTTTGAGTATTTTTAAAAGAATTTTGAAGTACGGGCATTTAGCACTAGTGTCTATGGGAGTTTATTTGCAGGTATGCACCCTTAGGGTGCACATTCAATATAGTTTATATCTATAGTCTAGAAATCAAAATGTCTGCGTGCATAAAGGATTCAGCGTATCTCTGCGCGTAGATGACGAGTCAAGTTACAACCGTTTATCTTTTTGACACAGGATATAAAAACAAGGTTGACTGCTGTGATGTGCCGTTTTTAACCCCATCGGGCCGGCACAAAGCACCCTCGGCTTCACCGTGGGTGCAATGCTCCCCTCGCCCTCTGGTGCTAAAAACGTCATATCCCACGGCACAGCTGTCAACAATAAATATCAATGTTGGCATGTCCCTTTAAGAACAAATATTGCATATTTTATACTGATATTTGTTTATTTGTTTTCTTAGCTATAAATGTGACGGTGTCGACTGTCGGATCAACTCCCACTGAAGAACCAACCACTACTCTAGAACTAACCTCCATTCTAGATCCAAGTACTGAGCTCGGTAAGGTATAATATTAACTGAAAAAGAAACGGTCACACAAAGTGAACGTTTTTTCTACTTGTGCGTTCCTTTTTGAAAAAAAAAAGTAAATGGGAATCACACAACACATATATCCGGATTGAGATTATTGACTACATTTACAGGTTAATTGAAAACAAATTAATTTGGGTTAAAGTAGATATGGAGACAGAAGAATAATCAAGCACTTAAGACCTCTTGCTTATTGTGAGTAAAAAGCCACAGATCCATGTCATATAAGATTTGTGCTTGTGTGAGTAAAGAGTCAATCAACAAACACAATTCTGACCTCTTGCTCGTGTCCTCGAGTTAAGAGTCACTAATCAAACTTTAACAATGTTAGCTTAATAAAATGGCCTCTTGTATGTGTCCTTTCGTGAGTAAAGTGCAACTAATAAAACAGTAACATGGCTTGCTTGTTGCCTCATGTGAGTAAAGAGACACTAATCAAACACCACCAAGTCATCTTACTTGTGTCCTCAAGCAAGTAAAGATCCAAACATCTTAATCAAACACTTACACTATTACTTGCTTTTGTTCTTGCTTGAGTAAAGAGCTACTAATCAAGCACAAAGGTCCTCCTGGTTGTGTTCTTTTTGAGATTGAGGAACACTAAAAATACGTCTTACTTGTGGCGTGTTTGTAAAGAGTCACTTATCAAACACTGAAATGCCCTCTTGCTTGTGTCCTCGCATTAGTAAAGAGCCATTAATCAAACACTAACAAAACACTACTACTTGCTTTTGTTCTTTGAGTAAAGACCTCCTGGTTGTGTCTTTTTGGGAGTAAAGAGCACCAACAATACCTTTTGCTTGTGTCGTCGCGTTTCTAAAGAGTCACTTATCAAACACCAACATGCCCTCTTACATGTGCCCTTAATCAAGTACTAACATATTCAAGGGGTCATGTTAGTGTTTCATAGGTGGTTCTTTACTCACGCGAGGACACAAGCAAGAGGACATGTTAGTGTTTGATAAGTGGCTCCTTTACTCACGAAAGGTCACAAGCCCACAGTCGTAACCCCACTTGTATGGGCCGCTAAATCACGCGTCTAACAAGGAGCTTGGCCGAGTCGTTAATCCTTGTGTGAAGGATCCGTGGTGTGAGTAAAGAGCCACTCATAACACACTGATAAACAAACCCTCTTGCTCTTTAAAGTAACAATCAAGTTTAACTCTTTGGTAATGTAATTGCATGTATCATGCCCTTTATTTGAAGAAAAATAAAAACCAGTATGTGTGGGGAATATTTCGAATCACTTTCCTTTAAAACTCAGATGCCTTTGATAACCTGGTTCAAATCCTGAATAGAATTGGAATTCTAATTCAAAAATTCTATCTAAAAGGCGTTTACATACAAAATTCTTGTTTTCAAGAAACTTACTTGATAGATACACTTTTTTGACTCATTCCATGGGTAATAAGCCATGATTAATGCAATGTCACACTGTACAGTAAAATTTTGCAATTTGAAACTCTTTTCTATCATGTTTCTAGGTGTACTAATATAGGAGGGAAATAACTATAGGAGTAAGAACGCGCTGTAAACCAAGTTTGATTGAGGACATTGTATGCTAAAACCAGTCCGTCAGATTAAGTAGTGTGTTTAAGTTGCATGGAAAAAACAAATGACATGTTTACCCAGTCAAAATCAAGCTAATTTAAAAAGAAATTACAATCTTGTCAAATAAACACCTTTACAGATTTACGCACAGTCACTGCAAATTAAACCACTTTGACCATTAAAACCACTTTTTTTTCTTCAGTTTTGTTTGTTTTGTATAACAGTTTATTATTGAAGACATCAAGCCATGAATGTTATGTTCAAGTTAATTGAACAGTCAATGACCTGTTTGGCCAATCAAATCAGGAACTGTTGATATGTGTGCAAATGCACTGAGAAAACATTGAAAATGACATGCCATGAAAAGTGTGTATCATTTATAAGGTATTTTTTTTTCAAATCGAAGACAGCTAGCTTTCGATGCGCTCATGATCACCATAATCGTCACCGTTTTGACGAAGTAAAGAATCTGTGCACACAGCTGCAAAACCAAGTTTTGAGAAAATCGTGTTTGAAGTTGGTCGAGTTTTCAAATCACATTTCCATGTACATTTCTCCCCCAGAATTGAAAAATATATAACTTAGTCGATAGCTCAGTAGATAAATAGCCAAAACAAATCGTCTGTTTTCATCAAATCATGTTTAATTAGGAGACATTAATATTCGTCACTTCTTCAAAACAGACATTCTACTTCGTCAAACAAATGTGGCATACTTTTGTACACTGCACGCGTGCGTATATAAAATGTATACATTTCAGGACGCTGATTCGTCACTTCGTCAAAATACAAACCATGGAGGCTAAATCTAAATATAGAACACATGTAAAATCTATGAGACTAAGTGACGTCAAAACGAAAAACTGAGTGTTTTGCACTTTCATTACTTTGCGTAACTAGCGTGCTGAACGAACGATGATATTTTGTGTTTCGAAATTTGGTTATCACGTGGAGGATATCAAAAAATATTGGAAAAACTGAAAATATCAGATTCCTTAAATTCTCGGTTTTAAGCCCGGTTCATACTTCACGCAAAAGCAAGTCCAAAGCGAAATTCATGTCATCAACAATGTTGGATGGCTTCGAATGTATTGTTGACGTCACGAATTTCGCTTCGCTTCCGCTTTCGAGTGAAGTATGAACCGGGCTTTAGACGGATTCGTCGCTTCGGCAAACCGGTTACGATATGAAGATAATTTATGTTTGTCTTTTGTTGGTTGAAATCGATATTTTTTGCTTTATAAATGGTTGACTTTTTGTGTTATATTAAATATTTGAATTTCCTTTATTTTGTAAGGAAACAAGAATTCCATTGTGAATGAGATATGACTAGATCACAATAGATGCTGATGCGTAACTAGTCTTTAACCCAAAATCAATAATAACTGATATGTAAGGTAAATTTTTGATAAGTCGTGTATTTGACCTTCACTCTAGGAATGGGCACCATACCACAATCAACATCCACTCAAGAACCAACCACCCCTCCGGATGAACCAACCACCCTTCCTGATGAGCCAACCACACCTCCGGATGAGCCAACCACACCTCCGGATGAGCCAACCACACCTCCTGATGAGCAAACTACCCCTCTAGATGAACCAACCACCCCTCCTGATGAACCAACCACCCATCTAGATGAACCAACCACCCCTCCTTTTGGGCCAACCACACCTCTTGATGAAACACCACCCCCTCCTGATGGTCAAACCACACCTCCTGATGAGCAAACCACACCTCCTGATGAACCAACCACCCCTCCCAATGAACCAACCACCCCTCCGGACGAACCAACCACCCCTGCTGATGAGCCAACCATCCCTCCTTATGAACCAACCACCTCTGCTAATGAGCCATCCACACTTGATGAAACACCACCCACTCCTGATGATCAAACCACAATTCCTGATGAACCAACCACCCCTCCTGATGAACCAACCACCCCTCCCGATGAGCAAACCACACCTCCTTATGAACCAACCACCCCTCCGGATGAATCAACCACCCCTCCTGATGAACCAACCACCCCTCCTGATGAACAAACCACCCCTCCGGATGAACCAACCACCCCTCCTGATGAGCCAACCACCCCTCCTGATGAGCCCACCACCCCTCCTGTTGAACCAACCACCCCTGCTGATGAACCAGCCACCTCTCCTAATGGGCCATCCACACTTGATGAAACACCACCCCCGCCTGATGGTCAAACCACCATTCCTGATGAACCAACGACCCCTCCTGATGAGCAAACCACACCTCCTGATGAACCAACCACACCTCCCAATGAACCAACCACACCTCCTGATGAACCAACCACCCCTCCCGATGAACCAACCATCCCTCCTGATGAACCAACCACCCCTCCTGATGAACCAACCACCCCTCCGGATGAACCAACCACCCCTCCTGATGAGCTAACCACTCCACCTGATGAGCCCTCCACCCCCCTGTTGAGCCAACCACACCTCCTGATGAGCAAACCACCCCTCCTGATGAACCAACCACCCCTCCTGATGAGCAAACCACCCCTCCTGTTGAGCCTACTACACCTCCTGATGAGCAAACCACCCCTCCTGATGAACCAACCACCCCTCCTGATGAGCAAACCACCCCTCCTGATGAACCAACCACCCCTCCCGATGAACCAACCACCCCTCCTGATGAACCAACCACCCCTCCGGATGAACCAACCACACCTCCGGATGAACCAACCACCCCTCCTGATGTGCCAACCACCCCACCTGATGATCCCACCACCCCTCCGGATGAACCAACCACCCCTCCTGATGAGCTTACCACTCCACCTGATGAGCCCACCACCCCTCCTGTTGAGCCAACCTCACCTCCTGATGAACCAACCACCCCTCCCGATGAACCAGCCACCCCTCCCGATGAACCAACCACCCCTCCTGATGAACCAACCACCCCTCCTGATGAACAGACCACCCCTCCGGATGAACCAACCACCCCTCCTGATGAGCTAACCACTCCACCTGATGAACCAACCACCCCTCCTGATGAGCAAACCACCCCTCCTGATGAACCAACAACCCCTCCCGATGAACCAACCACCCCTCCTGATGAACCAACCACCCCTCCGGATGAACCAACCACCCCTCCTGATGAACCAACCACCCCTCCTGATGAGCAAACCACCCCTCCTGATGAACCAACCACCCCTCCTGCTGAGCAAACAGCCCCTCCTGATGAACCAACCACCCCTCCTGATGAACCAACCACCCCTCCGGATGAACCAACCACACAGCCGGATGAACCAACCACTCCTCCTGATGTGCCAACCACCCCACCTGATGATCCCACCACCCCTCCGGATGAACCAACCACCCCTCCTGATGAGCTAACCACTCCACCTGATGAGCCCACCACCCCTCCTGTTGAGCCAACCACACCTCCTGATGAACCAACCACCCCTCCCGATGAACCAACCACCCCTCCCGATGAACCAACCACCCCTCCTGATGAACCAACCACCCCTCCTGATGAACCAACCACCCCTCCGGATGAACCAACCACCCCTCCTGATGAGCTAACCACTCCACCTGATGAGCCCACCACCCCTCCTGTTGGGCCAACCACCCCTCCTGATGAGCAAACCACCCCTCCTGTTGAACCAACCACCCCTCCTGATGAGCAAACCACCCCTCCTGATGAACCAACCAACCCTCCCGATGAACCAACCACCCCTCCGGATGAACCAACCACCCCTCCTGATGAGCCAACCACTCCACCTGATGAATCCACCACCCCTGCTGATGAGCCCACCACCCCTCCTGTTGAGCCAACTACACCTTCTGATGAGCAAACCACCCCTCCTGATGAACCAACCACCCCTCCTGATGAGCAAACCACCCCTCCTGATGAACCAACCACCCCTCCCGATGAACCAACCACCCCTCCTGATGAACCAACCACCCCTCCGGATGAACCAACCACACCTCCGGATGAACCAACAACCCCTCCTGATGTGCCAACCACCCCACCTGATGATCCCACCACCCCTCCTGTTGAATCAACCACCCCTCCTGATGAACCAACCACCCCTCCTGATGAACCAACCACACATCCCGATGAACCAACCATCCCTCCGGATGAACCAACCACCACTCCTGATGAGCCAACCACCCCACATGATGAGCCCACAACCCCTCGTGTTGAACCAACCACCCCTCCTGATGAACCAACCACCCCTCCTGATGAACCAACCACCCCTCCTGATGAACCAACCACCCCTCCGGATGAACCAACCACCCCTCCTGATGAGCCAACCACTCCACCTGATGAGCCCACCACCCCTCCTGTTGAACCAACCACCCCTCCTGATGAACCCCCCACCCCTCCTGTTGAACCAACCACCCCTCCTGATGAACCAACCACCCCTCCTGATGAACCAACCACCCCTCCTGATGAACCAACCACCCCTCCGGATGAACCAACCACCCCTCCTGATGAGCCAACCACTCCACCTGATGAGCCCACCACCCCTCCTGTTGAACCAACCACCCCTCCTGATGAACCAACCACCCCTCCTGATGAGCCAACCACTCCATCTGATGAGCCCACCACCCCTCCTGTTGAGCAAACCACACCTCCTGATGAGCATACCACCCCTCCTGATGAACCAACCACCCCTTCTGATGAGCAAACCACACCTCCTGATGAACCAACCACCCCTCCCGATGAACCAACCACCCCTCCAGATGAACCAACCACCCCTCCTGATGAGCCAACCACTCCACCTGATGAGCCCACCACCCCTCCTGTTGAACCAACCACCCCACCTGATGAACCAAGCACCCCTCCCGATGAACCAACCACCCCTCCCGATGAACCAACCACCCCTCCGGATGAACCAACCGCCCCTCCGGATGAACCAACCACCCCTCCTGATGAGCCAACCGCCCCACCTGATGAGCCCACCACCCCTCCTGTTGAACTAACCACCCCTCCTGATGAACCAACCACCCCTCCTGATGAACCAACTACACCTCCCGATGAACCAACCACCCCTCCGGATGAACCAGCCACCCCTCCTGATGAGCAAACCATCCCACCTGATGAGCCAACCACCCCTCCTGTTGAACCAACCACCCCTCCGGATGAACCAACCACCCCTCCCGATGAACCAACCACCCCTCCTGATGGGCCAACCACCCCACCTGATGAGCCTACCACCCCTCCTGTTGAACCAACCACCCCTCCTGATGAACCAACCACCCCTTCTGATGAACCAACCACCCCTCCGGATGAACCAACCACCCCTCCTGATGAACCAACCACCCCTCCTGATGAACCAACCACCCCTCCTGTTGAACCAACCACCCCTCCGGATGAACCAACCACACCTCTTGATGAACCAACCACCCCTCCTGATGCGCCAACCACACCTCCTGATGAAACACCCACCGCTCTTAATGAAGCAATTTCAAGTTCGCAAACAACTGTATGTGGTAAGAGATTGGTTACATAATTATGATACTTCTATATTATATAATATTGTTCTAATAATAATCATAGTCGATGGTTTGCGACACCAACATTCCTTTCCTAAGAGTCGTTTTTACAAAAAGGCGACAGTTATATGTCCCCATAATAATGTGTATCGCCCTAATGTGGACGCAGTCAGCAAAATCTGAGGATTTTCCCACGACGACGACGTAGCACATTTTCTCTAGAATCCATTCAAAGGTGCCGGTCTACAGACGCGAAGAAAAACCCTCAATAATTGGGAAAGCCAGTATTTAGAGATGTGTTTTGTTCGACCGGGAGATCGGCCAAGATAGTTGGGTTTATTGTCCCAACAAAAACGATTACCTTATTTTGGTGAGGACAGCTATGACAGTTACAAAGTCAGGACAATTTTAATCCAAATACAGACTGTGAACAAATGGACTCTTATTGATCAGGCGATTGTAAAAATCTGAATTCATACACTGCATATATATAAAGATTTACAATTTGGACACGATAGGGATGTTCATGTCCCTGTTAGCACGCAATTGACCATTGATGCTGTTTTTTTTAGCACCACCATCTTTGAATGTGACGACCGTCAGCCAGCAGTGTTTAGATGTTGGTGCAACAACACTTCCTGTGACTTGGACCGCTGTGACTGCCACCGATGCTGTGGGTGCAATCATCACTTGTACTGATTCTGGAGGCGGAACTGGAGTGACGATCTCTGGTGGCACCTTTGGAGTAGGATCACACACAATCACGTGCAGTGTAACCAACTCCGAGGGTTGCTATGGCTCCAATAGCTTCACATTTCTTGTATCAGGTATGGCTCCAATAGCTTCATATTTCTTGTATCAGGTCTAACTGTTAGACCTTACAAAAATAAGCGCAAAACGTGTTTTGAAACGGGGTACAAAAGTGCCAAATTATTTGTAAAAAATAGCGCTGACACGAATTCTGAGTATATAAAAACGGGGTACAGAACGTGCCAAATTATTTTCAAAAAAAGCGCTGACACGAATTCTAGTCCATGTCTTTATGAAATGAGAAATAGTTTTCTTGCGTGCTTGCAATTCATAAGAAAGATTCGCACAAGGGTAATGTCAGTACTTCCAGATGTGAATCCAAGCCTTTAAACCTGTATTTTGTCCTACTTATCACCTCACACTGTATTTCAGTATACTGAGAGAATAAGAAATGGGCTCTATCAAAGCCTTATTATCTTATTCATATGATTATTTCATTTGGCAGCACTGGCTTTCAAATTCATTTGATGAATGGTTGGACAGGACCCCATGTAGTAAAGTCCAAAGAACATTTTTTCACTTATTTGTTTTCATGCATTTCAAAGAGCATATATGTGTTTTTCACCTTGCTACATTAAACAAATGTGGACAAAATGTGTGGAGAAATGTTTACTCTTCCTTTTAATGTCCGTTGTGCAAAATTTGTTCGTCGTATTGTTGTCAACTTTGACATTAATTGATACTTATCAAATGTCATGTACACAGCTACACCAACTGTGAATGTGCCAATGGTGAATTCTAAGTGTGCAGATGCTGCTGCATCTACAGCCTCTGTAACGTGGCCTGTCGTAACTGCCACCAATGCTGCGGGTGGAAGCACCTCTTGCAGTGATTCTGGAGATGGAGCCAGTGTGACAACCACTGGTGGAACCTTTGGAGTAGGATCGCATACAGTCACGTGCGCTGTAACTAATTCTGGCAGTTGCACAGGCTCCAATAGCTTCACGTTTGTTGTAGCAGGTATTGAACAAGTCTGGAACCATTAATTCTGCTAAATGTATTGTGAAATTGATCCTGCAAATCATCTGTCTCAAAATTTGGCAGCATTCTTAACCAAGACATAGGAATACTGCCACCATATTATATAGTTTAGTTGGTTGAATGCCAATTCAATGGAAGTTTGAGTCCCGCTTAGTAAATTTATATATGTTCAACCTAATATGCATTGTATTTTCCCCCGGTCCATTTCCTTTTTACTTGTTAGTTTTTAAGTAAATTTCCTTCATATGTGATCCCTGTTCGCCATACCCAGGTCAGCAGAATTACTCATGTTGCTTGTATCATGTCTTTTGGCGTGATCCCTGGCTACATGCTGCATATACAATCAACCAAAAACGAAAGTCCCCCCTTCCAATACTTTTTTTGTCTAACTCAAAAACTAATGAGCACCTCTCGCTCAAATAACGACTAATCAGTACAACAATTCCTTAGCAATCCAGCTGTACTCTTTATTAGGCCCAAAACAGTAGTAATGTGTACGAATATATGCAATTTATGACAAATGATACCGAAACCAGTTGCACTTTTGTATACGTGGAAGTTGTTTTCCACACTCACCTTGCACGCATACAAAAGTGCAACTTTTTTTCCCGGTACCATTTGTCATAAATTGCATAATTTTGTACACATTATCACTGTTGTGGGCTAAACAAAGAGTATGGCTGGATTGCTAAGGAATGTCTGTACAGATCAGTCGTAATTTAAGCAAGATGTGCCCAGTAGTTTTTCAGTTAGACAAAAGTATTGGAAGGGGGATTTTTTTTTGGTTGAGTGTAGACTGATGACTTCTGACCGGTGCTCCTTGAACAAACACATTGACAAGTTGGAAGACTGTCAACATAGGGCTTGGTATAGTTCAATTGATAAAACACCGGTACAGTATTCCAGAGGCCACAGAATGAAGTCCTAATAAAGTATTTTCTTTCAGCCTTACATTTTAACAATTTTTGAAAGGCATTTGATATTGTGTTCGACACAGCTTCCCCGTCTCTGACTGTGCCCACGGTGGGTCCGCAGTGCACCGATGAAGGTTCTGCTACAGTAGCTGTGACTTGGCCCGCTGTGACTGCCACCGATGCTGTGGGTGAAAGCATCACTTGTACTGATTCTGGAGGCGGAACTGGAGTGACGACCTCTGGTGGAACCTTTGGGGCAGGATCACACACTATCACGTGCAGCGTTACCAATTCCGATGGATGCCCAGGCTCAAAAAGCTTCACATTTGTTGTATCAGGTATCAGGCATTATATTTTGTAGCTGCAGTATATTTTAGCTCATGCATAGTTTATGAAAACTTTTGCCTCTGATGACAGGATATTCAATTTTGAAGCAAATGTGGAAACCCTGTTTTTAATGTGTATCAGAACTTAACACTGATAGACATCCTGGGATCATAAATAAAACAGTTCTTTTGAGAGCTGACCATTTGATTACGGTAATAAATGCCTCAGTTATGATGGCATTGAACACTGTGCTTTGATGTTCATGCTGATTGACAAAAAAACTACTGCTGCCTCTTGGGATATATGAAGATCACATCTCACTTTTTGGGTATTTTTTTCTCCCAATAGCGTCACCATCAATTTCAGTGCCCGTGGGCCCTGTTATCTGCACCGATCAGGCAACAGTTACCGTAACATGGAGTTCAGTAACTGCCACCAACACCGATGGTCAAACCATTCAGTGTACATCGGGTGCATTGTCTGTGTTTCTGGTTGGAGGTACCTTCCCGGTAGGAAGTCACACCGTAACCTGCACAGTGACAAATAACGGTGGTTGCACGGCATCAAAAAGCTTTGCAGTTGGTGTTGCAGGTGAGACTTACATGTCAGTCCTCATCTTAGTCTGTTGGGAAGAGGGGTGCCTCATCCTTGCTCTTCAATCCAAGCAAAGCGGCAGGCAGCAAAGCCGTCTTCCCAGGGAAGCAAGCAAAGTGAAACCTTGTAGTAGGAAATATGTCCAGAACTGAAAATTGTTGGTCCAACTAGACCGGAAAGCATTTGAAGGAACCCTACTCCACAACTCAGCATGCCACTCAGCTATAGCCACAAAACTCACAGCGGAGTTAACCATTAGTACTTCTACTACACTCCATTACATTGTATTTATTCCCAGATGAGTCCATCAAAGTGTTGGGGCGGTATACAGAAGTAACAGCCAGGAAAGTTTTGGGTTGGAACAATCTAAAAATGTATTAAACTCCACCCAGATATGATCTGCATTACGAGTATTTTGTTTTGTTTTGTCCGCAGCATCTCCATCGCTAATAGTGCCCAATGTGGACGACCAGTGCACTGATTTCGGCGTAGCTACTGCCTCTGTGAGCTGGCCTGCAGTATCTGACACCAACCTGGGTGGACAAGCCATCTCATGCAGTGAAGGAGTAGTTGCAGTGCCTCTCAGTGGCGGTATCGCCTTTTCTGTCGGTTTTCACACCGTGACCTGTCAGGTCACCATCAATGGTTGTGAAGATTCGAAAAGCTTTTCGTTCACTGTCCGACGTAAGTAAGAAAGCTCATTAAAGTTTTGTGTGGAGTGGGTTCGAGTCCAGCCTGGGGATTTGGTGTGAAGATTGATAAAGTATAAGTTGTAATGTAAATGATTCATTTTGGTGGTTTGTAAAAGTCTGTGTTGCATTGAACAGCGTGCAAAACGTTTCTTAAAAATTTCCCCCTTTTTTAACAACACAGAATCACCGATTCTTAACCTGCCAACCGTAGCTGATCGTTGTGCGGTCCCGTGGTGGGTGTATGCCCAGGTGTCATGGCCCCAAGTGACCGCCCTGCACAGCGACAACAACCCAATCGTCTGTATAGCGTGGGGAATCTCCATGCCCCTCACAGGGGGTTGGTGGTACTTGCAATACTATACACACGTCCACACCTGCGTTGTCACCAATAATGCTGGCTGCACGGCAGTAGGAGCCTTCGATTTCTATGTATTCGGTAAGAACAAGTCCAAAATTCAAGACATGGGAAGGCTTACTTAACACGTAATAACTTTCCTGTGTTTTTTTAACCAGTGTTGTGAAGGTGTAAGTGTCCACTAGCAAAATTCTGACATTCGCTTGTCCTATGAGCTCCGTGCGCCAACAAAGAGGGCGCCCTTTTACCTAGCAACGACGTCCCATGGGTGAGACATGTAGCTGGTTGACACGCACCGTTCCTTGTGTGTGACGCACGTACACCAGGGGATTTGTTCGATGTACACGCAGTGGTACGGCCGCGCGTCGCGGTGTCACATGAAAATCCGACTCCTATGAAAATCGGACCCCTTTTTCCCTATTATTGGTGAATCCCTCGCACGTGACAGGTCACTCTCCTTAAACGATCCTAAAAATAGCATAGTATCATACCCACGCGTGCGCAATACTACCAATGAGTCCACATTTCATGGAGTCGGATTTTCACGCTACAGCGGCACTAAATTGCAGTCAGGCAAGATGGCGTCGGTCGGTCACCCTCAACTGTACTTTCTTTGCCGGTGAGGGGGTACTTGTGAATGGAGTGGATAGAATAAAATGCTGTCAAATTCCTTCCCTGATTTTCTACTCTCGGTAATTTTTATTTGATGGGAAAACTGCTGATATCCAGAGAAATGTCTTTGCCATTAAACCTTTAACTTGGCAGTTCAGCCTCACTATCAATTGTGCCATACTAAGGGCTTCATTGAAGCTTGTGTCGAAAGTGTATTTAATAGCTCAGTTGGTAGAGTGCCAGAACGGTAACCCGGAGGTCACAGGTTCAAACCTCGCCCCAGTCAATTTCTTTGTTCAACTTTAATTGTTTTTAAATCTTGTTATGCACCTAGTGAGTTTCCCTCTGTAGTTTGTTTGATTGAAGTTTTTCCACCTGTGGATTTCATTGAGAATTTGAAACATTCGCATACCTCGAGATTTACATTCAGTCATTAATCCATTGGTCTCCACAGCACAGCCACGCATAACGGTGCCATCGGTTGCTGACCAGTGTACCCTGCCTGGACAGAATGATGTCGTAGTTTCTTGGCCTGCAGTGACAGGCACATACTTGGATGGCCAATCCATCAGTTGTACCAATCAGAACGGAAATGCTGTGCCTCTGAGCGGAGGCATGTCTTTTGGTCTTGGATCTCACACAGTGACCTGCGGTGTTACGGTTGAAATCTGCAGCACATCAAGGAGCTTCTCATTCAGTGTCTATGGTAAGAAATTCATGAGTGTTGGTTCTCCGTTAACAAGAAAAGGGTTTTAAAGCTAGGAAAATGTGACCGAATTCCACTGAGTTCATGGCTGATTTTTTTTCTCTATCAGCAGAGCAGTATTTTTTTAATTGGCAATTTTGTTAAATTCAGCCAATTGGAACCAATTTCATGGTGAATCGGAGCCAATGTCGTGGTGCTGCCATGCACATACAAACGTTTTCAAACAAAAGAAAATATTTGTGTTACAAATTCAGGCAACAGACAAATCATGTCATGTGTTATAAGAGTCTGGGACTGGTTTTCAATATGGGACTGGTTTTTAGCAAAAATATCGCTGGGTCATATATTTCTGCTTATTGAAATTGCCTTTTTTTAGTGATCGCTTCATTTTGACTAATAATTATGATTTTGTCGCTGCGAATGACTTGTTTCTGTTTAAATCACATTTTTTTGGAGGAGGGCTGTGATGTTGTTCCTAATTTGCAAATTTTCATCGTGATTCCTGAAACTGAGCAGGAAAACACTACGTGCTGGCATTAAACCGAAGTTTTTGAGATATGGGTAGATTTGTGGAAACGGGCAATTGCGGGGGTGATATTTGACCATTACTTAGAAGCTGCATGCTCACCTACGTCACCCAATTGCTCCACAGAATACTCAGTGATGCATTCGGAGCATTTCAAACTGCACATGCCACTGAAATTTGAGATTTGTGCATACTTCACACCTACACGCTTGAACCATTGTACTCATGTATACGAGATGTGTTCAGTTCTAGGAATTCTTTTAAGTTGTCCCAATGAGCCATCTATAAGTGTGTGCATTTGGTCCATAAAATGGGATTCAAGGGTCACATTTTTTTAAAAATGATTTCATCTCTTTTAAAAACAGAGGGCAATTTTGTTCCCTTTGGAGTCGCAGTTGGAGATAGTCGCCTTTCGGAGGAAACACAACCAGTAAGTAATACATCATGTCATTAAAATAACCCAAGTTTCTTGATATTTGATTTGTATCAACTTTGAAACCTGATTTTAACTGTACACCTTACAAAACACGCTGTCAGTATGGATATTATATCATTAATCATTACCGCCCAGTGAATAAGTGACACACCCTGTTTAACTCCCTGTAATGCCAAACCACCCGAGTAGGCTACTCTACATGTGGTTTGTTGGGTTTATTTGTGAATAAGACAATGTAGTAAAATCATTATTCAGTTGTGAATGGGTTGTTAACTCATTAGTGTCTTAACTGCCCCAAACTCCTACCTGTTACTCCCTGTACCACCCAAAACTATCCCAGCATGTAATACAATGTAAGACCTATTCAGATCCTGGCAGGGGGCTGTCCTCCAGCAGCTCGGGCCCCTCTAATTCTCTCCCTTCAGTCTGATCGGTGCTCCATGCAGGAGAACAGGTCGTCAGCTCTGGGAACTCTTGTGTCTCTCTTCAGGACGTCGATGTAGGTTGTCCTTCTCTTGGCCCTGGACTCCTTTCCTTGGGTTGGTTCCCAAAAGATGAGGGAGGAGGCTTCCAGCTCAGAGTGCCGAACACACGACTTGCGCTGATTAGCATCTTGGCAGCGACTGGGCTCAGCCCCTTACCGATGCCGGCCGTTGTTGCTCCCTCCTCTTCCCGCCCTGTGAGTTCCTCCAGGTCGAGGAGGTGTAGAGCATGTAGCCGTTCTCTTGCCGTACAGAGACCAGATGCTCACTCATTTCATCCTTGTGGACAATTCTGTGTTCCTGTATTCCGCACATTGCCACTTCTAGTTGTATTAGGAAGAAGCCAGCTTGTGCCTCTTGTCCAAGCCCACCTTTTTGTTGGTCATGGACTAGGTGTTGTAGGTGGAAAGAATGAGATCATTAATTCGTGCATCTGAGAAGCTTAAGAGTTGGTTTAAGAGCGCACCGTCATCAGGCTTGGTGAAACGCGTAGGAAGCTGCCAAGCTGGTCCCTGCAGACTCCCGCTACTGGGGGTATAGGATTTGCATATTGGGAGTCATCACAAGGGCCCTTCATAAGTGCTGTGGGTCGCTGGTCCTCTCAGCACTGCTCGGCGGTCGGGGTCAGAAATCAGAAGAGCCTCCCCCGGCCACCACCCATAGCTGAGTCCATCTGCACTGACTTGTTCCCTGCGATGTAAATTTGGGAGACGACAATGAAGACTTCACAAGACGTGATCCACTACCAGTAAAGTGCTTGGGCACAGGAGCAGATGCATTGAAGATGCTCAACAGTAGCTGCCTGGTGTTTGAAAGCACCTAACCCAGGGGTACTTTTCCTATTTTGCCGAATAGGTGGGGGGGGGGGGTTAGTTGTGATGAGTGCCGGGACGTGCCTGCACACCGACGGGCCATGCGCGCTACCACTCTTGGCACTACCCGATCAGGTGATTCTTGGTAGAGCCAACCAAGGCTATAAACGAGTTCTACTGCAGGTTTGTGATCAGCAGATTTGTCATTCTCCTAGGCAGCTTGCCGACTTAGGCTAACGAGTTCCACCCTGAGTTGTGATAAGAGTGGTCCTTCTCCTAGGCGAACTGCAGCCACATCTAACGAGCTCCACCTGCCTGCGGCATCCTGGTTATAGTGCAAGGAACTCGCTGACTCCGTCTGTCATTATAAAATGACAGACGGAAGGATTTGGTTAAGAGAGGCCAATGGTGCTGTAAAGTGGGATATTGCAGTGGTAAAAAGAAGCTGCTCAATTCTCCATTCCACCCCAGCACATTCTAAGCCATTGAATCCCAATGTAACACAATGTAATATAAATGCTTTCATTTTTGTCCCAACAGTCATCGCTGTCCTCTAACAAAGATATGATCTCACGGACCATCAGCCCGCCAAATTTCTTTCCTTTCTGCAATGAGCTGCATGAGAAAATCTATGTAAGTATGACAAATAAAAAGCATGACAAAAATGCAATTTATGGAACATAACACCCGGACCCCATTTCACGGCGCTGCTAAGAACAACAATTTGCTAAGCACAGAAAAAAAATTGGCTTATAAAAGCAGGCTATCAGCCAAAACTCCATGTGATTGTCATGCTAAGTAAACAACAGCTGAATACTAATCTCGAGCAATATACATTACATGGAGTTTTGGCTGAAAACCTGTTTTTAAAAGCCACACCTTTTTTGTATTAAGCAAATATTTGTGCTTAGCAGTGCCGTGAAATTGGCCCCTGTTTTGAAATTGAAGATATTGGCTTATGTGGCCCGTATTTTATCAATCAAATGCAGTAGAGCTCGCTAAAATGAAAACCTAGAGTACTTTCAAATTGGATGTAATAATATTTATACTGAGTATTGGCAGCCACACTTGCTATAACAAAAAAAACCACTTACTGGACAAGCTTATTAGGGATCCCATTCTTGCGTTAACGTTCTGCTATAATTCTGTGATTATAAAAGTGTATCGCTAGCGTTAATGAGTGAGAAAATAGTGTACTTTCTTAGCGATTGAAGGTGTAGCATCTGTGTTTGGCACAATGATAACAACTAATCCTAATAATAAGTGCAAATATTATGCTGACGGTTACATGTACATGGAGCTAATGTTATTATGAAGTTTCCCTTGATGTATGCTCTTGTGTGCTTTGCATTGTCTTGAAACTGGACCCACGTCCAAATCTAACATTGGAATTATTTTATGGTCCTGATGACACATCTTTGGTCGTCTGTTTTATCAGTTCACAGATAATGGCGTCATTGTCTTTTCAAACGAGCAAAGTCTATATAAACGCAGTTACCCAAGTACCACAAAAACATTCTTCAGTGGCCCAACAAAAATGGTAGCTCCCTTTTGGGCAGACGTCAACAGCAGAAGGTTTTTTCCGACAAGGGATGTCTTCTTTCAGGTGAGTTTGATTCAGGGTTGAAACCTCATCCATTCCATCTTGGACTACGTAAAATCAAACTGCGTACTTTTATTCAATCAACCAAACAAAGCTACTCAACTTAGGTTATTAACAATGCTCAGCAGCACTCATCTTCACCCAAGTCATAAAGTGGCTTGGTTTAAAAGAAGCTTTTGTTGAAGGATTCCTCAAAAACGCCATAAGCACTGTAGCTCCGTAGCCTGAAGAAACCTGTAGAAAGAAGACAACGAGAAGAAAGTACAGTTTTAGAGTTTGGAGGAAAACCCCAGAAGAACATTCGTGGGGAAACCCACAGAGTCAGGCAGGGACTGAAAACCCAATCCACATGTTGGCTCAGGCGGGATTCGAACCTGGGTCATAGCGGTCGAAGGCGAGGAAAGTACCAGGACACCAACCTGATTCCCCCACATTCTGAATGTGTACAAACTTCCACATTTTTTTTAAACTTACGAATCGTCTTCCTCTCCTTGTACTTGAGTGAAAGGACGCTTGTGCACAGAGCCTAATTAACCAAAAAAAACCCCAAGTTTGGTCCTTTGGTTCCCCCCCAGGTATATGATGACAGTAGTTCCACCATGTTGTCTACGTTGAGTGGCATCGTGACTGCCCACTATGACTGCAGCTTCACTGCAGCCTGGGCCCTAGTCATCACATGGCGCTATGTAGAAGCCCTCTCACCCGATAAAGTAAGTATTTGTGACATTTTCTGTCAAAAACAGACAATTTCGAGAAGCTGGTCGCAAAATCGGTTGATGTAATATTTTAAAGATATACATTGTATGTGTTGCCACTTACAATGGACTTATCTTTACTATTTTTTTCTGTTCAGAGTACCAACTCTTTCCAAGCTGTGCTTGTGACAGATTACACTCATGGCTATGTCATCTTCAACTACGAGCGCTGCGGCATGAACTGGAACAAAGACCTTCTGCCTAACGACAACGTCATCCAGGGCTTCACCTGCGGACAACCTGGCACTGAATTCTACCTGGACATACCGAGTGACTTGCGTTTCCGACCAGGAAATATGGTTGGGAATACCGGGATATACGGGCGCTGGGTCCACCGACTGGACAGCCTGTCAGACGATTTTGTCAATCCCCGCTTGTTCTGTCGGAACTGGTACAGTGAGCAGGTTGTTGATAATTTTATCCTTTCCTACTGGTTTGCGACTGCTCACACTTGTCCATGCAGTTGGTTCCAGGCAATTTTCGACCCAAGATGGGCATACATCGGTTACAGTTATTTCCTTCCCGATTCAGGAAGCAGCTCATCAGTCGGTGAGTAGCTTATCCACTTCCTCCTTACATCATAAGGGCATGTTTGGGGCATGTTTGAATGACCTCATGAACAGTGGTGGACACTTTACTTTCATTTTTGAATGTGCGGTCCTTTTTTAAACTAAATAACAATTAAAACAAGTCTGACACTTATTAAACTATTTAAATGAGCCAAATATTTACATGACAAAAACTGGATGGTGAGATGTTAGGATCCTTGACTAAAAGCAGACACAATCTCCAAATACATTTTGCTGTTCAATTTCGCAAAGACGAAATTGTCAAATCCTCGACATGAAAGTCCTACACTTTCATTTTTCACAAACAAAATTCTGATTATACTTGACCCTCTCTTTATTTAAGACGTATAACCTCCTTGCGTGCTAATAACTCCCAGTTTACTTCTTTAATTGATTGTAATTTTCTTGCAGCTGCTGTTTGCTATGTCCGGACGTTTCAGTTTCCTAATACCCCGGGCCCGCTATGCTGCTACAGCACACAAACATGGAGTCTTCTCCGGGGCGTCAGGAATGCAATAGTTGCTTCTGTCTTTGAGCATTATCCAGTCAGTCCCTTGTTTTACACACCTAGTCTGTTTAACCAGTGGTTTGGTAAGCACTTAATACGAAAGCGCCCAATTGAATAATTGAATGTCCCCAACAGCTTTGCAACATTAGATTTAAACCAGAGACCATTACATCTGAACTATAACAACGTCTGACCTTTGCTTATACATGTACAATGGCAGCTGGGATGGGAGCAACCTAGCTTCCATCAAAATGCACATGTCAAAGTGAAATTTCAGTATTTAAAATTTTATTCAATTCAATTCAAACTCACAATAATTTCCATACCAAATGAGAAATACAAGCATTATAATACACGAATAAGTAAATAAATCAGTAAATAGAATTGTCAAAAAGATGTAAACGGCGAACATATATATTGGATGGACTAAACAAGAACAAGTACACACGGACAGTTGTACCAAGACAGAACCTAAGCTTGAACATTTAACAGTACGTATTAAGAGAGAACCCCAAATAATGCTGAAATACAAATGAGAAGCAAGCTCTGTCAGATATCGGGAGATGAGGCATGTTTGAATCGACCCACAGATGAGAGACATTTAATAGATTCATCAATGGCATCCTCACGGAGCTGCTTTATGTCACACACACAAAAAGGAAAATATTTGACAAGTATAAAACAGGTTTTCCAGCCAAATTTCATGCAGTGCACATTGCTAAAGACTGATTGTCGGCCGATATTTGCACAAAAAAACAATTGTGCATAGCATGTCAATATCCAAAGCCGTGTGTTCTGTTTACAGGAGCTATGTGACATTAGGCCCTAGTTTTGTGGCAGTTAGGTGTTGTTAGTCGTGAATCTAATATGTTGATCTGATGTTTGATTTCAAGAAAGAAGCAATACTGGGGTACGTTCCATAATTGTTGTTTTGTTTGAACCGCCATTAAGCAAACTTCGTGTTTTTGCACACAGATAAGGAAGTACTGCCTCGGTATTACTGCTGTTCAGCTTCTACACTCTGCAACCTCTACAATTACTACAGACCGGCCATGAGTTGCTGGAGATATCAACCACCATTTTGGTGTAAGTTGGCATTATTGAAGAACTCTAAGAAGCCGTTGTTGTTGTTACTTTTACGCAGGCAAGGGTTGATGAAGAATATTCCGCACCTTTCAGATCACGGCTGTCCAATCAATGATATCCATTCTGACTACATCTGCACATTTTCAAATCATTGCGACAGAGGGAGTTTTAGTTTAAAACCCACTCCAAAGGTCCACGCCTGAGCCCTTGTTCTTGTCAATGGAAAAGGTTGCGTAGTTACTAATTAGATATGCACAATTATGGTTGGTCCAATAATCATTGAGAGAGTCTGGCAGATTGTTTTGAAACCTCTCAGACCATTTTCTGATTTCATAGAACAGATGGAAATGCAGGCATTGAGTCAAATTAATTTGGCCGAATGTTTTTTTCTTTTTGGAAATTCTCAAAAGTCTGGTTCTGGGGAGACCCCCACATCAAAACCCTGGATGGAGTTGAGTACACCTTCAATGGTCTTGGTGAATACACAGTAGCACTAATCCAAGACGACAACGGAGGGATAATCTTTGAACTACAAGGCAGAACGCAGCGAGCTACCAATGTAGAAACTGGTCAACTAACGGATGCAACATTCTATTCTGGGTTTGCTGCAGAGTATCCAGGAGAAGGGAGGGTTTGTAACACTTCACTTTCAATTATGAATATGTAGCAACAGTTCAATATATTTTTCTATATTGAATTTGAATTGCACCTGATTATTAAACTTGAGTAATTTCCAGCTGTAGCTAATTAAGTAGATAATTGACATGCTTGTTTTTGGCACGTTGCTATGAACTTGGTCATTCTTTTGAATCTACATGTTAAAATGCCAATTCATCTGACAAAGTAAGGGGAAATATATTTAAATTTATTTTGTAGATTAGAAAGGATAGCTATACACTCCTTGTTCCAATATCTATACGATTGAAAATATATTTCTTAACAGCTAGAATTGTTATGGCATTTTTAAATATAGAAACTCCCACATGCACAATTTTTCTCCCAAATAACATGTACATGTTATTTGGGAGAAACATTGTGATCTTTGCGCTTATTTGTTTTCCTTTCAAAATACGGTACGCGTATTACAAAATGCAAAAACCTAGTCCCAAAACAAAACAAAATTCACATTTTCTGCACGTATTTTGCACTGGATCGAGCACTTTTGGAATATGTTTAGTTGAAAGGAAACAATGCCCTAGCTTTCCTAACCTGTCATATTTCAATAAGAAGTGTTTTTTCCCCGCAGGTTGAAGTGAAATTAAACAAAAGAGAGAACGCTGATGGTCTGATTACAACTGTCAACGGAGACGTTGTCACGCCTACAACAGCAGGTACATTTGCAGTTGATAGAGTTTAATTTGATCCGGTGCATCCACCCTGATTAATAGAGGTATATTATTACACAATCTGTGCTGATCAAGCAATCCTTCACCTCTAGTGATTCTTCATTGAACCTACAACCTGTTACGAGACCCTTGTTGAGCCTTTCAGATGACATCATACAGGGTGAGTCAAAACAAGCGGAACTTAAACCCCCCAAATTAAATTTCTTATTTAAACAAATGAGTAAAACCCAAAATAATTATGACTGGACAGTGGAAAACCAATTTCATAAGCTACTTTTTGATGAAAAAAAATTACTTAAATTGCTTGTTCAAAAATGCGATTCAAAAATCATCGTCACAGTTGTCTTCAAACATCACCAAAGATAAGACCCCAGTTTAAAAGTAAAAAATATTGAACAAAGTCCTTTTGAAGGCCCGTCTTTAAAAAAAAGGGGGATTTTATAAATCATATTGTTTGCCTAACCAGGGTTGTTGATAACGATATTGTGTTTTACAGTTGTTGACAGTTGTTGAAACAAGTACTCTGTGTCATTTTCTTTGTTGTTCCAAACAGTCAAAACATACAATAAATTGCTTTTTTTTGGACGAGACAGGTTTTAAGGTCATTGCGTTTAAAATGGTGAAATTTTGTTGAATAGATTGAGCAATTTCAGCAATTTATATTTCATCTAAAAGTAGCTTATGAACTTGGCTTTCCAGTCGTTATTATGTTTGGTGCTACATTTTTTTTTATATGAAATATATTTTGGGGGTTTGGGTTCCGCTTTCTTTGAACTCACCCTGTACCTTTATACCATACCTCTCAGTTTTGTTTTGAGAATGCAACAAGCAGCCCTTGTGCCTGTCGTGGTTTCTTAGTTCAGGAGCCTTAATAAAGATAAAACTTGAGTAACACTTAACCTAGTATTATATTGGTGAAAAAAATTGTTACAAAGGATTTTTCACTGGCTTTTTTTTCATCAGTAGTGATGAGTTGTATTTTCATTCACCCTTTTTAGGATTGCTAATTGGCAATGTGACTGTCAAAAGGGATGCGTCAACTAACAAAGTAGTCACCATGTTCCCTGGCGATATTCAGTTTACAGTAGGAGTAAACAACAGCATTGGAGACATCACTGTCCAGTTTGGGCAAACATATCGAGGAAAAACCAAAGGATTACTAGGTGAGTACAACTCAAATTACGAAAACCAATTCCCCAAATACAGAATTGATTGCCTAAAATTTCAACAATGCATTGTGACTTCAATGCGATATGCACACATCTTTTATAAGTCCTCACAAGTTCAGTGGCATCCAGTCCCGCGTCAAGTCATGCGTATATTCAAATGAACTGTGACAGAGGCATTCCTTTGTTGTTCATTACAATATTGTGATTTTAATACCTGTAATAGACTCAACTACAATACTAAGAGTTATTGTCTGAGAAAAGCGGGTGCGATGTTGACCTACTGTCCCATTAAGTATAGGCTCTACTTAAATGAGATCTTCAAAGACAAACAAATACAGCCCTGCATTTCATACGACATAGAAGAATGCTGGAGGAGTAGCCCAATCAGGCTACAGGTAAAGCTGGCTTCATCAAGCCACATGGCAGCCAATAAGCAATTAAGCATCCTATATAAAGTTTTCAAGTACTTTGACGCAGTTGCCCTTCTCAAATACTCGTGTAATTAGAGGTCAGGTTCTCAGTCTGTGTAGCATGAATGATTGATTGATTAAATATCTGCTGTACAGGTATTTGGGATGGCGACCAAAGCAATGATGCAACCAGACGTGGTGGTGCTATACAACCAGCCACCGGTGCTGGCGGAGCGATGATTGAAAGTGACTTCTATGAATTTGGTGAAACCTGTAAGTCAATCATTGCAGTTGTTGACCGTTGAGAAATCATTTTGCATGGTGTCTTTATTTTTAGGTTATTTATCATAATCTAGCATTCAGCCGGGATACTCCATGGAAGGATTCAATGGAGTCCTCAAGGTAGATCAGGAACAGGTTGAATTAGGAAAACTTTGCAAAGACATTCCAAGGAAAACCACGCAATCAGGTAGGGACCGAAAATATATTCCACATGATTGAAACCAAGGTCACATAGTGATGAAAGGGTGGAAAGTGTTCCTACATTAACCTGACCCCCTGATATAGTTCAAGTTTCTTTATTTAGCTGCTGCACACGAAAGTTACCAGACATGTAAGATATTTCTTTGCCAAACAAAGAGAATGTTTTCCTAAGTCTGTTTTTTTTTATCCTCTTGTTCAAATATATATTATCTTTGGCTGCATGCAGGGCGTATCACTGAAGCGAATTCTCTCTTCTACTATGTGAGTGACGAGACTTGGGCATTATCAAACGAACACTCCTTCGTGCCAAGTTTCTATGAAGATCTTGTAGCAGCTGCAACTCCGGAAAAACTTGCAAGGGCTCAAGAGCTGTGCGGAGACAACAAGATGTGTTTGTTTGACACACTGGCGACGGCGGATGAAAGCATCGGACAGTCTACAGTGATGCTGAATGAAATGAACTCTGCAAGCGAAAGTGCAGCAAGTAAGTAAATCCTGTTGTTCAACAGTCCTTTATTGGTGACTCAGGGTTGAGCAGTATCTTGTGACACCGTACGCTGGCGATGCTCATGCGAAGGCACCACAGGTTTGCGCAGTATTCAGAATAAACAAGTAAGTTGTGAATACTCCGTGCTGTACAGGGTGAGTAAAAAAACCACCGAAACCCAAATGTCGGGAATATTGTTTTGTTGAAGTTCTACATGGTGTGCGTTCTTTCAGCAAAACGAAAAAATTCACACACATCTCTTTGTGATTTGTTTTTGTTTTGCTGAAAGAACACTGAACTTTTTGTGATCCGTGGACAGAACCTTAAAACAGTGGTTGTGTTTAAAATTCTGTAACTTAAAATGTACTTTAGTGATTTGAATGATTTTTGTACTAAAAGCAAGCTAGAAGTGGGCTTTCATTTCCTAGATTTTAAAAGCGCTACATGCAGAACTTCACTAAAACAATTTGGGTTTCGGTTTTTTTTTACTCACCCAGTATGTGCATAAACCAGCATATAGGCAGCTCGTCCCTCACACAGAGCTCTTCCCATAATGCAATCGTGCATACAAATGATATTTTAATTGCAGTAGAACTTCACTATACAATGGACACAATGGGGTACACAAAAGATTATTAATTTTTGTATAGTGGTCATTTGTGAAACCAATTGTCGGCCATTATTGATCTGTATGATTGTACAAACATTTGGAAGCCAACATTTTTCATGATCGTTTTGGCCAAATGTCAAGTATATCGATATTTGTTTTATGTATCGTTCTACTGTAGGGCAATAAAATGTACTATTTTTGCACAATTTGCAGCCAACTTTCCACCAAACATAACCGCTTCGGATACCTTCAGGGTGATGGTGGGAGTGCAATTCACAGAACAACTGGAAGCCGTGGATCCTGATGGAGACGATGTTACATTTGCATTGGTTGAGCCAATCGAAGGTGCATCCATCACCGAAGACGGTAAACACAGCTAGCCTCTACGAAGTAGTTTTGGCCTTGCCTTCCATCAACATTATTTTGATAAGAGCAGTGTAACGCTTTGCAGTCAAATTAATCTTTGAGAAAAAACTCATAAGCCGTAAATGAGTGTGACTTGAACCAACGGCATATAGCTCTTGTCAAGGCTTACAAGCCCCTAGCCCCCCTCTCCCCCACCCTCCCCGACCCTACTCCGCCCCGACCGACCAGTCAACCATTGGACTTATCTATCCATGTTTTTCAACTATTTTTTTTGTTCTCAACGAATTTTCAACTTGTATGCTTTATTTTAATAACACCCCCTCTCTGTTCTAGTGTGGGCTTCTGCAACCATGGGAAAAGAGGCTTTTATTATTGATCTGCCCTGCGAGTAGCCTGGTTATCATTCCATCAACCATTATGATTGGGACAGACACCAGCCCAGTCAATCCACCCTGTTGGGCAACAAAATACTTCGGACAACACATCTTAAAGCATGAGTACAGCAAAAAAAATTTTTTTTTAATTTCAAAAGCTAGCTCAAATGCCACTTCCATATTATATTACAGGTGGTCTCTTCACATGGACACCAGCGGACAAGTCAAAGGTCATGGTTGGTTTCCTAGCAACAGATGGCAAAGCTAATGGCACGCACGAACCTACCGTACAAATCTGTGACTGCATGAACGGTGGCACGTGCCTGTGGGATGAGTTTGTGATGGGCACGGATGTTGTCGAAGACCGTTTTGGGGTGAGTGGTTAGTGATTTCTGCTGGACCCAAAGGGCGAACCTGTTGTCCTCCGATCGACCGACTCTCTGACTGACTGACTGAATGACTCCCCGACTCTTCGACTGACTGACTGACTGCCAGTTCATACATTGGGTCATATTTTCTAGGCAGGTAGATATAGAGCCTCTCGACCTTACCACTGTGGAGAGCAGACCCATGTAAAAGTTGTGTTGGATGCTTGTGTATAGAGTGAAAGGGATTCCCAACATGTAGTGGTTCAGCTTGGGTCCGAACTGAAACACAGGGTTTTCTCAGAAAGGTGTTCTGTTTGAGAGGCTTTAAGTCCCAATTTGATAGACACTACCTAAATTAGGCTATGTGAATATCTGTAACAACGTAACCAACGAAATTAAGTGGTTTCGGTTTTTCACATTCATTTATATATTTATATTTTTGGACATTGTCAATCATTTCATATCTAGGTGGTGCTATGCGAGTGTGATCCTGGCTGGAGTGGTGAGTTCTGTGAAGTCGATTTCGACGCATGTGAGGACGGCCCCTGTTTCATGGGCGTGGCTTGTTTCGATGAAGTGCCACCGTCGTTGAACAACACCTGTGGACCTTGCCCTCAAGGACTTGAGGGTGACGGCAGGTTCTGTCAGGGTAGGCCAAGACTCCCTTGGTTTGAGCATTGAAATTTAACCCGTTATTCCCTTGTGATGATATGCTGAGTTAAGCAAGCAACATGCAAATTATAGCATTTTGTGCAAGTTATTTTGCCAACAATAATGTCAACACTTTTAAACCACTTATATTTCAAGAGATATACTTGCAGTGCAGGAGAGAACAGGTTGCTCCAAGTTTGCATCACATGACCACAACTTTAAATTGTTTAAACAAATGCGACATGTTCTATTACTCTCTGTGTTCTGCCCAAAAAACTTTCGTCGACCGTATAGATTTATGGGTACATCAGGGAATAGAGACAATGCAGTACAATGTAGTATAGTCGCTGCTATGCTAAGGATTAGTTTGTTAAAAAGATCCTCCTGTGCATAAAGTAAATTAGCTAGGAGCAGATAACCTTTTGCACCATGATGCATGGTCGGCCAAGGTTTGCGTGTAGCTTGCAACATTAGCCCCTTAGCATGTCATCATTATTCATCCTCTGCCAATCTTAAGTACTCTTACAGTTTCTGAATCAGAATTTTTCCTCTAATGGGGTGGAATGAGGGGTTGACATCGTCAACACATGGAGACTAATGTTCTTGGAATTAATATGGAGAGGGCGACGAGCCACCTCAACCACCCTCCCTCAAAAGAAATGATATCAACAAACTACAGAACGATTCTAATTTTGATAGTGAGTGCTTTATGAATGAGTTGTAAGGATCTCACGTTAACTGTGGATGACTTACCGTGTTACCCTTTAGATTTGCTGCTGATTTTCCTGCAGATATCGACGAGTGTGAGCTGTACCAAGACGAGCCAGCCAGCAGCGGTGGACAAGGCTGCGATCAGATCTGCAACAACCTCCTCATGGACTACAACTGCAGCTGTGAATCTGGCTACTCCTTGTACATTGACAACAGGCGATGCATTGGTATGCACTGTGTTCTTTGTATTCACAAACACGAAGATTAACCTGCAAAATACCAAGATAACCCTGTAGAAAAAAGTTGGTTGTGCTCGTTATAGTGTTGTGAAAGTGAGAGATGGAATACATAAGAAGTCATCTCATTATTATCAGGATCAAGTGCAGAAAAGGGTATCCGCAATAGGCCCAATATATCAGGCATTATAGTTGAAGCTTTCCTGAAACCTTCCTGTGGTGAAGTTATCATTCACTTTGTGTGACGCAGACACTAATATTTAGGGTAATTTCTAATTGTCTCCTCAATTTCTGCCACCCCTCCCCCCAAAACACAACAAGCCTCAACTAGGTTCTTTCAACTGAGATGGAATTACCCCAATTTAGCATTTTTCTTTCTTTGAAGGTGTTTTCCAATTTTCCAATTGTCATTCAAATCTGATTTTACCCCTTTGTTATCTGAGGATTTGGGGCATGTCGGTGTTTTT
Source organism: Patiria miniata (assembly GCF_015706575.1). Lineage (NCBI taxonomy): Eukaryota > Metazoa > Echinodermata > Asteroidea > Valvatida > Asterinidae > Patiria > Patiria miniata. Next base: position 2,497,374 of record NW_024037066.1, read on the forward strand.
GTGTGTCAGGCTTGGACTCTGTCAAACCAGTAGTTTAGAATGGTTGTGTTTATTTTGGATGATGTAGATATTGACGAATGTGAACTGGACCTGCACAACTGTAGCGTCAACGCTGTGTGCAACAACACCCAGGGCAGCTATGAGTGTGACTGTAAGCCAGGCTTCAGGGACGACTTTATGGATGGAACGTCGTGTACAGGTATGTGATGGAAAACAGTCGAGAAGTTTTCAAAATTACTTGTACTCTGGGAACAAATACATGTACCCTCTGGATGGTTACAAAGAGAGATTTGGACCGCTGATGTACGTCACTACAGACACCTGAACAGCGTATTTCCAAAATGCGATAGAAGCTTTTTTGTTAGCTTTTAAAAGCCCAACCGTTTCTGCCAGCTTAAACTCAGTATCCAGAGGTTTGATATGAACCGCAAAAAATGTCCATACTTACTGGAGGGGTTATAATTTTTAATCTGATCGTGTTGATGATGACGTCCTTTTTGTGTGAATTTTTTAGCTAAATTTTGGTACCCCGTTTGCTACCAAAGATTGTAAACGGTCCAAGATTGACAACGATTTATGAAAAATTGATGCAGTTTGAAAAATTGGAAATTTAAAGTTTACACGAGGAGAAATTGCTTAGCGGAACCACACATGACCGTGATTGACCCCTACACATTGCCCGCACGAAGCACGGCTAATTCAATGTCGTGTGCTCTCATGCATACAAGCATTGTGCGATCCGCGATATTCCCTGCCGTTCGTTTCAGGCAGTGTGACATTGTCACGCAGCGATTGCCACTCGCGTACTCTTTCAATTTTCAACTTTTCAAACTGCATCATTTTTCATAAACCTTTGTCAATCTTGGACGATTTACAGTCTTTGTTGGCAAACGGGGTATGAAAATGTAGCTAACAACATTTTCAAAATGCATATATAAATGACTGTATCATAAGACGATCAGATTCAAAATTAAGACCCCTCTATTTTACGGTGTTTAGTTAAGCAAAATTGAAGAAAACAATAAAACACAAACAAGTTTTGAATCCAAAATGTACACAGCTCAGAATAGTAATTTTCAGATGTCAGTGCTTGGTATAACATTCTACACACAAACTGGGAGCCAAAATGGATGTTCATCATAGCCAAATGTTTGATAAAACGGCGTTTGTAATTTTGCCTTTCCACTGTACAAATGATGATACTGAACATACCACAATGTTAAAGTCACAGCCAAGACAACTGCAAATCATTCACAATTAAGTTATTAAGTTACGATGTGGTCAACTCAAAAATGCAGGGGAGGAACATTGGGAAAGGAAGTACTGTTTGTTACACTGTGGATCTGAGTTGTCACTACCCGTGGCGACTTGTGGGAATTTGTGTGTATTTTCAGGTGTTTCAAAATGTGTAGCTAGGCAATTAAGCCTAGACAGGTGAATAATAAGCCGAGGAATATGAGTTAAATGAGAAAAGTAACACACGGTAATGCGGCACCAAAATCCTCTTTTTGAAAGTTTTCTGAAGTTTAATTTAAGTCAGGCAAAGCTCTCAAAAGTCTTCTGTGGAAATTCAGTTATTACAAACAAATAATGATAAAAAAAGAATACGCACAGAAATTCTGCTGTTTTCACTTTTCTTCTCATTTCATTGTTAAGTCAGTATTTCCAGTAATGGAGGCATACAAAATGACATAATCTTCATGAATTTGGAATCAAAGTATGATTTTTCATTTTTTTCCCAATAATCTCTCAGACCTCTTGGAATGCATGGACAATAGTACCTATACTTGCGACGAGAAAGCTAACTGTGAAAACACCATAGGCTCGTACATGTGTGTGTGCATTGCAGGATATGAAGGTGATGGCAAGACATGTCAAGGTAAGGTCATATGTACTAACTGATTTGGGAATTAATTGCCTGATTATGATGCAAACAATGTGCAGTGTACCAAGCAGATACAACACATGGTTATCTCGATTTCATTACCAATGCAAATGTGAAGTGAATCTGGTGTAACAAAACTTTCATAGCAAAACCCGTCGGTGTTAAAATGCGGTCAAATTTTGTGAACAAGCAGCGTCAAAAAGTTGGCGTGAAGTCACATTCAGCTGAAACTGTTGTTCGCAACATGACTTTCTATAATAAATATCGATAGATCTGAATGAATGCACACGGAACCTGGATGATAACTGTCATGCTGAAGCCGATTGCACAAACACCGTGGGGTCATACACGTGTGCGTGTGGGGATGGCTGGACTGGCGACGGCACCAACTGCACCAATGTAGACGAATGTGCCGCATCGTTGCCAGTCTGTCATGAGAACGCTGAATGTACGGACACTCAAGGCAGCTTTATATGCCAGTGCAACACTGGTTATGTTGGCAACGGAGTGATGTGTACGGGTAAGTAATGTTATCGCAATTTTGTAGTATAGAGATAGTTATTGTTGTGATGGCTTTAGTGATATCAGCCAGCCAGGGGGATCTTTGGAGATGCACTGTAAAATACTATACTCTGTTCAGAGTCTCATTTGTATGACGAACATAGGCCAGGGCTGTCAATCTGATTTGTCAACTTCTAACATAACTCTATCACCCTCACCAACTTAGGACCAAGGGCGGATCCAGAACACAATTTTTTTTGGGGGGGGGGGCCAAAAAAAAATTTGATCTCCCCAAAAAGTTGGTCAACAAAATTACGGCGTGGGGTTCGGGGCCCGCTTAAGGATTTAAAAATTGTTGGATTCTAGATGCTCTGTGGTGTGATCTGACGCAATTTCTGACCACTTTAACCAATGTTTTTTTGAGGAAAAGATGGTGGTGTACTCATTGCCTGCCTTTATTGCGATGTCACATAAAAAAAAAAATTGGTTTCTTTTTTTTGGGGGGGGGGCATGGCCCCCTTTGGCCCCCCCCCGGATCCGCCCTTGCTTAGGACGTATTCAAAACAAACATCTATGACTAAAGATATTCATTATTATAAGTACACACCATAGAACAAACACATAACCGAAAAATATCATCAGCGCATGCAGCCAAGTTAGTTTTCTGCCATTGTTGTTGATTCCAGATTTGAATGAGTGTACCACGGGCCAGGACGATTGTATGGCCGTTACTGGTGAGTGTAGCAACACAGTGGGTAGCTTTGACTGCAGCTGTAAGGATGGATATACTGGAGACGGTCGGACAAACTGTACAGGTAAATCAAACATACTAAGTGTGCTGTATACGTGTATTATTAGTGTCCCTTGTAGGTCCAACATGTTATTAGGCCTGCGACGGGAACAAAACAGCGGACTGAAAATCGGAGGTATCCTCCCTTTTTTTTTATACCAAAACCTTCTTCGCAGATACTGATACAATTTTCTAAAATGAAAGGGCAAAATTGTATTATTGTTATGTTGCCAGTGCTTTGTGTCGAAGGAATACTTTTTTTAATTTGTAGGCTTGAGGTAGTTGACAAGATGGGAAGATGTGCTCATATCAGGGGCATAGTAAGACTTAATTTGATTGGGTGTGTGACAACATATTTGCTGAACGATCCCCTGTTTTGGAAGGTAGCCAGGAACTTTTCCCTCGGCAAATAGCAGGAAGTAGCAAAGGCAAAGATTTGGTGGGGGTGGGGGACTGTGCACCATCTGACCTAAGGAGGCGATGTTCAAATCCCTTGGACCTTATCGGAGAATAGGTGGCACTTTTCATGGCAGCCACGCCCATGGTGGTTCAGTAGCCAACTGAGGCTCTGGCTGACTGAAATATTTTTTGGTGACAACTCCGGCCTATTTGCTACACCCCTTGATGCGCTGCCTAATTAAGAATAAAGAATATGACTTTGACACCAATTGAAATGAAAGTATTGTTTTGGGGTAAACAAATCTTTCCTTTCTTGTCACAAACTTTGATCGTTGTAGATATCGATGAGTGTCAGGGAAGCAATGATTGTTCTCCGAACGCTAATTGCACCAACACGGTGGGCAGCTATCAGTGTGACTGTGTGACTGGATACACAGGGGACGGACAGACCTGTACAGGTGAGTTGTCAAATAATCTCTACACTTCAGCACCCTGACATTGTAACAAAATCTTTGTCAAAGGCAAAACAGAAATTGTAAATTGCTTTCTAAGAACATTGGCAAAGTGTGACTGTTTTGGTTAATGTTTCAGCTGTCAAAGCCATTATACTCAGTAAATAAATTCTCTAACTTTAAGTATTGAGGCGAAGACTTTTCATTTTCTTTAGTCAAAGCTTTTCTGCTGGATGTTGCATTTATATTATAAGCCTTTGTTGCCATTTCAACCCAAGCTGCAACCATCCCCTTCCATTATCGTGAAGTCCATTGTCCAACACAAATATCTTCTTAAGTAAATTGCAGCAGGTCGATTCAATAGTCCAGTAACAAGGGATTTGCAATGACAGAACGATGACCCTTTTCAAAATTGTCAGCACGTTACTCCAAATATTTAGTTGTGCCATTTGTTGCGATTCACTGATGCACTTCCTTTTGTACAGACATTGACGAATGCACTCTTGGTCTAGACGACTGCCAGCAAGAGTGCTCCAACACTGAGGGATCATTTACTTGCAATTGTAGCACTGGTTTCACCCTTCAAGAAGGAGTTTGCCGAGGTAAGACATTCAGTTGCGCACTTTCCTTGAATGAGCCAGTTTGGGATCCCAACTGTGCATTTGTAAATCAAGATGGAGAAGAATGCTATAAAATGATCCGTATTTACAGTGAGCAAATTGATATCTTCGTTCGATTTCTGTAAAAAATATCATTTAAAAAATGAAGGAATTTGAATAAGTTAGGAAACATCATAGTAAAATACTTCCCCGATAACCCTCGAAAGAAGCTTAATAATTTCGTGTAATTATCTTTACTTCCAAATATCTTAACCCATTGGTCAGTGTACTGCCCAAAACTGCCCCAGCACTGTCTGTTTTGTAGATTCATCAGTAAATAAATTCAAGTAATACAATGTAATACAGTGTAAGCTTCTTTGCCATTGCAATGACCGATTTGTATTTATTTTTCTCCCACAGCTGGAATGATGTGTTTGAATACAAATTGCACCCAGGGTGACTGCTACAGAGCCAGCAATGCAGACATGTGCCGCTGCTACTCAGGATATGCAGCCGATGGTGATCTCACTGTCTGTGAAGGTATAATATTCGTAAACTTTCTTCCTTTCAAACTTGTTTTTATTTGTTGGTATGTCACAACAAAATGAGCTTAACATCAGATTTCTTTTCAGGAATTGAGCGATTTTGTATTTCTGGAAAACATTTGCGGAAAACAGTTCCGTGGGTTTAAGAGAACATTCTTATAACTTCACCTTTTCTGACTGCATTTCAGATATTGATGAGTGTACAAGCCAGAGTGATCCTCATATGTGTGGTGCCAACTCCATGTGTGATAACCTGGACGGCAGTTATGAGTGTAGTTGTTATCCCGGCTACACTCTCAATAGTGACCAACGGACCTGTTCAGGTATGTCAATCTAACAATGAAACTAGGAACCAATTTCGTGGGGCTGCTGAGCAGAAATATTGCTTAGCAAAAGTGCTGAATCAACCGCAATAGGTGTATTTTGGGGTGGGGCTCTGTTCAAATAAAAGTACTGCTTGTCCGGTAGAATTTGTATAGGTTAACGATCACTGTAGTCTACTTGATTCTTACTTGAAGTCTGGGCTCTGACAAACCATCACGGCATTATTTCATGATATTTAGATGTGAATGAATGCCAAGCTGGTACCGATAACTGCGATGCTATGAGCCAGATGTGCGTCAACGATGAACCCTACTTCACTTGTGACTGCCAGCCTGGCTTCAGCAGCGAATTTTTCAACGGATCCTGCTCAGGTGAGGACCCTTTCCTGCTAGGCGTGTGCACCTAGGGGCCTTTGGAAACTTTACAAAGTTCCACTTTGGGGGTTGACGAAGCCATCCCATTTTCAATTTATCAGTTAAGGGAATAGGCCCGTTGTGCACTTTACAACATGTTCATTATCAGCAATCATGTGTGTGTGAGTGAATCATGGAAAAATGCAGGCATGTGTTCCAGAAGGCTCAAAACTCAATGAGATGTCAGCTTATTCTTTGTTCCATGACTGTGAACAAGAATCTCAAACTTCGATTCACAAAATGCACACCAAGATAAGTATTGTGAACAGGAGTAAACAAAGCTGAAATCTGCAGTTTGAAATTCTTAGCCTCTTAATTACAAATTTTGTTAACTTTTCAAGACCTTTTGGATTTTCATTTGTTGGACAAATTTCGAAAGTCAGTTAAGGACCTACATGTGTACCAGTAGTCAACCACAACCTGTGAAGACCAAAATAAGCCATATCTGTAATTCTGTCAATATGGCTATGGATAGTCACTGCAACATGTTGTTGACAGAAACCCTCGGAGTCGCATCCAAAACCACTCAATTCAAAGAGACCTTGTCACTGCCAAAAATTAATTGTAATCATGTTGTGCTGACACTCCCAAGAACCAAGGCATCAATGGCCAAGGGCGGATCCAGAACACATTTTTTTGGGGGGCCAAAATTTATTTTGGTCCCCCCAAAAAGTTGGGGGGGGGGCCAAAAAAAATTTGGTTCCCCCAAAAAGTGGGTCAAAAAAATTACGGCGTGGGGTTCGGGGCCCGCTTAAGGGCCCCGAAAAAAATTTGGATTCTAATGCTCTGTGGTGCGATCTGAGGCAATTTCTGACCACTTTAACCAATGTTTTTTTGAGGAAAAGATGGTGGTGTACTCATTGCCTGCCTTTATTGCGATGTCACATAAAAAAAATAAAAAATTGGTTTCGTTTTTTTTTTTGGGGGGGGGGGCATGGCCCCCTTTGCCCCCCCCCCGGATCCGCCCTTGTCAATGGCTTGGGACATTGTGCAGCTCCCACTTTAGTTCAATTAATGCTCTGTCAAATAAGATTCATGTTTGTTAATTTTGACAGACATCAACGAGTGTTTGAACGACACCTTGAATGATTGCCACATCGACGCTGACTGCCTGAACAACAACGGTTCCTTCACCTGCCAATGCAAGGACGGATTCACTGGCACAGGACAGCTATGCTTTGGTAATGCACTTTGTGAATGTATTTTTTTTATGTTTTGGTATGATTACAATTTAATGTGAGTGTTTGTTTGGTGTTTTACATTTTTTACGAGACCCCAATTGACATTTATAACACATGTATTATCTTATGCAGTTGGATACTCGTAACAGCATAAGACCTTTTATGATACTTTTTTTGAGGGGGTACTTGGACTTCACAATAAAACCATGGGTTCTATTTCCATCAGTTATTAGCCCTGCACGGTTTGTAGCGTGCTTTGAATTCACACTTGGCATGATATCATGCCACCAAGTACTTGAAATGATGTTCCTGTTTCAGTTGTGGTGTTGATTAATGGAATACCTGATGTTAGTTTGACATATGCTGATATTCCTGAAGATCTCGGCTAGCTTTCACAACTTTGTCATATTTCTATTGGTTTAAATTTTTTTTTCTTCAAATATCAGAAATCGTAAACGCATTATCGACACAATGTGAAGTTAATTGAAAAAAACTTCATGGGTCTATTAACATTTGAAGTTGAATTTGTTTTCCCCCAGATATTGATGAATGTTCCTTGCCCACCAACGACCCGAACTACGCCAACTGCAGTCCCTTCGCATCGTGCACCAACCTGGTGGGCTCATTCCAATGCAACTGCACCATGGGATACGAAGGGGATGGGCAAACTTGCGAAAGTATGTACACTGTGAAAAATAATGGATAAAACACTGTTGAGTAATGTAATTTACCCAGCATTGGCAAGAAATGACCTCATATTGGGTTGAAATGGGTAAAAACTGTCAAACTATTGGGAAGAATTTGCCCAAGAGTGTAGGCAGTTGATAATTCGACCAGCGTTGGTCAAATTATCAACTCATTTTGCCCATCTTTTTTACAGTGTGCAAAAAAACAAACACCGGATTTCGGCCTAACTAAGAAAGATGATCGCCAAGATATGCTTGTGGCAAAGTATGGCTACGGTTCACCTTGAATTTTCGGATTTGTTGCAGAAGCAATCAAACATATGGACTGTGTATCACAAGTGCCCCCGTTATGGTTGGAAAGAGAAAGTTGGGACAGACAGATGCGAGGGACCCTTGAATGCATTGCCTACAGTGTCTGACACTTTAATACGTGAAGATTCTATGGGATTTGTACATATTAAGAATAAATAAATACTGTGTATTTTATGCCTTACGCAAATGGACAAGTGCACCAATGCTATGAGGCACTTCCACTGGAGCTCTCAAGAGTGGTAATGAAGCACTGTGTACTATGCATGGGGTCCAAAAAATGTATCCCAATTCTCGTACGGCCATATGGCAGAAAACTGTTTGGTGCATTGAACTTTTGTATTTACTCACATGATGCCAAATATAGTTGAAGTTTGTCATACAATGTAATTTTTTTAGTGTGAGTGTGTCTTAATGGAAACAAGGTGAAATCGTTCCGCCAATTAGAATTTAGTTTTTACTTCAGATGACCAATAGGCGGAGCTAGCATAAATTAGCAAGTACACACGGTACTGATTTAATATTCATATTTACAGATCATAGATTTGGTTTTTTTCTAAGAACAAAAAAGAGGGGAGGGAGAGTTAACCTTGGCCACTTTGGCCTCGAAAACGTAAACCAGTTTTTTTCCACATTAAATGGATCTTATTTTGAACATGTGAGGCCACTCTTTAATTACCTGTACACATTATGAGCTAAAATACATTTCCCATTTTCTTCAGGCACTTCACCTGGTAAGAAAAATGGGGTAGGCCTTCTTAAGTCTTGATGCGCCCACATTTATTTTGCGACCGTAAAATTACATGTACAACACCCATTTCTTTCACCAGATGTCGACGAGTGTGAGAGTGGGATCCCCGTGTGCGCTACCAACAGTACCTGCACGGACAACCCAGGCAGTTATCTCTGCACGTGCGACGATGGTTTCCGTGGTGATGGCTTTACTTCGTGCGTCAACATCAATGAGTGTCAGGAGAACCCTGGCGTGTGTCACTCCTTAGCGACGTGCACAGACACCGAGGGGAGCTATCGCTGCGACTGTAACCAGGGTTACCAAGGAAATGGAACATATTGTGAAGGTAAAACAATTAACCGATTTTATACTTTTCTCATCTCTGACCTGACTACGCGAAATGAGCTTAAAAGTCTGATTTTGTTTTTACGAATTGACATATTTCTGGATACTGCTAAACAAGCCCTTTCCAATAACGAATATAATGGGGTGGTGAGTGCGTTAATGGAAACACAAACAACTAATTTTATTCAGTTTTTGAGGCAACCACTGAAATTGCAAAATAAATTCAAACACCATGAACTACGGATAAAAATCAGGATCAAGAGAGAGAAATAGTTGAAATGGGTTAAAAAAAGGTTTCAGAAATGTTTGACTGAATTTAAAGATAAAGTTGAGGACAAGTAGAAGAGGACTTATAGATGGACATTAACTCCTCAAACCAAAAAGTCGACCGGCCCATCAAATGAGGCCTTGTCTCACTGTACTTTAAAGTTGAAAAGGGCAAGATTTCGTGATGATGGTTCGCATTTTGGAAACTAACGAAGTCACCAGATTTTTGACGAACAGGAGTACACGTTTAGACTCCATTGAATAAGTTCCTTTCTGCTAGGTAGTTCACCAACATTTGAAAAAGGGTCATTGCTGTTGAAGATCTGTTCAATTGCCGATCGACTTGCTTTCCACATCCAAAACTCGAAATTTACATATGAAATCAAATCTGATATTTGAGAATCGATCTTGTCTGTAGATGTAAATGAATGCATGACCGGTACCGATGAGTGTGCAGCCAACATTGCCGAGTGTACGAACAATGTCGGTAGCTACATGTGTTCCTGCATAGAAGGTTATGTCTCTGCAGGCTTCCCAGCTGGCAGACAGTGCGATGGTAAACACCTTCTCTTTTATTTTAATACACAAGTTAAAAACCTATGGCTCCGGTTATACATTGGCTAGAATGTGAGCAGGGAGGGGGTCATGCGATGCCAGGACAAGTGTATGGAACTTGCACAAGCACTTTCCAACTTGGAGTGAATTTGGTCCTAAATAATTTGTGAGGTCTAATGTGAATGTGTAAACATTCCAGATCCCTCAAATTCCAAAATCAGGTTTCAGAGGATTTTGCAGGATTAACAAGAAGGTAGAGCCTATTCACTGTAACTACAAAATGACATGATGCCATTAGCATATCTATGTTTTGGTCGGTGGAAGTTGGGCTTATTAATTCAATAGAAGATGTTCCAAACAGTACTGGTAGTAAAACGCTGATGCTCTCAATTTATCAAAGGGATCATTTCGCTGGGGTTACAAGTTTCTCCCCTCCCCTCCCATGTGCTCCCCTACGCCCCCGCCCCCTCCTCAATTAAACTGGATAGATCACTACTTGATGCTTCTTGAACGATGAAGTACAAAGATTGTGCAATTGGGTCCTGTACTCAGTTATGAAATTTGCAGTATTTAGGAAAATTCCTTCGCAAAGGATGCCCTGGGAGAAAGAGTTATAGACATGCTCTAGTTGTGCATCTCTTTCCATTCAGTTGAGCCTGGAGCTAGAATCCTGCCCATTGATGTTTGTGAGTTATCAGGCAAATACTGAATATTGAATTCATATACTAATGATTGTCTCCTGATTCTTTCAGATGTTGATGAGTGTGCTTTGAATACTGACACCTGCGAAACATCAACCTCTCAATGTAACAACACTATCGGTAGCTACGTGTGTGATTGCTTGGAGGGGTATGAGAAGATATTGGGCCAATGTGAAGGTAATAACTGCATTGTCAAAACAGTGCTGTGCTGAAAATTTTAACAATATGTACTCACTACTGATACATTTTCGCTTGTTCTATTTTTAGACAGTTAATACTGTAGAATCAACATCATTTTTAAATCTTTCATTTCAAATGTCGATTTTCAGTATAAGAACTGTAAATACCTGTGAAAAAAAGTGAATTTTATTCGGGTGGACATCCTCCCGCTTAAACTGACAAATGTTATCTTTTTGCAAATTACTGAAAACGTTCCAATTTTTCTTCCTGGAATAATGTCTTTCCTCATTGGGAATCTGTGTCCATTGCTTAACTTGAGGCCTTTGGTTTTGATCTGTGTGTAAACTTGAAAAAGCCTTAACCCGTCTCAATCTACAAACTGTGTCCCAGTTGTAATTTCAACTTTGCAAAACCTTGTATCACATTTATCATAGTTATAGTGATTTTGTTACACTCCCGATCCGTCAAACTAAGATGTTTGAAGGATTTTGCAGGAACGATGGAAGATAGAGCCCAACCACCTACACTCATAAATTTGGGTTTGATGGCCCATTTAAATTAATTGGTTAATTGTCCTGAGGATTAAGGAAGGTTCTTGGCCAAAATACGCAGGATGCGTTTGGTTTAGTGAAGTGTTTGTTGACATCTTCCCCATTGTTCAGATGTGAACGAATGTAATGGAGGTACTCCATGTACGATGGTCAACTCAATGTGCGCTAATCTGCCAGGGACGTATGAGTGCAACTGCATGTTAGGATTCTATCAAGAAGGCGCAACATGTCGGGGTAAATATTGTTCTAGATTTGTTGGAAATCGTTACACTCATTCATGACTTGTTTTTTGTTTAATTTGCAACTAAAACTTTGACCTCCACGACAAACGTTGTATAGATATAAAGGGAAAATTAAGGTGTGAGCATGACTGGTGTGCTAATGCGGACAAACATTTCCCAAAACGTTAGTCCGAAAAGAAATAGGAAAAATAGCTAGAAGAATATAGTGGATGTATATTTAATAAGACTGTGGCTGTCAGGTCATCTTTGCAGAGACTTATTATTTTAATGTGTATGTTTTTTTCCCCAGCGGCTTATTCAAAAGCGTCATCTGCCGTGTTTGAAATCATCAGTGGCTTGGCTGTGGGCGGTGCTGGATTTGATCTGGCAACAGGCTCCGTCACCTACCGCCAAGATTTGAAGAATTCGGTACATAGATTACACCAATAACAATTTAATCCCCCATAATTTTGAAATGATTGATGGTGCCTGCTGGTATGGATGTGGTGCATTTAAATTTTTTTTTTTGTTAGAGTTTTTCTTAACCGTTCAAATGGAATTAAATTTTTATAAAGGAAACTGAAATTGATTAGATCATTACTCCAATGAGATCAACATTGTCTATACACCTGTCTATTTCTTTGACTTGATGACATTCCAGGAGGTTTGATTTAACTATTTGCAACATGGCAACTGGTTTTTGCTTCAACAAGTTCAGTGCTCATTGCCTCTTCCATGTGCAACCAGACGCATACTTAGGCAGGTGGTGGCTTACTTTTGTGAAATGTTGACTGGACCTTTCAAACTTGAAACGTTTAGACAGTGCGTGAAAGTTTTGTTGAATGTTTATCATATTAAACGTGATTCCCATCCTGAATTGTTGGTACTCTTTATGGCTCATGTTGAACTCAGATGGAGGCAGCTTTCATAGCTTCCTCACTGACTAGCTCCTTCAGGGATGTGGTCATCACAGACTTGACGCTCAACTCAGACTCATCAACAGCTCTGCTGGAGTTGGTCATCAACTTCGACAGTGGCTCTGGACACTCGGATCTGGACATCATCATGGCATTGCTTGGCCAGGTGACGGGTGGCAATGGGGGTCAGCTGGCTCCCAACCACCAGCTGATCAGACGGACATTCATCATCGGCGACCCCAGTAAGTCCTCACTCTCAAGATGAGATATAAATCAACCTCTATTCTAACAAAGGGGAATAGCGAGCAGAGGAGACATTCACAGTTAAATAATTCATATTCGGCTGTTTTTTTTTCCAAACCAGAGTGTGATTCAGCGCCCTGCGAGAACAGTGGTGAGTGTGTTGAAGACAACTTGGCCACGGGAGGATACACGTGCAGCTGCCCGCCGGGCTACAGCGGACAAAACTGCCAAGTTGGTAGGTGAACTTCCGTACAAAGAGCACAATTGTTATATGTAGGGAATGGCTATCATGGACAGGGGATATGTCATCAAACCAAACGAATCAGGGAAACTTTGTTTGACATTTATACTATCATGGATTGTGTTTTTTTCACAGCACCTTGTGACGTCAACCCTTGTATGAATAGTGGGAATTGCGCAGTTGACTCGACATCGGACACTGGATACACCTGTAGTTGTGGTCAGGGGTTCAGTGGCCCGCAGTGCGAAACAATAGGTAACTGAAGGAACTATGTGCTTTTCATTTGTCAGTGTCAAGAAATCAAAGGCATAGCAGGCTGACACCAATACTCAAATGTTCAGGGATTACAGACAAATACAGATCATTAAAAATATTTACATGACTCTACATAGTCTATTACTTGACCCCTATTACTTGACAGTTCTTTGTAAAGGCTTTATGGTAATTCTAAAAATCTACATATGTTTCGATATCTCATTCCACATTAAGCCTTGATGTATGCACTGTAATTACTTAAACAGGTTGTTAGACGTATGAATTAAAAAACTTCTCTCATCTGAGAGATTTATTTAAGCTTTTCCTCTAGAATTTTGTTGGCTGTGATGACTCTTGCTTAAGTTTTAAAACACATGCCACAATTGAGAAAGTAGAGATTGGAATGGAACAAGTATGGAACGACTAGAGTTTGGTGGGTCATTCAAGTTCATGAAAGGTCATTAAAGTTAATGAAAGAGGAATCTATTTTGGAGTCGGTTTTCATGCTTACCTTTATCTCTGGCTTATATAGCAACTAATAAAACATTTCCAACCCTCCTCTGGGTTATGATTGAATTGAATATTGTTTTTGTATATTCTCCTAAGCACCTTGTCAAATGGGCAACGACTGCGTAAATGGAGCAACTTGCAACGACGCTCTGAACAACCCTCGTGGATACACCTGCAGCTGTGACGTAGGATTTATGGGAGAAAACTGTGAAATAGGTAACAAAATTAAATGTTATGCTTGTTGAAGAAAGAATTAAGTTTTGGCTCAATCATTCATCGGTTTTTGATAATATTCAATTTTTCTTTTTTTATGGGTTTGAGGATATCAGTGACGGTGCAAATAGTAGTTAGCACACAGTATAGGGAAACCTTACAAACTATCTAGCTCACTGAAATTAATAAAAGAGGAATAGTGGGGGAAATTCCAATCCATGCCTTTGAGAAACAACAAGCAGTTAAAAAAGGTTGGCAAGTTTTTGAAAATGTCCGAAAATCTATTTTATAGTCAGATATTTCTAGTAACTCTGGGTAACAGAATGGTAATATGAAACAAGCCCTTGAGAATCTTTAGGAGACTCGAGAGACAGGAATATAAAATGAGCGCTGAATAAGTGTTTTCTTTTCAGAGTGTACGCTTTCATGTGCGAATAGCGGAGAACTTGATCTTGCAGAATGCACGTGTGCATGCACTGACAACTGGAGCGGACTGAGCTGTAACGGTCAGTTAACAAAAACAGTAAAAACAAACGAACAAAAACAATTTTACTGGTTTTATTTAGTGTCAAAAGGGATCTGAAGAAAGCAGAGTTTATGGCCATGAGTTTAAATTTAGTTGACCAGATAGCTACGATGTCACTACTGGACGATTGATTGGTCTAGTGTATAAAATGGAATAATAGACTTCAAGTAATCCTGGTAAATTTTTGGAGCAAAAAGTAGGACCTTTACATACCTCATCAGATGTAGATATTAAATCATTTACACTTTCTTTTTTTGGGTAACCATTCTACGAACAGCAATTAAAATGTAAAGGCCAGGGTGAAAAAAACTGCTTCAGTTATAGTGCCATGGCTTCTTTCATTTAAAAAAAACCAACAACGTTGCACAGGTTTTTAGTTTAAATTAAGCCTGTGCTCTTGATTTCAAGCCCCACCTACCACATCATTTCTATCCCTTCATTTCATTTATTTGCAGTTTGCTTGGGCCTTAAAATGAAATATTTGTCGGGAACACATGACGTTCCACACTTTGGAATGAAAGATTAACATTAGACCACCTGTGGTCGATCTTTTTATGAATGGGAATGTGAGGCAGGATTTAGCCCATTATAGTCACTTCAATGCCCCACATGCACCTGTTATCTCTAAAGCCCAATTATTGCACGGTTTAATAGATTCGTTGTAAAATACATACAATGTAATACAATGTGGTGCAGATGTTAATTGTTTAAATGTTATGTGATTGACCTAGATTGCGCATTGGACTGCATGAATGGTGGTAATGTGAATCAGGCGACTTGCCAGTGCACATGCATAAACGATTGGAGTGGAACGACCTGTACTGGTAATTACAATATAATGATTGCCGTTTCTTGTGTCGTTGTGATTGGATGTGTGCTTGCACCCAATTTTATAGCACTACAGAAATTATTTAGCAGAAAAGTTGTGCTAGTTGTAGCAGAAACTGTTGCACTGACGCTGACCTTCAGCGTACTTGACAACACGCTTGGAGATTTGTATCCTCTCAAACTTCTGTCTTCGAAGTCAGAGTGCGTGTATACTGTCTTCTGTCTTCGTACTGACGGTCTCCGTGAAATAGGCAGACACCCTGTGTGCAGAAAATCACGTCATTGGGCTCAGTTGCCGATTGGGCCCAGTGCAAGTATACAAATGAAATGGAAAGGTTTGGCATATGATAAAACAAAATGATGGAAATTCACCATGTAGCATTCTTCGCTGGTGTTAACAAAACATTAAAGAGCTGATTATAAGGATACAGTCTCTAAAAATAATTTGAGTTAGAGCAAAAAAATTGAGCAGTGTTATGAACAATGATTTGGATAAACTTTGTTCTCTCCCTTTTTTTTTTTTTTTAGAGTGCAGCTTAAGTAGCTGTCCGCCAGGAGAGAATCTGTTCACCAGTACTTGTCAATGTTCAGGTATGAACAAATAAGGACAATATTGGACGTGTGAAAATTACCCCACTACAATTTTGTTTTCATGTTTCTGATATTTACAAGATATGAATTTGCAGATTTTGGCAAAAAATCATACATGACCCCACCCATACCATTAATTACCAAGTGACAGTGGCTTTTTCTTCTCGTTCTTTTTTATGTTACTTGTTCTCATTCTAAAATTCAAAATGACGGCAACATGCCAATAAACCTAATAAATGCAAGAAAAATCCAGTTGCATTTTTGCGCGCTCATTTTTGGGTGTTAAAGTTAAAATTAAAATAAAGCAACACAAGTTTATTTTACTCATTGCTCCCTTTTTGTTGTCTGTATGGCAGCTTGCTCATCCACCTGTCTCAATAATGGAGTGCAGGATCAGACAACTTGTGAGTGTACATGTGACAGTGACCAGAACTGGACAGGGAATGACTGCTCAGGTAATTGAACACCGATCATGATTTCTACTATCTTAATATATTTGTCTGTTAAGTAGGAAATCTAGCCTCTTTCTGTGAATTAGGGCGCTCTGACATTACAGACAGTTGCACCACACAACACATAAAGGAATTGTTCAACGTTCTGTATCGCTCTCTCTAGGAGTGAGGCGGGGGAGGGGAGTCTTGGGTTAAACTCCATCCCCAGTTGTCAGTTTGGTCAATATCAAGAATGCATGCTCTCTCGGACTTTCCAAAGTCAATATACACCACCACTTGTTTTCATTTTTCATTGGGTCATCATACATGCACAACCCATGTCATGTAGCCCATTTTATGTAGCGAAATGATCACCCTTGTCAGCAGAACTGACTAATCATTGGCATAATGAGGCCTTTATGAACAAATTTAAAAGGTGCATGATTTTGTTGAATACTATCCACCTCTAACATTTCCTCTTGATACAAAATATGTTCAGCTAGTGTAAGGAGGAGAAATTCACTGAGTTAGTTTTTTACTTAATTGCACTTGAAAAGATGTAGCTCCCCGGTTAACTTATTTTTTTAAGCAAAGTACACCCCTATGTGGTTTCCCCAGTGGTTCTCAAGTAACAACATAGACTCCTGAGTCGATAAGAGTAGTTCCCCCCTAGTGTTACATAAGACAAAGGAATGTCCCCATCCTAGTGTGCTCTGTGCCCCTGAAGATATAGACCCTCCATTCAGCAGACAGGCAGTGAAGAGGGAGCAAGCCAAAATTTCCCTAGCCCAACCTGCCTAGATGGGCCAGTCTGCTGGACCACTTTGGATGGTTTGATTGTATTACGAAGTGATTTGCTTTCAGCGCCGTGTTGGTTTCTTACTATTTTTGGGGTTTTTTTTTGGTTCAAGGTTTTTGCTGACTCAAAAGGTTTTTTTTTTGTTCACTCAAATATTTTTTTTGGAAGTATCGCTAAAATCCTGTTCATTGATCTGCTCGTTGATTCTGATTTACTACAATTCAATTGATTTGTGTGTTTTGGTTGATTTACAAGTTTGGTTTTTTTCAAGTTGTCTTTGATCAATAAAATACTTTGTTTTGAGCATATCGGAAGGAATTAGTTGTTTGTGTTTACCTATTTAAGCATTTCGCAACCTAACCCTCCTGAACCAGTGTGAAGTTACTTTTTGTTTGCTCTCCCAACAAAGTGATCTAGTGATCCATTTTTCCAGGTTACGTCATGCTCCCCTCTTTTCAAGTCTTTCAAGTGTTTCATTATCACGGGAAGCTGGCTCATCGGCAGTTATGTGGTCACACACTTACAGCGTTTAACATTTCTTGGCAAATCACATGTGAACTGACATTGTTAAACTTAAAGTCTCCATAGTGCTTACAAACTTTCATCTGTTTGGTTTGCAGTATGTCCGTTAGAATGCGCAAATGGTGCACAGCTGAATAGTCAGACCTGTGAATGTCCATGCACAGGTAACTGGATGGGAACAAGATGCTCTGGTGAGTGTTGTATTTACTTTCCAAAAAAAGGGATTGTTGTCTACCTGGTTTTTTTTTTTATTGCAGCGTGAACCTATGTGCTCTTGTCCTCCAAGTCGAGCATTCACAAGAAAAGGGGACACACAACACACAGGATTTCTAACTTAAAAAGAAGCTCTTATTTATTTCACCAAACAGACTCTGTGGGCAACTAGCATCAGAACTACAACTGCTGATCTCCAGCATAGACAAGCAGTCAAGCACAGCTTCACAAAACTTTCACTTACCTATCTATAAAAGGCAGTCTCGGAGCACGCGCTTAGCTAGACAAAAGAACTAGGTCAGCGCACCTGTGACCCAACGCGCCAACAATGCGCCGCCGGTGCTCTCCGGCAGCGGCTAATGAACAAAAGCAACAACAAAGTGAAATTCAGTTCGTTACATTATCATTGAATATTTCACCGAAAAATCTATCACTGCTCTTATTTAACAGTGTGGAAACTGAAGGAAAATCATGATGTTAGCACACCTTGAACTAGGTGCATCGATCTTGTAACAAATCAAGGCAGCGATCTTTGTGGGGGAAAATGTTAAGATGATTAATAAGAAACAATTTGACACAATACAATACATTTGTCTTTATAGAAGAGGACGTTTCATGTTAATCAACTGGAAAAGAGTTCAATTACTCTACCTTATGTGATGTAGCCTCCACCCTGTGTGAAATCTGTAAAGTCCAAACAAGCTGTACAGTCAAACTAGTGGTAGTCACAACTGTAAAGGCATAGTTCCCTGATGTACGCAATTTTCAAGCCTAGATCTGATCCTGTAATAAAATTCAATAATAAACTCGTACATTGATTAAGTGGAAGTTTGTCCTTAGGTGAACCGTAGTTCTTTTGTGAACCCAGCAACTGATGTAAGGTCGAATTGA
This sequence comes from Patiria miniata, assembly GCF_015706575.1. NCBI lineage: Eukaryota > Metazoa > Echinodermata > Asteroidea > Valvatida > Asterinidae > Patiria > Patiria miniata. The sequence goes on from NW_024037066.1 coordinate 2,516,191, forward strand.
ATGAGGTATTGAATTTGTAACAAAAGGTATTATAAAAAGAAATGGTATGATATGAAAGAGGTGAATTTGAACCTTATTTACAGATTGCCAACTGATCTGTGCAAATGCTGGGAATCTCGATAGTGAGACATGTCAGTGTTCATGTACAGGTAGCTGGACTGGAACCACCTGTTCTGGTGAGTTTTGCTTTTAATTGTAGCTGCATATCCCTCCTGGGAAATTAAGGATTCTACCAAAATTAAAACTGGCTAGCTGCTCAAATCTTGTTTTGTAGTACACAAACCAAAACAAACAAAAGAAAACCCATTTTGAAAACATGAAACGAAATGTCACACTAGCTCCGTTCATACCCTTTTTAATATTAACAATATCTTAAGATACTTTGTTATGATAAAAGTACTGTGATGTTTTTTCAGACTGTCAAATTTCCTGTGCAAATGGAGGTACACCGAATGACGGAACGTGTCAGTGTCAATGCGACCAAAACTGGATGGGAAATACCTGCACTGGTGAGTACCGGACCAGTCATAGGCATGTACATACAGTAGAACATATATAACAAAAACACCACCATAACAAAATTGGCTATATACAAACAGCCTCTTTAGCTCCCAAATTGTATGTACAATTTTAAGAGCGCTGAACTATTCAGTTACTCGATTAAACTATCAAAGTGTCGATTATCCGGTTGCATTTTCTATTTGATTAAATAGAAAACCACTTTGTGGAAACAAACGCTTCCTTTCAAAAGGCTTAAGAGAACGGCCCAAAACGTCTAAAACCAAAAATCTCAAACATTCCATGTAGCGTTGGACAACATAGCGATACAATATCGCCACGAATAGGCCTATGATATTGGTTTAAAAAACCCAATGGAAATCGCCTAAGTTAGACAAAATCGAGATATATATAGGTGATATTGTAAATCGCCGTCGTTTTTCTCAACCCACATTTTCCGCAAGAAAATCGGCCGTTTGATTAATCGCAAACGTAATCCAACAGGGAACAATTAATTGTTTGAAAGAATAATCGTAAACTTGCGGCCCCAGAGCATTTGCAGCCTAAAATGGTGACCACTGTGCACTATATCGACCCAATTATCTTCATTATAACATGGTTATACGGTATCACATCTCAGTGTGACCTGTTTTGCTGAGAAAAGCTGATAAGCTATATATACACGTATTGATATTTATACAACGCCTGAATAAAGTCCTGCCATTTGATTGAATATTCGATTCCACGACGAAAATTCTATGAAAATTTCATGAAATAATTCTTACCCTTTCATTCATAAACATTAGTTGTTTGTATAGAGTAGCCTACCACTGAAGAAAGGGACTGTTGTACTGTAAAAAAAATACTGATAGAGATTTTTTGTTGCAGACTGCAACTTGAATTGCATGAATGGCGGAACGCTCAACACTGCTACTTGCCAGTGTTCGTGTGCACAGAGCTGGACTGGAGCTGACTGTTCAGGTATGGAATCAAAGTTATAGACAGATGTGCGATTTACAGTGATATATCAAGAAAGGTTTCAGGATTTTTGTCAGGGGGCTGGCATAATTTCCCATACATTTCAAAGGAAAGAAATTAATCTAGAACAGCATGTCTTTCTTGGAGGTTGGATAAACGTTTGTCTTAATTGTTTGATTAACTATTCGTTTGCCATATACATGTATACAATTACTAGACTTGCTGGATAACTTAGTTATCTCCTTTTCACACAATGAGAAAAACTCCACTTTTGTGATCCTTGAAAACTGACCATGTGTCCACTAAAATCTGGGAAAAGGGGGATCTTTAAGGCCCTTCTGACAAGTGTGTCTTTACACGGTCATGATGCCTTCGGTTGGAACATGAAAGAGGCGCAGGTGTTACGGTTCAAGTTGGAACATGCAAGAGGCGCAGGTGTTGTCAACCACGTCCGCAGAGGGCGGGGCTTCTGTTCTGGTCAAATACATAACATACAGTCCATTATTGGATTAACATTAGTTAATTAAACTTCAACAAAAGTACGTGTGATTGCAACATATGACAGACATGCAATTCAACTGCATCCCAATGTACCGCACTTTTATCCAGCATTGATTCACACTTTACAATTAAATTGTTTAATTAAATTCTTAACTGATTGGAAAGTATTCCTGAACGTTTTGATATGCTATTTTTATGCATCAGAAAACTCTCAATAATACCCAGTTCCTTATTCCAACTCTACATGCTCATAATCATGTCCCTTGGGGATCAGTTTGGCACAGCTCCACTTTTCGTGCCCTCCGCCACTGCGACCCGGATTCGAATCTAGCCTAGGCCTTTATTGTGAATAGGTTTTCAGTCCGTACCGGATTCAGTGGGTCTTGCCTGGAATGTCATTCCCAGGTTTTCTTCCCACCACCTACACTGTTATTTCATTGTTCAAATCATACTAAGGGCCTCACTTAAAATACGTCAAAAGAACCTTAGATCTTGAAAACTGTACCCGATCGCTCAACCCGTTTGTGCTGTATCCAGCCTGTATTGGCAGTCTCCCTCCCAAAGTGGGAATGTCTTTGTTCATGCAAAGACATTTGCATTAATCAGAAGCCATAAACGATCTGAGTATGCATTATTGTTGCTAGCATCAAGACTTGAAGCATGATCCCTAGGCACCTGTCACTTACAATGACCATTAATTAACTCTCTCATCCGGCTCATTGTTTGTGTGCTTGTTTGTACCAGCGTGCCCGCTGTCTGCATCCAGTTGCCTGAATGGAGGTGAATTCGACTCAGACTTTTGTGAGTGTCGTTGTCCGTACGCTTATGCTGAACCAACTTGTGCAGGTAAGGTTTTGCGATGAGTTGCTGTTGAAACAAAAAGATTTTCCTGACTTAACAATGTTCCACAGCTACAGCTTGCTTTTTGTAATAAGTATGATTCTTTCATTTTCCAAGATACTGGTTTCATCCAAAGTTATTTGCTTCTGATTCCAGAAATGGAAGGCTGACAACTCCTTCATGATTTTTTCCCATTCATTTCATGAGGTGTATCATTGCATCCAATATACATTGAATTTAATTTTTTTTGGACTTATAATTTCATACTTCAAGCGAGTTATAAGAGCGAATTCGTTAGGGGTACGGCAAATATCACAATGTAACTTTAATAATTGTTGATGTCACGAATTCGCTTCGCTTAGGCTTTAACGTCAATCATATATGAAACGGTCTTTAGGCAGGATATGCAAGCTGCAGTTTAACAGCTCTTTGTGTGAAAGTTCTCCAAGAAATCGTCTTGTTTTTACTCACGTCAGTTCTCCATGTTTACACGATTTATTTCCACTTCATGTTATGTGTTGACCAATCTATGAGCAAAATGTGTGTTTCAACTGCTACAAGAAGTTAAAGTTGAAGTTCAGCCCTATTAATATTATTGTTTACTAAGAGGGTAAGGCCTGTACTTGTATTGGCATTAACGTAACAATACTGGAAACAGTTTTCATTGTTCCTTATTTTTTTTACTTTGTTTTGCAGCTGCCAATCCATGTTTGTCAGACACCTCTCTGTGCCCAAATGCTGCAGGGAAGTTCTGTCAACCGGCTACGAATGCTGTGGGCTACACATGCGAATGCAATGGTTATCAAGGGTTCTTCACTAACAGTGATGGTTCATGTACACGTAAGTCTGTGTTCTACAAGTTTAGAAATTGATGGAACAAGGCTTTAACCCTGAGGCCTGTGGAATGCTTCACCAGGGTTTTCTCAATTGAGCTTTCCAGATCTTTTATACGTCTTTTCACACTAAAGCCTCTCAGCCCGGGTTGAACTCAATCCTGAGCGAACCCAGTGCTGTCCCTGGATGAGTTTTTGAGTTCCAACACGGTGTTCAACCCCGCATCGTTGCACATTGTTTTGTGCAAACCCAGCTTATTTCGCTTACTATAGTTTATGAACACTGGCGAGAGTTTCAACCCGGGTTGAAAATGTCAGCCCTGGTCTAGAGAACCCCGAGGTGATATCTCCGTTTGCAGGGCTATTATTTGAACTCCGTAGCCATAAACTTGTATGATGTGCCATGCATCTTAAGTAAAGATGCATGCAACACTAGCAATGTAAAGTAAACCTTGCAAGCTAATTGCAGTGGCGTAGCCAGACATTTTTCGTTGGGGGAGGTGTTATACAATTTTCCCCAAAATTTGATGGTTGAAGCCTCCCTTTGCATACAGCGCACCATGCACAAGCAGGCTGTGTTACAACTGATAATGTAACCGACGGATAATGTATCACCAACTGAAAATGTCACATAAATCAACCGATACTGTAACCATTCACTAACCGATATGTAACAACATTTAGTACACTATCGGTCAATTGTTGCTACGTTATCGGTCGTAACCGATGTAACAAAATTGACTGATAGCGTTGTAACATTCAGTATACAATCTCAGTCAATTGTGTTACATAATCGGTTAGTGATACAATCTCAGTCAATTTTGTTACATAATCGGTTAGTAATACAATATTTGTTAATTTGTGTGACATTATCGGTTGGTGATACATTATCCGTTGGTTATTACATTATCAGTTGTAACAGGCTGTGTACGGAGGGGGTTGTGTGCATTATGGAGGTTGTTGTTGTTACCACACCGCCCCCCTCCCTTCGCTATATGCCAGTGGGTATTTATCATTACAATATGATTACAGTGTGCAAGTTCTACGTTTCATTTTTTCCAAGAACAGCTTCATGATTCACAAAAACAGCATCTTCAAGATCACTTCAAAACAGGTATACCAAATTTAATTTGAAACAAAAAAAATGCTATTGTTTTTTTCAGAACGAGGGTCCGCACTCCGATTTGTCATGTCATTAGACCTGCTTTTCCTCAGTGCCTACCGTAACCCAGCAGCTGCTGCTTGGAAACAACTTGCCAGAAGGGTTGTTTCAGCGGTAATATACCATTAATTTGTTTCATTCATGTATTTAAGTGCACGCCCCTGTGGGAATGAACTTAAAGCTTGTGTATTGTGAACACAGGGATATGAACAAGTTCCTCTACAATCCATATGCCAGTTCTGGCCATGGGCTGGAATTTGCATAGGGGTGTGCTTTTGCGGGTAATTTTGGAACCTTATACCCGTTGTCGTTTTGAAAGAGCAAGGTAAATACACACTTGGGTGTGTATATATATGTGTTATGTGTTCCCGAGATCTGATCATACACGGTACCCTGAAGTCCGAATTTCAGCCCAAGAAGTTAATTCTGGTTAAAATAGGAGCATTCTGAAACAGGATTTTCACATTCTAAAATTTTAGTACACGAGAACAAAGAAATGACTCCACAAGGATACAAACTTCAGTATGCGAGTTGATCATTGACGAGTTGGTCGACTGCAAAAGCAGAAAGGCATCTCCCTCGCAAAGCCTCATAATTTAAGTATTCGTTGGGTATACAAAGACACATTTTTTCAATTTTTTTGTGGGTTATTTATCACTGATCAGTGCAAAAGTTGTGTCTCCCTATAGTATCGAAAAGTTGTGTTTATGCAAAGAGGGTTTTCAGGTAAAAGAACCAGATATGGAACCGGGTTTAATTTCTGGCATCTTCTGTCGGGTAATTGGTACCAGCTGTCGTCCCTGTCATAAGAATGACGGTAAAGATGGGTTCATCATGACAAAATATAGTGATTCATTATGACAAAATATCCACTACAAAATTTACTGTGGTGGAAATGTATTCAACTTTGCAAATTCCTGAGGCAAATTACCTCAATGTCAGAAGTGACTTTCATATTTGCAATAAGAATAAGAACTGACCTCGTCTATTTACCATCTGAACGCTACTTTCTCCTTTTTCCAGATTCTGAGCAAACTGCGGGGAGATAGTTTGACTAACCGTGTGATTGCCGTACAAGTTTTGAGATTTGAGAGTGGCAGTGTGGTTACACATATTGCGCTAGCATTCCAAGGGCAACAACCATCGGTGGATGTCATCACCAATGTGATTGCAGCGGGTGGCACAATAAACGATGGTGTTACAGACATAGCTCTTGTACCGGACTCTGTCAGCTACACAAACACATGTAAGGCTTTGTAATGTCTTAGTTCCTATGATCTCCCCAATCCAACTTGCCTGTTACTACCAGTACTACCCCAAAATGCCCCAGCCCTAGTATGGCTTATGGATTCATCAATGAGTAAATACTATGTAACACAGTGTAATACAAGTGCTAATGGTTAAAGGAATGTTTTGACTAATAATAATAATAATCATAATAGCAAACATTTATACCGCGCTTAATACTACGTTTCTAAGCACTATATGATGCTGTTGTCCTTGTAGACTATTAGGTGAAACAAGGGCAACCGCACCAAATACAAAGAACAGATTTACAGGTAGAAAACACTAACTGACATGGAGTGTACAAACATTGATTAGAAGGCGTGTAAGCTTTTTTAACATTTGTTTGGATATTTCACTTCGTTATTGATATTCCAGTTATCCTCCGAAACAGAGACATCAATACGAAAGAAAATATGAAATTGATTTAGAACCGTGGGACACTCAATCATTTAAATGGTCTCCGACTTTGAACTGAGTACAGCTGTGTTAACGTAATTGACAAAAATGTGAATAATAGATGGACTGAGGAAACCTCCTGAATTAGAAATGCAATCCCTGCGACAACCTAAGCACAAAGTGTTCGGTAAAGCAGTGGTCCATTGGGAAAAAATCCACCAGTGGATATTTTGCACATTTTGACATTTACACTTTTTGTAATTGGTTCTGTTATCAGCACTGTTATCAGACTGCACACAAGATGGTTGTATGAATGGCGGAACGTGCGAGAGGACAGGCTTCAACCCTCAGCTAACCTGCAGGTAATTTAGGGGGCGAAGCTGGAGTTGCATGAAAGGAGTTGGATTATTATAACCTTAAAAGCAGCACATGACAAAAAGGCCGGAAAGTGCCTGAATGATTTTAGTATGGGTTGCACTGCCTATATCAATTAATTATGATAATAATTGATATTAGTTGGTCGATATATCGGTAATTGAAAATGCTGATGTTGACCGAGTATATATGCCACTTACACATCCATGATTTGATTGAACAATGGCGATGGTGCAATTCCTCCTTATGCCGGCCCAGATTCTTTAAAAAAAACTGAGGGAATGCTTAATGTGAGTTTTAGATACATATTTATTTTAATGCTCGTTGAGAAATTAAGATGTTATGTTATACAAACGTGGGATGTAATCTGTTTGTGTTTTGTAGTTGCCCAGCATCATTTACTGGCGACCAGTGCGAGACTCCAGTACCCACGACAGCCCCAGAGACTACGGCAGCCCCAGGAGGTACGTCCCATTCGAATCAGTTTCCCTAAATGTCCCCAGATAAGAAGGTCATAGACAGTTGGTTCATTTTAAAGGACTATATTTACAGCCGGGCCTTTTTGTAGCATGTTGATTTTACGGATCATTGGAAAAAAACTCAGTTCCTGACATTCAGTTTATGTATCTCAGGGTATTTGCAATAAAATTGCGTTTTCATTTCGTTCCTAATCTGAAGGTTTTGGACGAAAAGTACCTTATTTTGTATTGTTTTCTTTGTTGCAGGTGGTGTTTCACCTTTAGCTACAGTTCTCATCATAGTCGGATGTGTTGTTCTCCTGTTGGCTATAGCAGGAATAGCCATGTGTTTCTGCATGCTAATGAGGCGTCAATATAGTAAGGCTCAGTACTACCATCAGTCAAGTAGACAGTTCCGATCTAGTAGGGAACCCTTCGATTTTGGAGATCGCAGCGTGTCCTCTGACGAAGGCTACAGTGCAACCGACTACAGGGAGGAAGAAAGGAGGATGAATCGTCTCGCTCATGTCATGAGCCAGTCACCTTACATACAGGTGAGGCAGGTTAACTGTGTTCTTTCTCTTAGAGAGGTTTCTGAAGAAAGAGCCTGTCAAGTTGCTGGAGTTATAACCCTAGCCTTCCAAGATCTTTCCCAATCCACAATGGGGTTTTGAAGGATTTTGTTGATTTCAGGAAAGTAGATCTTAGCCAATCTTACTTTACGTGGGGCTTGATGACCCTTGAAAGCAAGAGTGCTGTACTTCGGGGATAAAATGGATTCTGATACAAATAGACAAGGTGTTTGTATATAGACATGGACACAATCAATGTATTGCTTTGGACATATCTATGTATAATTTAAGACGTCACGTGTAACTTACTGATTTAAGTTTTCTTTGTATATGACACAAAGTCTATGCAGAATCGCCAAGACTTCATCCGACCATACGTGGTGACTGGGAACGAGGCATTGGAACGTTACCGAGAAAACGAAGCGGTGAGTTTACATGATCACACTGTAAATTTCAAATATTAAATGTTTTACCCTCGGCTTACACTCCACCACAACTTTAATTTCAAGACTTGTGATATGTCCCCTTGGTGTTTTATTTCACAGCGTGATGGAAGGGCTCATGCAGGCCGCACGGTGTACAATCCCGCCCTCTACTACTAAACCTCGTCACTGGTCACAGCTTCCATAGCTGCAGATGCAGCTCTGCGACAAGTAATGCCCATGGGATAAGTAGACTGAACGACTAAGCGACGGCTTGCAGCTTTACCATGATTACCAGTTCCACAGTTATCCAAGTTCTTGTGTGGAATGAATCCTCACACATACTGCATTCACCCAGTTTGGTACCGTGTCTCTCCCCATCTTATTCTTGATTTGAGGTGTTTTCTTGGTTCTTGTAGGAGAAGACAAAGCAAACACCCATTTTCAAAACTAACCTCTTAAAAAACTATCTCAGTTGAAACTTGTTTTGAATCCAGTGAAGCATATTTGTTTTATACCCCTTTTTTCATGATTTTAATTTCATACACTCATCCCCACCAGAGGGGGGCATTTACTGATGTTAAATAAAACTAAACATATCTTACTTTGTGGTTGGCTTCATTACTATTACATAAAGATAAAATACATTCTGTGTTAATATGATCTGAAATTTCTCGGCCCCCTTATCATCATCAGCCTCACACACTACCGCACATGTATTCCATATTTTTTGTGGGTTACCTTTTGAAATTCTACACAGTCTTGGATGGAACTGTTAACTGATTGTGGTAAAGCAGCTTTTTTAAGTTCTTTGTTCTTCATTGGTGTATTTAATCCATAATAGGGTTACGAGGTCTGTTTTTTTATGTAATGAGAAAACTAATGTCTTTCATTTTTAAACATAAGCAATTCTTAGGATTTGTTACAAGTTATATGCTGCTGTGTATTTTGATCAGCTCTTAGTTAAAACATTTTATAATCTATTTTTTATTGTATTATATTAGTGAGCGGATGGAAAAATGAATACTCTGTGTGTTAAAGAAAGAGTGTTGTTGAAAGAGTGTATTATGGAGCCAACACTCCTTTTGAGTCTTGAAAGTAGTGTTCCTGTCGAATTTAGAACATTCGAAACAGTTTATATAATCGCCGGCTTAACATTGCAGCTGCGTTTTGAATTACCATCCGCTGTATTTTATCAAGGCATAGAAACGTAAACTTTTTGTGCTTAATCTATTGTAATGGGCTTAACTCGGAGTAATGACATAAATGACAACAGTTAAATCCAGACTTCCAAGGGAGAACAGTTCCTAGACATCCGGTGGGGCTACCCAGGTAAAACAAAACAATCAATTAACACCGTCATGATTTATCCTTAGCTTAGCTTAAGCAGGCCCTATCAACATTTTTTTCATTCGGAAGTTTACAGTATCATATCATTTTATGTCGGTTTGTCCAAATCAAAGTTTATGAAACTTATTTTCTTAGCAGCGTTTTATGACTTAATAGTAAAGGCCTAATTAGATCAAAGTATATATTTTGTCATCCTGAAGTTGTATTTACGAATTGTTGACAGTTTTTTAAAGTATAGTATTGTATCAATTTGAAATATTAATTGGAGTTTCTCTGAAATAAACCTATCGCGGTAGGATCGCATCAACGAACCTTGAGAACTATTGTACAATTACATGATATACAAAGAAACGCGGAAGACGCGAAATCTGAGACAAACAAAACTTAATGTCCAAAATTCCATAGGGTTGTCTAAGGGGCGTGGCTAACTCGCAAACAGCGACAGGTTAATTATGAGCACCGTATTTTGTTATTCTGTAATTTCAATTCTTTTATGCATTCAACTAGAGAATTTACGTATTCGCAAGAACACTGGACTGATTCGGCAAGTCCTAACTAACTTATGATTGACATGGATATTTAGTTTCTTCAGTGAGGGTGACAATGAGGCAGTCAGAAAACGGTTGCACTGCCAAAGCGAAATTCAAAGAGTGAAATTACAAACTGCTAATATACAGTGCAATTCGTAAATACCTCATACAGTTAATACCCATTCTTATTGGTCAAAAGCCCGTCACGTGGGTGGTTTCAAGCCGCCGGTACCACTGCACTATCGCCCCGCACTAGCTTGCGTGCAATTACCAATAACATATTGATGTGTTCCACACTGTGATTCGGCGTATTTTTTGTGTATCCGTTCTTTGAATAGGTCAACGTCCTTTCAATTGCATGGCCATTGGAAACCGCATTCCTATGAACCAAACTTGGAATTGTTGTTAGTTTTTTTGGGTATGGCTGCCGATGCATGGCACTAAAGTGTTCGTGAACTTTTCATAGCGTGTTGCTGTAAAAATCGCGTGTCAAGCATTTCCTTATGGTTGGAAGCAGCTTCAGAAATCTTGTTGGTTTAATTAACAAAAAAATGGAAGTGATGTATGCACGCACGATTGTGTGGTCCAGTGAAATTGCCATAACCATCCCAGTTTTGACCAGAGACGCTTAAAGGCATCATTTTTTTGTCCATGCATTTCGTTCGTTTCCAATATTAACTCCACTCTAAATCCAACGAAAAATATTCCAAACACAACCTGTTGAAGTTCCAGTGTTGAAGTTTCAGTGTTCGATCTTACAGTGAAAAACCATGCACAAACTGTTGATCACGACACACGATTTCTTCAATAGCACTCTTAATTCCCCGCCCCCCCCCCAAAAAAAATAGTCACTTCACTGATCGTTGGATATCACCTACATTTCGTGATATCTTCTTCTTTAATCCAATAAAGCTTTTTGAAAATAGTTTGGTAAGTTACTTTTGGGATAAACGCATAATGATCTTACATATGGCAAGGTAAATTTGCGGTGGCACCCCATGTGAAATTAATTTGTGAGTATGCGGTGGTTCTGAGAAGAACCGATTTGGACTCAACGTTTCGGACAGCATACTCGGTCCGTCGTCAGGAGACAGGGAATGATGTCCGAAACGTCGAGTTGAGATCGGTTCTTCTTAGAACCACAACACAATCACAAAATAGACTAATGTCACATGGTGCCACCGCAAACTTGCCTTGCTGTTATCTTCACCATGCAACTTTTCATTCTTATCCTATATGTGCCATTAAGAGAAGTTTCTTTGATTAAACGCTTGTTCCAATTCCAAGGACCGTATAACAAGCTTCCTTCTTGCAAATCTAATCCATCCACTGATGGGAATTCAATTGCTCAGCGCCTCTAAGAAAAAAAATTCTTTCGACATTACGACGAAAGTCTATTTTCAATTAGCCTCAAACACTATGAATACCCGAGCTCCATGCTATTCGATATGTATGGACGTTGCTCGATTAAACTTTGAACTGGAACCTAGGGATTTTGTAAGAGTAAAAATAAACAAAAAAGGGGAAAATCCAACAATACAGCACTCGGCCTTGAATGTATGGGCGTTGCTCGATTAAACTTTGAACTGGAACCTAGGGATTTTGTAAGAGTAAAAATAAACAAAAAAGGGGAAAATCCAACAATACAGCACTCGGCCTTGAATGTATGGGCGTTGCTCGATTAAACTTTGAACTCGAACCTAGGGATTTCGTAAGAGTAAAAATAAACAAAAAAGGGGAAAATCCAACAATACAGCACTCGGCCTTGGATATATCTCTTATAGATGGGGATTGGAGCACACACATGATGGCATAATGAGACCGTGCATCTAAAGATACTGTGAGCAAGTTCCCAAGACCTTGATTTCCAATGTTATTTTCACATCAGTATCTGGGAGAGACAGTCGCAATACGTAGATGTAGGGTAGGGCCTACATGACGTCTACCTTTACACTAAAGTACTACTTTGTGGCAAATTCTCAGCTGATACGAGAGGATTTCAACAGCAATTCTGTTGACTTTTGAGCCCAAGTACGTGCCCAATTTATATTTCTTAAGTGACGTCACAAAAAAGGCAACAACTGCATATACCGCCCATAAAACTCAACAACTCAACAAAAGCAATGTTAATTTATTTTGCTTAAAACAATACTGGATATAATGCAAGAATATTTTCCGTGACCTGTCGCCATGGCCGCATCATTAATTTAGGTTCTCAAGTCCGGATTAGGCCTACTCTACTGTATTGTCATTCTCTCGGATGAAAAACTTACAAAGGGCTACTGAAATATTGGAGCTCGAGCTATTGAAATTTCTTGGGCGTTTCTCTGTTAAACTTTGAACTCGAGCATCATGTAATGAAATAGTTTATGCACGACAGTCATCAATAAGGGCCATGGCAGTCATCGTTGAGTTCATATTTTAACTACCTTATATATCACCACAGACTTGTATGATTCGCGACTCGGACTTGGACTCAACCCTGCGGACTCGGACTTGGACTCGGACTCGATCGGCGTGGCTCGGGATGCGACCGAAATTGGCTTAGCACCAAGTGTCTCGGTTTCAATTCCAACTTCGTCTATTAAGAAATAAATGTATTTTCAGACCTTTGATTTAATTTTTAACTTTACAAATATCATCTCAGATTGAAGGATAACAGAAAGCTATGTGCGGCACATTGATGTAATCAGAAATTCTTCAGAGCCAAATTAGCCAAATCGGTGTCCAAATCGCTGTCCAACGTTTTCGAAATGTTTCGCTTACTTCAGAAAAAGACAGTCATTTTACAAGCATACGGCGAACTGTTTGTCTCAAAAGAAAATCGTCAAATCTTAACATGCAGTTGAAATACCGAACTTGGCTTAGGCCCTCTACGCGCTCATTACTGATGGCGGATGTTTGAACAGAACATGCGTGGATCTCCCACGAAAAACTGTGAGAATCATTTTTACGCTCTCCACCACTGTACTTTCGCCCCTGCATTAGCTTGCACGCAGTTTCCAATAACGTAATTATTTTTGTGTATAAGTTGCTTACTGTTATTCAGTGTATTGTTTTGCATTAGCTTGCACGCAGTTTCCAATAACGTAATTATTTTTGTGTATAAGTTGCTTACTGTTATTCAGTGTATTGTTTTGTATGTCCGTCTCTCTGAATAGGCCTGCGTCTTTTCAATGGTTTTTGCATTCCTATATGAACCAAACTTGGAATAGTTGTTTATTTGTTTTGGGTATGGCTGCCGATTGCTTCCTTATTGTTCATCAACTTTTCATAACGTGTGTTGTCAGCAATCTCCACAATGTGCAAATCGCGTGTCAGGTATTTCTTTATTTAGAGTGACAATAGTTTTTAATGAGTATGAGAGACTAATCACCAGCTGAAGCATTCTTTACATATTTTTTAGACAACCCTTGTTTGTCCTTACATTTTACTCTTTCTAATCGTTTGTCTTGAAGTTACCTCGTTTAGCCCAATACACCTTCTCAAGTGAAAGCATTTAAGTACTGCATATAGTTGTACCAGTGTCCCATCCTCAAGCCACTTTTGCCCAAACTATCTGACAACAGGTCTTGAAAGAAATGCAGCTCTTGATTCATGACTAGCTATTCGTAGTTTTCATTGTAGGAATAACTGGTTTCTTTGATGCCTGCCTTGAAAGTGAAGTGGGCTATTTAAGAAAAATATTTCCCACAATCCAGGAACACCTTTCACACTATCAGCAATCCAACACGGCTTCTACAACGGGTCCATCGCTCTACACGGGTGAACTCAACCCTGATTGGGACCAGGGTTGAGTGGATCTACCCGGGTAGATAATTCAAAAATTACAGCCGGCCCGTGTACAAAACTGTGTGTGAACGGCATGCCTTGCCAACCCGTGTTCGTTGGGACCCAGTTCTGTTCAAGGCGGACTCATTCTTGATTTCAACACGGACAGTGAAACGATAGTCTGAAAGGCCTCATGGTTGGCAGCAACTGCAGAAATCAACAAAAAGGCAAGTAATATCTAGGCATGCATGATTGTTTGGTCCAGTAAAATTGGTCAGAGACGCTTAAAGGCATCATTTTCTGTTCATGCATTTTGTTCGTTTCCAACTATAACTCCACTCTAAATCCCAAGACAAATGTTCAAAACACAACCTGTCGAGGTTTCAGCACAAAACCTTGCACAAACTATTGATCACGAAAAACGATTTCTACAGTAGCACTCTTTATTTACAGTCACTTGATTGATGGATATGACCTTCATTCCATGTTTTTTTTCTCTAAATGACAGTCAGCAAGTCAGACTGAATAGTTTCACGGAGTATTAGTACGTTCTTTGGAAAGATTTCCATATAAGAAGTTCACTAATTTTCCTCTGTATTGACTAACAAGCCCCCAGATAGCAATTTCATGTCATCAAAGTCAATTTGAGCAGTGAGAAAATACAATCATTTAATTTTCTTAGAAAACACAGAATTTTCAGTCCACTCTCATAGGGTTTGTACACAGGGTTTTGAGTGAACTTCTTATATGGAAATCTTTCCCGTTCTTTAATCCAAGTAAGCTTTTTGATGATAATTTGATATGTTACTTTTGGGTGAAATGCATATGATCCTATGTAAGCCTTTAAGAGACATTCGTTGAATAAACGCTTCATTTCCAATTCCATGGACCGTTATACATGTGGCTCCAAAGCTCGGCGAAAACACGAATTCCTTATTCAGCGATTGGACATGCATGCGCATAAGTAAACATGAACATTTCTATAAAAACAATTACTGATGGGAATTCAGTTGCTCAGCGCCTGAAGGGGGAGAAAACCACAAATACTTTGACACTACGACGAAAGTCTATTGTCAAGTCGCAAACTCAATTAAACAGGAGTGAAAGGTCCAGTGCGGCTAATGAATACCCGAGCCTCATGCTATTCAAATTGCATGGGCGTTGCTCGGTTAAACTTTGATCTCAAACCAAACTTTTGTTGTTAGAGAAAAAAGGGAAAATGGGCACAATCACTCAATACAACACTCAGCCTTGAATCTATCGGAAGCACACACATGATGGCATAATGAAACCATGCATCTAAATAAATATGTTGGCAAGTTCCCAAGAACTTGATTTCCTTCTGGGAGATAAATTCGAATTGCTGAAGAGCCTACAATGGCGTCTTCCTTCACACAGAGGCTTTATCGCAAAATTCTCTGCTTTTACAAGAAGATTGTGAAATAAAGCACAGATGCATACTAGCTCACATGATGTAACCGTCTAGGTTTGGAAAAAAAGTTTGGTTACAGTTCAGTTAACACTTATCTTATCAAGTTATCCGAAACTGTCGATGAGCAGGTGTCTATGAAAATCCGACTCCTATGAAAATCGGACTCTTTTTCCATATTTTTGGTTAATCCCTCGCACGTGACAGGTCTCTCTCCCTATAAACCTTAATATATCATAATCTTACATAGGCATGCGCGGTACTAGCAATGGGTCCATTTTCATGAAGTAGAATATTCACGCTGCACCGGAAAAACTACCGGAACACCTCTTAAATATTCATGATCAAATTGGAAAGCTTAATTGGCCGATTACGCAGCGCGTCCGGGAAGTAAATACGCGCCCAGGTGACGTCAACTCGGTGAGTATCCAGCTCGATGCCGTGCGGTATTTTTTTTTATGGTAGCACCAACAATTTCGTTTGGAGCCCGCCTCTTAGACATGTAGTCTGTGGCATGTAATCTTTACGGAACCAGTCTGTTGTTGTAGTCATTGTAATTACTGCAGTAAAGAAACATTAAAAAGTGTTGGCACCAGACTATTTCAACCCTGTTGCCATGACACACGGAACTGTTCAGCTCAGAAACATCAGTGGCGTCTACGAGTTCGAACTTGTGTTGAATAAAGATGCAAAATCTACGAAGGCTTGACTATCTCCCTCCGCTATCTCTAACCTTTTGAACCCGGAGCCTGGTGTTTGCGTTGTGAAAACCAACCCAAATATTTACCGACTGAATTCCATCCTTTGGAGTGGAATTATCCGTGACCAAAGACAGAGCTTACTATTTAGATTGGAAACACAAACAAGTTGGCTGAATGGGACTGTGCAGCTAAAGATAGGCCTACTGTTTGCTGGTTCTCAAGAACCTGATTCCATTATTTCATACCGCAATCTGCGAGACAAATTCCCTTGACGTCTTCCATGAAGTAATAATTTGTGACAGATTCTTGGCTTTTACACGAGGATTATTGCAACACAAATTCTGGCGTTTTTTCTTGCTGAAAGAAAATACCTGATTTAAAAGATTTCAATATTCACGCAACAAGGGCGACAACACGAATGTAAGTAGGTGAAATAAAAGACAGATAAATATTGGCTCACTCATGCAAACGTCTGGGGTCATGGTGCGTGTGCCCTTGGGCAATTAAGGCACTTTGTCACTCATTGCTTCTCTAAACCAAGGAGTAAATGGGTACCTGTGAGGGCAGAGATGGTTATTGTGATTGAATTAGCTTCATTGCGCCTAACAGGCTGCATCGAGCTGTATACTCGGAGCTGAGATGGTATTTGGAATGTTTCATGGACCCAACGAGCAGGGGAAATAATGATGTAGCGCCTTGAGCACCAGTCCTGGTGAATACGTGCGCTTTATGAATACCCACTATTATTATTTTTATTATCATAATTATTCCTACAAATGTACTATTAGGGAGACACGTTAGCGTAGAAATCTCGATAGTAGGGAGACATGGGCTTAATAGGCTAGGTGTCTCCCTATTGGCGCAGCCCCCCTTTAGAGGCAAATTTTTACTGTCGAAATTAGGTTATATTTGTTGCTCGTGGTCTAATTAGTAAAAATACTGAAATTCGTGGAAAAAGGACAAGGGAATATTGGGTAAGGGCACATTTAAATCGGAATTTTTTGTGCACAAGTCTATGGGAAAGTCTCCCTATTACCCCATTGCCGGTAATTATTATTATTATTATTAGATTTGGACGGGCGGTAAAACTCATATTATTCAACTCGAGGAAGTTATTAATTTCAAATCTCAAATACATCCACCTCTCATAAATTGCGCAAACGTGTTGCAGGTGTGCACAGTACAGATATACAGACTGGACAATCAGGGATATTGAACCATCTTCAAGTTTTATGTTGATGATCATAACGTGTTCATAATGCGGCAGCGTCGATAGTGAAAACGTTTATAAGCTGTATAGTGCAGATAAAGTCTGGAAGTGGAGTTATGATCTACTTATTAAACCTGGATTGAAGATGAATGTGAAGAAACAGAATTTATTTCTTTTGAGATAATGGGGGTTGACACGGGGAGCCGCCCCATGAACGTCAAACGGGGCTTCAAAATCACCAATACAGGTATAAAGCCGAACAATTTCGTTCGTGCACCACTGAACGAGATCGGAAACTTCAAGCGATAGACCCATATTTTGTTGAACATAACAGGGTTATGAATACCGAAACAGAGTATTGGGTTGATTTATTTTGAAATGATGGAAATAAAAGCAAATTCAGAACGAGACAGTCATATATTCAATAGTTTGCGTCATTCTATTTACCCTTTTGTGCATTCAGCATGTACTTTTTTTTCTACCCCAGAAATTTATTTCGAGCGACCGAGCCTCCTTCAAGGCCAAAATAATATGACAACCATAGAATTAAAAGGGACGCCCTTAATATGCAATTGCGATGCAAGGAAATTTGAAAAGCTAAGGGCCGAGCCATTCAAATTTCATGGGGGTTTATGCTGAACTTTTGAACCCGGAGCCTGGTGTTTGCGTTGTGAAAACCAACCCAAATATTTACCGACTGAATTCCATCCTTTGGAGCGGAATCATCCGTGACCAAAGGTAGAGTTTATATGACAGTGACAGAATAATATTGCAGTCATGTAATAAATCCTACTAAGCATTAACAATGAAGATCTTATAACCCGCTTCAAACGTCGAACTTCTGCCGTGTTTAATTCAAATACTGGCCCCAAAGTTGACATTATTTGAATTAGACACGGCAGAAAGTCGACGTTGGAAGCAACTGCCGGCTTCCTGTCGCAAGTTCGACATGTCTTGCCGCTCTGAGGGACAAAAGATCTGCACGGCTTCAAACGGCAAAAATCCGAATCGCAGTGGTATACCGATTTAAAATGCGCATGCGCCTGCTCAGGCTGTTCATGTTTCGGCTTTTTAAACAAAATGGCGCTCATGGACATGTCTAAAAGGTCGCCATGTGGAACAACCGAATTCCGTTCAACAGAAAGTCGACGTTTGAAGCAACTGCCGAACTTCTGCCGCTTATTTGCCAACTGTAATGAATTAAATTAGACACGGCAGAAGTTCGACGTTTGACATAAGCCAAGCCCTGTAGAAAAACAAATAACCCCGAGCAACACATAAAGTTAAGATCAAGGCTTGTATATGCTAAATATAAGTACGTAGAGCGACAATTTGCCTCTGGAGAGCTTTAATTATAGAGACGTGGACAGGTGAAATGCATATTTTTATTTCAACGGAAAATTGCTGCATCCAAGTTAAATTTGCTCCGACTTATCCAAATCTGCATACAAAAAGGCCCCAAGCCATTGGCCTATCCCGGATCCGCCATTACGCGCAACCCTGACAAGGACCGTCCACAAAGTATGTATGCACGAATGGGGGAGAGAGGAGGGGTTGTTAACATTGCGCACAACATGCGTACACGGGGGAAGGGGGTCCAAGCAAATGCATTCGTACGTAGAACGAAAATTTGCCTTCAGTAAATTTTCACAAATTGTGCTCTCTCATATGTAATACCTACTTCCAGGATAAGCTTTTATGCATTGTAAATTGTTATTTAAGGTCCAGTGCGGTATATGAATACCCGAGCCTTATGCTATTCAAATTGCATGGGCGTTGCTCGGTAAAACTTTGAACTCTGATTCGCTGAAAGCAAATACCTGATTTAAAAGATTTTACTATTCACACAACAAGGGTGACAACACGAATGTAAGTACGTGAGATAAATCAAGATGCATATTGGCTCACTCATGTAAACGTCTAGGTTTGGACGGGGCGGTAAAACTCATATCGCGCCAGGAATATTTTAAAAGCCTGGGGCCGAGTCATAGCATGGGGGTTTACGCTAAACTTTTGAACCCGAGCTTAGTGTTCGCGTTGTCATAAACAACCCCACACCGTCTGAATTCTATCCTTTGGAGCAGAATCATCTGTGAAAATGGTGGAGTAAATAACCCCGGGCACTCGAAAAAAAGGGAAGAGGCTTGTACTATGCTTAATATAGGAAGAGCAGATACCCCAGAGAGCTTTTACATTAGAGGTGTGCATAGTTAAAAATACAAATTTTGATTTTTCAACGGAAAATGCCTACACTCTGTACCCACGTTTAGTGTGTCTTGTCTCATCCGAATCTACAAGAATGGCCCTTATTGGCCAATCCCGCATGCGCCAGTCAACCATGAAAAGTATGGGCAACCCAGACAAGTACTGTTTTGTGGTGGGATAAAGTGCAATAACCACCACAACCACAATGGAGAATCTCTTTGCTGACGGGCCCCAGACTGGAAATGATACAATGGACCCCTTGCACAAAGTGTTACTTATTGTAGGACAGGAATATCAAATTCGGTCTATAATTATGTGTTTAATCATGCGCAACCTCGGACGCTGCCAAACTAGCTGCTATCCCGCCTGAGTCCGAGCTTTTGTGGAAAATCAACCGTAGCAGCCTACCTCCCTTGACACCTCGTAAACACCTTTCCCGCCACCTATATTAAAAGCATGGATGGCCATGCTATAATTGTTTATTGCTGTACGTACGCGTTGTCCGATGTACAAATGAAATCAATTCGTCGTGGAGTGAGATCTACGAAAGCCCATTAGCGCCACTGCAAGTATATATGTTACAGATTATGTAATTCGTTATTACGGATTATTAATTTGTTATAACGGATTATTTAATTCGTTATTACGGATTACTAATTCGTTATTACGGATTATTAATTCGTTATAACGGATTATTTAATTCGTTATTACGGATTACTAATTCGTTATTACGGATTATTAATTCGTTATTACGGATTATTTAATTCGTTATTAAGGATTATTAATTCGTTATTACGAATTAGGTCTGATGTTCTCACACGTGGAGAGCACGTGACCAGGGGCCTGTGTATATAGCGCCGCTAGGCGGCGCTATCTTTGCATACAACGTTTACAACGAATTAATAATCCGTAATAACGAATTAAATAATCCGTTATAACGAATTAGTAATCCGTAATAACGAATTATATATAATCCGTAATAACGAATTATTAATCCGTAATAACGAATTAAATAATCCACAACATATATACTTACAGTGGCGCTAATGGGCTTTCGTAGAGATCGAAAAATAGGCCTACATGATTTCTCAAAGCTGTAATGTTAGAATCTTACCCATGCAACATGCAGTATTACATTTATATAATAAGCAAAATGGAAAAACGGACGATTGTCTTTAATAAATCGCCATGAACGTTACATTGCGTGATACACGTTTGAAATAAAATCATCAAGTTCACGTTATAAGTCAATTGCTTGCTATTGCGGAGTACTTGGAGGCATATTGCCCTGCCAGGGTTTACTACTTATCGAGATTGATAAAGTTGATCCTGCGAACCAGGTTCGATCATATTTTCCATAGCGGAACAAAGACTTAAAAACGAGGGGATAATCCTATGGCCCATCCTGGGAAAAAAATATGAGGGAAAATATCTCTTTCGTTCTAGTACAGGAAGACATCATTTTACATAGTTCTGTTGAGAACAGTTGCCGAGAAAAAAATGCAAATGCGTTTAGAAACGAGTTAGCCTACATGTGGCTTAATAATGTAAACACGCGGTTAACAGAAAACGGAGGGCCTAGGCCTATATGGCTAAGTTTTGTTGAAATACAGGAGCTATAATACCGAACTTGGATAATGGTCATGAGTTTTAAAAGGTGTAGGCCGCCATTCATCAGGTGTTCACGTTGGCTGAGTCCCTTAAGTTTATTTTATTTTTGTAAAAAAAGAAAGTCAGCCCTTTTCGATGCTTATCTATTAAAATAATGGACACGGTCTGTACTTGTTTTTTTCATGAGGCGCCATCAAGTGCAAATGTGAAATCGGAGAAAAAAAACCTTGTGTTGATGTACCAGGCCTTTCGAGTTGGCTCCCCTATGACGTCGTGATTTTTTTAAGGAAAAAAAAGACTGTTGAAACGAATCGGAGTTACAATGCACTGAACATGCGTGACAATGACACTCCGAGCTGTCTATCACAGATATAGGGGAGGGGCCTTCCGATCTGAGCCCCAATACCCGACATGTCACGTCGATGATATTACCAGACCGCTCCTAGACTGATCTCGGAGCAGTGTGCTGCCTGTATGTAGTACGCAAGCCGACCGTTTATTGACAGTGATACAACGGGATTTCAGGGCCAATTTCAAGGCAGGGCGATCGCTGGCCAACCCAGGCGAGCAGGATGCGTCAACGACGGAGTCCGGAGGCGCTCTTCGCGGCCTTTTTGTTTCTTCTCGTAACAGTCCCAGCGGCATGTCAAACAACAGTAACTAGCGGTAAGTGCAGACTTTCTCTTCAATAATGCGACCGTATAATTGACAATGATACAGCGGGATATCAGGGCAGCCAGGTCATCGCCGGCCAACCTGGGCGAGCAAGATGCGTCAACGACTGTGAGATATTGAGTGGGTTCTGACATATAATTCGGAACGAGCTCACCTGGTTTATTCAGCCATGTTGGAAACTGGATTGTAACAGTGTAACAACTGAGGGCGCACTTTAAGTATACTGTAAATGAATTACTGAGTGCGGGAGCATACATTACATCTCCTCCTCACTTAAATATGGAACTGCAATAAAGTCCATAAATGTTCACATGATAATTAGAGTTCAATTTCCAGTTCAAAATTGTTGAATTCAAGGTTCACATGAGATATTACTTGCAATAGCTTTTGGCATATCAAAACAATTATCAATGATTTTTGTTCGTAATAAACTGCAAATTTCTTTTTGATCTGGAATTATTTGACTAGTGAAGTGTCATTTTTCTGTTGTCTTTTGGACTCATGAAAGTGAGAGTTTGGGTTGTTTGTTCCTTCTTGTTTTTTCTTTTAACACATGCTCTGAACACTAAACTACTAAACACAAGTATAGAACACAAGTATAGTGGCTACCCAAGCCTTTTTGGGACCTTATGTGTGTATGGGGTTTAGAGATCCAGTCTATCCGGTGGTTTCCGCTTCCTCTGGGGGTAGCGTCTCTCAGTTCTAGGTGGTTCTGTTGCTGTCTCGGGTACAACAGATGGTTGTTCTGCGCTGGGCTGGATGTCGGTAGGTGTATGTGTTGGTGAAGTAGGTACTGGACGATTGGGAGTCATCTGGTCACTGATATCAGGGACAAATGGGGGTACAGGATCTGGCTGCTGGTTGAAGAAGAAGGGCTTCCCAGTGTCGACATCAAGAAGTTGGTCGATGTGTCTGCGCCAGATGGAGTCGGGACCAACTCGAACTTCGTATGCGAGTGGGCCAGTTTGGGAGTGGATTATGCCTGGAATCCACTTCTGACTGTCTCGGTAGTTGCGAGCGAGCACAGGTTGGCCTGTGAGCAGGTTTCGAGTCGTCTTCCCAGATTTGTGATAGATTGACTGTTCCAGTTGTTTACGAGCGACTCGTTGGCGGATGTCTGGTTTGATGATGTCAAGTCTGGATCGGAGGTTTCATCCCATGAGAAGGAACGCCGGAGAATGACCAGTGGTAGCATGTGGTGCATTGCGGTAAGCAAGGAGAAAGCTGCACAATTTTTGCTTTACCGACCCTTTCTCCCCTTCCATCGATTTGAGTCCATTCTTGAAGGTTTGGACGAAGGGCTCGGCAAGTCCATTTGTCGCTGGGTGGTAAGGAGCTGAAGTTATGTGCTTCACCCCATTGCGTTTCAGGAAGGTTTCGAACTCCTCTGACTTGAACTGGGGACCATTGTCGCTAACAAGTTGCTCAGGGACACCATGTTGTGCGAATATGCCCCTTAGGATGTCAATGGTCTGGCTTGATGTCGCAGTGGTAGTCTGGATCACTTCTGGCCATTTTGAATGCGCATCCACAACTACCAGGAACATCTGTCCCAAGAATGGGCCAGCGTAGTCGACGTGTATTCTCTGCCACGGTTTCGCAGGCCATTCCCAGGTATGAAGTGGGGCCAGAGTTGGGTTACGTTGGGTTTTCTGGCAACCAGAGCATTCTTTGGCTAGTTGCTCAATGTCATGGTCAATTCCCGGCCACCAAGCAAAACCTCGAGAGAGAGATTTCATCTTGACTACTCCGAGATGACCCTCGTGTAGCTCCGCTAGGACTTGTGCACGCAGTTTGCCAGGGACTATGACACGAAGTCCCCACATCAAGCAGTTGTCGTGCACTGTGATTTCGTTTCTGCGACTGTGGTATGCTGCTAGGCTTGGATCGGTGTCTGAAGGCCATCCTCTCATGGTGTAATCGTACACCTTGGCAAGCGTAATGTCACTGGCTGTTTCTTTGCGAACGTCGCTACTGGAGACAGGTAGTGTCTCTAGTTGGGACACCTGGAGTATGTCATCAGGATCCGCTGGTTCAGACACAGTCTCGCCCAAGGGTAATCTGGATAGCCCGTCAGCATTGCAGTGCTTAGCAGTGTTTTTGTATTCGATGGTGTAATCATGACTACCAAGGAAAATCGCATACCTCGCAAGTCGTGCAGCAGCAGTTGAAGGAGTGCTCTTCGAGGGATTGAAGATAGAGGTAAGTGGTTGGTGATCTGTCACCAGGGTGAATTTCCGTCCACATAGGTACAGATTGAACTTCTTCACTCCCCACACCAACGCGAGTGCCTCCTTGTCAATTTGAGAGTAATTGCGTTCTGCAGTCGTCAGTGTACGTGATGCGTAGGCGACAGGGCGTTCTGAACCATCAGGCATGACATGTGACATAACAGCGCCAAGACCATAGGGTGAGGCGTCACACGCAAGTTTCACTGGAAGGTCTGGGTCATAGTGTGTCAAGACCTCATCTGCTGTGATCAAGGACTTGGCCTTCTCGAACGCCTTCTCACAAGTAGGGGTCCACACCCACTTGTGGTTCTTTTGCAGGAGCTCATTCAGTGGATGTAGCTCAGTCGACAAATTGGGTAGGAACCGGTGGTAGTAGTTTACCAGGCCCAGGAACGAACGCAATTGGCTCACATTGGTTGGTCGTGGAGCATTTTTGACGGCATGAACCTTGTCTTGGGTTTTGTTCAGGCCTTCATGGGTTATCTCATGCCCACAGAAGACCACTTTTCGCTTGAAGAATTCGCATTTCGCTTTGTTCAAGCGCAGTCCACGGGCCTTCAGCACGTCAAGGACCCTTCTCAGATTGCTGAGGTGTTCTTCATCATTGCGGCCTGTGATGATCATGTCATCCAAGATGCACTGGACTCCAGGTATGCCTTGGAGTACCTGCTCCATGCTTCTCTGCCACATGGCTGGTGCAGACGCAATGCCAAAGGGTAGTCTGTTGTAGACGAACAGACCCTTATGCGTGTTGATAGTCAGCAACTTTCTGGACTCCGCATCGATGACCATGTGCAAGTACGCTTGGCGCAAATCAAGCTTGCTGTATCTTTGGCCGCCGGAGAGATTAGCGAAGACATCCTCCACTCGCGGTAGCGGATAACGTTCCATGTTAAGGTTAGGGTTGACCGTCACCTTAAAATCTCCACAAATGCGTACGCCCCCGTTTGGTTTTGGCACGGGGACAATGGGTGTTGCCCAATCACTGGATTCTACTGACGAAATGATGCCCTGACGTTCGAGCTTTGTCAGTTCTGCTTCCACTTTGGGTCGTAGAGCGTACGGAACTTGCCTGGTTTTCACAAATACCGGTTGTGCATTGTTGCGTACGTTGAGCTTCCCAGTAATGCCTTTGAGTTCCCCGATCTCCTCTTGAAAGAGCTCTGGGTACTCACTCAGCATGGCGTCCAGCTTTTCTTCAGTGTTGCCAATTTTGGGGGGTTGAGCGGTTGTCATGGCGAACAATTTTGGCCAGTCTAACTTGATATGAGCTAGCCAGTCTCTGCCAAGAAGTGGTGCACTGTTGCCTTTGATGATGTACATCTTCCCATTGTGCTCCTGATTGTTGTAGCGAACTTTGGCATTCAGGAGTCCTGCCGGAGAAATCTGTTCTCCTGTGTATGTCTGCAGTTTGATCTTTGTCGGCTGCAACTGTTCTCCAGGGAAGAATTTCTGATAGTCAGCCATAGATAGCAATGTAATGGCTGACCCCGTGTCCACCTCCATCTTTACTGGACGGTCGTTAATGTGGAGCGTGACCCAGATAGCTGTGCTCATGTCACACCGATTATGACCCACATTGTGAATGTTCATCCTGGCAATCAGAATGTTGTCGTCCTCGTTATCGGTGTCTGGAATTTCCTCCATAGTTTTCACCTTCCCTTTCTGATTGGGTTGAGGCTTGTAGGGCTTTTTCTGTGGTCTATTAGGCCTACCCTGGGGACGAGGTTTGGAGCGGCAGGCTGGTGCTATGTGGCCCTGTTTTCCACATGAATGGCATGTTGCATCTTTAAATCTGCAACTGTCGGCAGAATGTCCTGATCTGCCACACCTGTAGCATGATGATTGTTTGCGTCGTGCTACAGTGTGTACAGCAGAACTTGAAGTTGTCTGCTGGTGAAGTTCGATGGCATCTCTCGCTGCAGTTTCCATCGCTGTGGCAATTTCAGTTGCCCTTTTCAGTGTCAGTTTATCCTCTGCAAGCAGTCGTTTCTGAATGCTGCCTGCCCGCAAGCCACAGACGAATCTGTCACGAAGTGCCTCGTTCAGGTAATCTCCAAACTGACAATGTTCAGCTAGTTTTCTAAGTCCAGCCAAATAAGTGCTGACACGTTCTCCCTCCTTTTGATCGCGTTTGTGAAAACGAAAACGTTCTGCGATGACCAGGGGTCTAGGTGCAAGATGTGCTGTCAAGATTTTTATGAGTTCAGCATACGGTTTTGACGATGGCTTCTCAGGTGCAGTGAGATTCTTGAGAAGTGTATACGTTTTGCTACCAATCAAGCTGATTAGTGCTGAAACTTTCCTCTCATTAGCGATGTTGTTGGCCTCAAAATATTGTTCTAAGCGTTCAACATAGGTTGGCCAGTCTTCCTCATCGCTGTTATATGGGTCAATCCGACCGATAAGTCCCGACGCCATAGTGTTCACCGACTGTACACGCGTATGTTTTCACGTATAAGCATGAACAAATGAACGACGGATGCAAGTCTATGGAGTTGCACGGTGAAAAACGAGCCCCAAATCACTCCAAAAACAGCACAAATATCACTGCAAAATGTCAATTGTTTGACTCTACAGGTGAGTAATTATATCTCTGACAATACTATATGTCTATTAAAACATCTTCGTCGCCACTTTGTGAGATATTGAGTGGGTTCTGACATATAATTCGGAACGAGCTCACCTGGTTTATTCAGCCATGTTGGAAACTGGATTGTAACAGTGTAACAACTGAGGGCGCACTTTAAGTATACTGTAAATGAATTACTGAGTGCGGGAGCATACATTACAACGACGGCGTTCGGAGGCGCTCTTCGCGGACTTGTTTTGCTTTTTTGTCGTAATTATCCAAGCGTCAGCGGGTAAGTTCTGATTTCAGCCTGTAATATCATTCGACTTCGGCGTGTTTTTTCCCACCAACAATCGTTTCCATTTCAGATGGAGGGCGGGAATAAACTAATAAATATATTAGTTTTAAATCTGAACTAATTCGAATTTAAAAACTCTACAATATATGCGATCCAATGAAAGTGGTTTTTTTTGTGATTTGTAGTTTACTTTTAATTCAAAGTGTTTCGCAGAAACTGTATAAAATGTGTCTATTGTAACAAGGCAATAATCAAGCTAACATCGCCAACACTCTGACACCCAGCCGCTGGCCCGGCGTCACACTCGCGTCATGGCGGGGTTATATTTGTAGCGACCCTCGACTCGCCGTTGCCACCCAATTCACGTGGTTTCTCCAAACAATGTCCCGCTATTTTGTTGGCACAACTTCCAAACTATCGTGAAGCCCACTGTAACATTTTACACGACGCAGGGTCAAATTTTACACCTTCACTCAAAACCCACAGGAAGATGGTTTCTGAAAGAAAACACTTTTGGGACATTGATGTAATATCTTTCGCGCCTTTTCCAGCTTTAGAAAAATAAACACACCCACACACCCGAGCGCACCCATTCACCTTAGCTTGAAAGAGTTGATGGTTTCGTTTTTCAGTTTTTTTTTTAAGTATGAAATAGAGCCAGTATGCACAAGCTTGACAGTTGTGTCCAGTTGAGTTCGGCACGGCAATGGCACCACACCAATACAGCTATTTGGAACGACGACAGCGCACTGTCGCCCTAATATATAAAGGGCGTTGCCGTGCCGAACTCATTTCGCCGAGGCAACATGGCTATCGCCGTGCCGAATTAAAAAAAAATATATTTAATTGAGCTCGGCATGGCAGTAGCACGGTGTCTAGAACGGGCCTTTAATATAGAACTGTTCAAGCGATTCTTTCCCATGTGTCCATAGCAGATCATGCAAATTTCATAATATAAAAATAAATTGGGAAAACCGCCTGCATATTGGGCCTGTTGGATGGCTCGATTGAAAAGCACACCGGTGCTTGCCCAAAGACTAAGCATTGAAAGGTTTAGTATGAAATACCCAAGGTTAGATTTGGTAGCAACGAAATCGATTGGAGCGGAATTTGAACCTGCGACCTCTGAAGTGCCGTACCGGTGTTCTACATCCGACTGAGCTATCCTGCCTTTCCTTTCCTATAGCGGCTTTCACAATAAGCCAATATCTCTGTTCCAGAGCGCTAGCAATAAACCCGTTTGATTATGTAGTCATAAATCAGGGACATCATCCAAAGTGACGATGCTAGCAAATTTGGCAAAGCTGTCCACCTGAGAAATAGCAAACGGGGAGCACTCAGACATATATACGGCTTGTTACAAAACATGAATATTAAATAATGATGATAAATTAATTCAATTCGAAGTGTTCTGAAGGCCTTTACAAAACAAGTGTTTGATCAAAAAAATCATCCCAACGTCACCCTTGAAATGGAACGCTCTCAATTGAGAGCGTTCCATTGCAAGTGTAAAGTTGGGATGATTGTTAACAAAAAGTCCATTTTCTGGACACGACCGTAAAGTTTGTGAATATCGGTTCCATGTTATGTTTTCAAAAAGAAATTGGCTTAACTTTACTTATGAACTATACTTTAAATAGGAAACTATTTCCAACAAAATAGGAAGGAAATCGTTGGGAGTAAGTATAACGGAGAGAGCATTGCAAATCGAGCAAATGTATAGTGCAACGCAATATCGCGCGACGCGCGTTCATTGCAGATACGCACTTAGTACAGTATTTACAAACAGGACATGAGTTAATTTTGAATTTTGAGTTACAAAAGGCTGGTTCACTCACAATCCGATTGAAAAAAGTTGTTCACGTTATTGTTTTTTTAATTTTCCTAAATCATATTAAGTTCACAAGGGATTTTTTCCACAATCGAAAAATAACTATATAGAATATTTCTTTTAATGGAACAGTTTGGGTGTGTGTAAAATCCCGAGAGGTGAATTTGCCCATAGTTTGGATTTAAGTCGGGAGACGCGAAATCACGAAATGCTCGTGTAGACCTGGCGGTCTATGTGTTTGGTTAAGAGCCACAAAACAAACACTAACACAATGGGCGTCGCGAGGGGGGGGGGGTGCAAAGTCATATTGGTGTAAATTAAATGGTGGGGGGGGGGGGGGGCAAATGTCCCTCTAAAATTGATAAATCGAGAATATGTTGAGAATACAGGTTTTGGGGGGAAATATTTATTGCCCCCCTCTCGCGTGAGTTAAGAGCCACTAATCAAACACTAACGTGCTTCCTTTGTAATGCACATAAACCTGTGTTCTTAAGGTCACCAGGGCCCAATTTCATAGCGCTGCTTAACAGCCGTCTTTGTGCTTACCGAGCCTCTATCTATTTCATAAAGACCGTTAAGCAGTAAGCATAGCAAAAGCACGCTTAACCCCAGAAGAAAACTTTGCTTAAATCAGTGACATAACAATAGAAATATCCATGCGCGTGCAACCGTTAGCATGAAATAGTGCTTAAGCAGCAGTATGATTTTCTGCTATAGTAAGCACAACTTTTCTGCTTACTGTTAAGCAGTGCTATGAAATTGGGCCCAGAATTAACTCATGGAATTATTTCTACCTTAAATAATAGATAGTTTTCTGGTTTCTGCATTTCAGATGAGACAACTTTTACTGCAACATTTTATATCACTCAAATTGATGGTATGAATGTTACTTTTGACGATGCTTACCTGAATTCTACAACAGAAGAATATAAGAATTTAAGTTCAAGGATCATCAATGCGGTGAGTATTATTTGTGTTGCTGAGTCGTTTTGGCGCATGGCCACATTGAATAGATTTTGTACGCAGCCTATCAAAGGGAAGGTCTTTTCCCACTCTGAAAAACGCGTACTGTACTAGGGCAATACTATTATAACCCGGGCCCGAAGTCTACTGTTGGCAGCAAAAGCTACATCACTTTGTCCCGGCTATTGCAGTGCTTGCATTTTGTATATGCTCTAATTTTCCTGTTATTAGGGCTCCACTGGAGGATGTAGGGTAGAGGAGAGGGGCAACACACCACGTGTGGTTCGTATGGCGCCAAGCAACAGCAAGACCTTTATCATGCTGCCACCATTTTAGTCATGTTACATGTATCCAACAACAGTACTGATTGAAATTTTGTGTGTGTGCAAACAGGAACCAGACTGTTTTTCCTTACAGCCTCACTTTGGTTACGTTGATTGGAATTGGAAAAAAGTCAGATGGCCACAACATGATTATGGTCTATTTCATACATATGTATTAATTTGAGCATCAGTTTTCAGCAATGCATTTGAATGTCTCGTCGTGTGCCTTGCCGAATGGCATTATGCGCGTACACCCTTATTAGTCCAGCGGATATGTGAACAAAGTGTGCACTTTTGCATAAAAGCATGAAACTTGGTACAGATGTTTATATTCATGCGAGAAATTGTCTTAGATGTAAAGCCATCGCAAATTTACCCTTTTTGGGGCGTGGCATCCATTTAAAAAAGGGGGCAGGACTTGTCGTGCCTGCAGTGAAAACGGTTGTTCCCACTTGTAACAAAAGCAAAGTTCACAAAGACATAATAATATAGATTATAAGTGTTTTCCAGATTCGGAGCCACCACAAAAGTACCTTTTTGGGGGTGTGAAAGCCATTTAAAAAAAAAGGGGGGGTAATTATCATGCCCACCTTGGAATAAATTGTGCCCATATTTCATGAAAAAAATAAGCGTCCACAGACGTTTATATTCATGAGAAAAAATATCCAGATGTGGAGCCATCTCGAACATACCCTTTAGGGGCGTGGCAACCATATTAGGAAAAAAGGGGGGCGGGGTTTTCATTATGCCCACCATGGAAATATTGTTCCCAAATTCATAGCGAAATGGAACTTTCCACAGACATTGACATTCATGACAAAAAAATTCAAGATGTGGAGCCATCGCGAACACACCCTTTTAGGGGCGTGGCAGCCATATTGAAAAAAGGGGGCGGGGTTCTCATTATACCCACCATGGGAAAAATGTGCCCACATCTCATAAACGAATGAAGCTAATTCCCACTGACATTTATAATCCCAAGAAAAAATTCAGACGTGGAGCCATCGCGAACACACCCTTTAAGGGGCGTGGCAGCCATAGTAAAGTGGGGGGGGGGTAGTCATGATGCCTCTCCATGTATAAAAAAAAGTTGTGCGTACCTTCATAAACGGATTAAACTTAACACGGACAATATATTCATGAAAATCTTTCTTTTTTCAAATGTGAAGCCATCACAAACCTACCCTTTTAGAGGCGTGGCATCTATTTTCAAAAGTGGAGGGAATCAATATGCCCACTAGGACCAATGCCCACCCTGGAAAATTTTGATCGCTTTTCATATACATGTAATAAAATCCACCTCAGATAGCTCTTCTAATGTGTTGGAGTAGGGCCGCCTTTATAGTTGGAAGTTACTGTTGGCAAACCCTTTGTTTTCTTACACTATGCATTCTTGCCTCATCTATATTAGCTCAGTTACTGGTTCTGTCGTCTGTAGAATTATTGTTAACCTCTCAACTTCAGCAATTTCTGAATTGGGGTATAAACTGGGGTACCTCAGTTAGTCTTGGAAAGACTTATGTTAATTCTTCAAATACATGGTGTTTCCCATGCCTTTTTTGTGACAGACCCAAAGGCATATGCAGTGTCGCACCTGTAAAAAGTGTAAAATGTTGTCAGGGCTACTAATTTTTGTAATGGATTGGGTTGGGGTAAAAAAAAAACACCACTGGTCAGAGCTTGATATACCATTTCTAAGAAAATGGAGGGGTTGTATTGTGGGGGTACACAGATTCATTGAATGTGAAGTCATTGTGGACGTAACCACCACGACAAGGAGAGTACATCGTGTTGTGATCCAACCTGCTGTCAATGCGGCGCAACGGGTAGGGGTAAGGGGATTTTGCACCCCCTCCCACACCAGGAGAAAAAGAGAACAGATAATGAAAAAAAAAAATGAAATGAAACTCAATATTTTACCTCACATTTAACGTATACAGGTACATGTATTGAAGACTATTGAAATGGCCATGAAATGTGATTGTTTTAAACAGCGCCCAAAGCGTCATATGACACCCCCCCAAAAAAAAAAACACACAACAGCGCCCGAAGTGTCATATGACACCCACCCACCCCCGTAAAAAAAGATTTCCTTGGCCCTTAAATGTTAAATGTTAGAGTTTAGGACTGCACTGTGTGCTGTGTATTTGAAAAATAATGAAATCACTCTGGAATTTTGATGTGCATGATAATATAAGTACATGTATATATGTTGAACCCTATAACAGGTTAGCCTACCGGTACTTACCCATGCTCTTTGGTGTAAGTCATTGTATTACCAAATAATGTCATATGGGTTATGGGCCAATCAACATTATAAGTAATCAACAACAAAATATAAAAATTGCAATTGTGGGCACAGTGAGTAGGCCCCTCACGCCTCTAAAAGGATGAGTTTGCAGTGGCTCCACATCTGAATTTATTTTCTTTCAACAAGTTTGTGTGAAGTTTACTCATTTATGAAAAGTAGGCACAAGTTTCGATGGTGGGCAAATGATTTGTAGCAGCCCCCCCCCCAATTTTTATACATATATGCCACGCCTCTAAAAGGGTAAGTTTGTGATGCTTCACATTCGAAGAAAGGAAGATTCTCATAAATATATTGTCTGTGTGGAGTTTAAAGGGAATATACATCATTTGCTTTTGCTGTAATTTTCAGAAATGGATGGAATTGGGGGGGGGGTGGAAATATATAGCAAACATAGTTACACTGACTTTTTTGAGGTTTTGGGGTCAAAAATGATATAAAAACCAAGAAAAACAATCATTTTCCTGTAGTCTGGTTCCCTGACTCCATTTAAGAAGAAACAGAGCAGTTTACATACACTGGGGAATTGTAAGGTCAGGGAACCAGTCTAGCTGCCTTGTAACCGTTCATAGGTGTGTAATTGATTGCAAACAAGTGCGATGGTCAATTGGGGCCAGTATTTGAAAAAAAGCCAGTTTTTTTCCAACGCTGGTCGGCCGATCAGCGTTGGAAATTGGTTAAAAATACCACTTTTCTTGAAAATGACAGTATACCAGGTGCCATGATTTTACAGGATGCTTTACACTGTTATTCACTATTAGTCCAGCAAGGTATTTCAAAATGATTTGGTAGTTTTATTTTTTGATGTTTGCAAATGTTGTATTTTCCCTTTAATCCGTATATGAAAGGTAGGCACAACTTTTTTCTTATAGAGGCATCATGACTACCCCCCCCACTTTACTATGGCTGCCACGCCCCTAAAAGAGTGTGTTTGTGATGGCTCCACGTCTGAATTTTTTTCTCAGGATTATAAATGTCAGTGGGAATTAGCTTCATTCGTTTATGAGATGTGGGCACATTTTTCCCATGGTGGGTATAATGAGAACCCCGCCCCCTTTTTTCAATATGGCTGCCACGCCCCTAAAAGGGTGTGTTCGCGACGACTCCACATCTTGAATTTTTTTATGTCATGAATGTCAATGTCTGTGGAAAGTTCCATTTCGCTATGAATGTGGAAACAATGTTTCCATGGTGGGCATAATGAAAACCCCGCCCCCTTTTTTTCTAAAATGGTTGCCACGCCCCTAAAGGGTATGTTCGAGATGGCTCCACATCTGGATATTTTTTCTCATGATTATAGTCATCTGTGGGACGCTTAATTTTTTTCATGAAATATGGGCACAATTTATTCCAAGGTGGGCATGATAATTACCCCCCCTTTTTTTAAAATGGCTTTCACACCCCCAAAAAGGTACTTTTGTGGTGGCTCCGAATCTGGAAAACACTTATAATCTATATTATTATGTCTTTGTGAACTTTGCTTTTGTTACAAGTGGGAACAACCGTTTTCACTGCAGGCACGACAAGTCCTGCCCCCTTTTTTAAATGGATGCCACGCCCGGAGCCGGTGGGGGGGGGGGGGGTCAGCCTAGCTGGAAAGTTAACCAATTTTCATGTATGCAGCAATGTTCCACATACATACCAATGTAAGGAAATGGACGTCTGCCGGGCACACTCTGGTGGGTGTGGTCAGGAGGGCCATGAGAAAGGGGCCCAAAAATTGAGCTAGATCAGCTCGTGAGTTAACCTGATAAAACCAATTAGAAAATGTTCGGCATAGTCCCAGGTATCATGAATGGCCATCG